>NC_068939.1:167289313-167629574 GCF_016801865.2 Culex pipiens pallens
CTTTGGCTAAACTGTTACAACAGATAGCACCACGGAGATATACAGGGCTTAGTTACAGCGAGTAGCAGTCCATTAGGCAAATCGGAACTGGACTGCAATCTAATTAACTGATATGCTACTCTGCTGGATGAGATAGCTCAGTGTAGTGTCCCCCTGGGAGAACATCTTGCCAGTTTAGCACAACATCGCAACACAGCAAGTTCTAGCAAAGCACTGATTTGATCTGATTTATGGAATTTACTACTTTGGAGTTGCTATCGCAGTACTTAGTGGGAGAGGGATGTTTTAACATAAATAGATTAGTTGAATTTAGTTATTCTAATGATAAGCAACCATATCATGCTTAAGGTTATTCTTCCAGTCTCAATTCTTGTTTATTTTTTTTTATAATTTTAGGTTATCCAAACTAAAAACTAAAACTTGTGCAATCAATTAAAACTCTTCAAAATCGCCTTTTTTAAATCTTTCTTAATTTGACTTAACTCATCAAAATCATGTTAAATGTTAAATGGTCCGTTTTGTGATATCTCGTGACGGAAGGGCGGTACGACCACTTCCATTTTTGAACATGCGATAAAAGAGGTGTATTTCAATAATTTGCAGCCTGAAACTGTGATGAGATAGAAATTTGGTGTCAAAGGGACTTTTATGTAAAATTAGACGCTAGATTTGATGGCGTACTCAGAATTCCGAAAATACGTATTTTTCATCGAAAAAAACACTAAAAAAGTTTTAAAAATTCTCCCATTTTCCGTTACTCAACTGTAATTTTTTTTGGAAAATGTCATTTTAAGGGAAATTTTATTTACTTTTCGAATCTACATTGATTCAGAAAGGTCATTTTTTCATTTAGAACAAAATTTTTCATTTTAAAATTTCGTGTTTTTTTCTAACTATGCAGGGGTTTTTTTTTATTGTGTAATAATGTTCTACAAAGTTGTAAAGCAGACAATTACAAAAAATTTGATATATAGACATAAGAAGTTTGCTTATAAACATCACGAGTTATCGCGATTTTACGAAAAAAAAAGTTTTGAAAAAGTTGGTCGTCCTTGATCACCCGCGACAGTCACGGACGACGAAACAGAGAGAAACGCAAAAAGTAACTTTTTCAACTTTTCCCGATTTCGTGTGAGTTGAGAGAGAATTACCCAAATGCCTAAATTTTCACAAAATACCGTATTTTCTTGAAAAAACTAAAATTTTTATAATTCGCAATATTCGTATCAAACGATTCGAAATTTTGCATTTATTTCATGTGTTTTAGAGTTTTTTTGAATGAAATACTCAAATTTTCACAAAATACCGTATTTTCTCGAAATTACTCAATTTTCTAAAACTTGCTATATTGGTAGAAAACGATTCGAAGTTTTGCATATATTTTAACTGTTTATGAGATTTTGAAATAAAATACTAAAATTTTCACAAAATACCGCATTTTCTTGAAAATACTATTTTTTTCATAATTTGCAATATGGGTATCAAACGATTCGAAATTTTGCATGTATTTAAACTGTCTTAGAGTTTTTTGAATGAAATACTCAAATTTTCTCAAAATACCGTATTTTCTCGAAAATACACAATTTTTTTATAATTCGCATGGGCTATCCAACGGCTCGAAATTTAGCATGTATTTCAACTGTTTTAGAGTTTTTTGAATAAAAAAAATTCACAAAATACCGTATTTTCTCGAAAATGCAAAAAAAAAATAAGACTTTGCAATATGGGTATCAAACGATTCGAAATTTTGCATGCATTTTAACACTTTTAGAGATTTTGTAATGAAATACTAAAATTTTCACAAAATACCGTATTTTCTCGAAAATACTCAATTTTTTTAAAATTTGCAATATGGGTATCAAACGGTTCAAAATTTTGCATGTATTTTAACTGTTTTAGAGATTTTTAAATGAAGTACTAAAATGTTTACAATAGTTTTTAAGTTTTTTTTTGTAAATACTACAATTAACCATTTTTTTCAAATACCATATTTTCGCTTGATACCCATAAAGCGAATTATGAAAAAATGAGTATTTTCGAGAAAATACGGTTTTTTGTGAAAATTTTAGTATTTCAGTTAAAAAGCTCTAAAACAGTGAAAATGCATGCAAAATTTCGAATCGTTTGATACTCATATTGCGAATTAGATTTTTTTTTCATTGTAATTTCGAGAAAATACGTTATTTTGTGAAAATTTGAGTACTTTATTCAAAAAACTCTTAAACAGTGAAAATGCAGGCAAAATTTCGCTTCGTTTGATACTCATATTGCGATTTAGAAAAATTAGAGTATTTTTTGAGGAAATACGGTATTTTGAGAAAATTTTAGTATTTAATTCAAAAAAACTCTAATACAGTGAAAATGCTTGGTAAATTTCAAATCGTTCGATACCCACATTATAAATTATAAAATATTGAGTACTTCAATAAAAAATACGGTATTTTGTGTTTTATTGAGCATTTATTCTTTGAAACTTAGGCCGTTGCAAATATTTTTTGAAGTTTATGTCCTCGATTCTGACCAAAGTCGAGGGGGGGGGGGGGGGTTAAAACATAAAAAAGTTAATAAATTTAATTTACGAGCCACGGTTTTATCATTTAAATGAAAAAAAATGTTTAACGGTACACATCAACCAGAGCTTATGCACCAAGATTTTTGTTACACACATTTTAGTATCTTCAAAACTACGGGAACTATCGATATGATTTTTTATTCATCCCCTGAAGTACTGTCTTCAATGCTATTTACAACAAAGTTTGACTATTTTTACAATCATATTGTTTCAGGATTGGGTCCGTAAGTTTGACAATTTTGGAATAAGAAGACAACAACTTCCTTGGTTACTGTGCTCCCTTAAAAATGCTTAATACAACTGTCCAGTTGTTTAGCAAACATTAGTTTCCAAAATACCTAAATATTGACGATAATTTAAAAAAAATAAGTTTTTGCAATGCTGTACATTGGAATTTTATAAAAATTCAAAAAAAAAAAATCAAGAGAACATGATAAATATGATTATCAATGCAGAAAAATGCGTTTTAATTGTTTTCAGTTGATTTGATATCTATTTTCATTAAAATTTTGATGTCCTTAGAATTTTTTTTTGCCCCCTGATTTTTTGGACCAATTTTGTATCGGGGGGCGACTTAAACTTTGAAAAAATTTTGCAACGGCCTTACCATATTATCAACATATATTGGTTGATTTTTGTCAATTTTAGAAATATATTAAATATGAGGTAAATATCGTTATCGTTATCGAACCACGATAATTTTATCGTTAACAGCCTTGTTTTGAAACTTTTTTTTTCATTTTTGTATTGGGATTGAGATTGAGATTGGGATTGGGATTGGGATTGGGATTGGGATTGGGATTGGGATTGGGATTGGGATTGGGATTGGGATTGGGATTGGGATTGGGATTGGGATTGGGATTGGGATTGGGATTGGGATTGGGATTGGGATTGGGATTGGGATTGGGATTGGGATTGGGATTGGGATTGGGATTGGGATTGGGATTGGGATTGGGATTGGGATTGGGATTGGGATTGGGATTGGGATTGGGATTGGGATTGGGATTGGGATTGGGATTGGGATTGGGATTGGGATTGGGATTGGGATTGGGATTGGGATTGGGATTGGGATTGGGATTGGGATTGGGATTGGGATTGGGATTGGGATTGGGATTGGGATTGGGATTGGGATTGGGATTGGGATTGGGATTGGGATTGGGATTGGGATTGGGATTGGGATTGGGATTGGGATTGGGATTGGGATTGGGATTGGGATTGGGATTGGGATTGGGATTGGGATTGGGATTGGGATTGGGATTGGGATTGGGATTGGGATTGGGATTGGGATTGGGATTGGGATTGGGATTGGGATTGGGATTGGGATTGGGATTGGGATTGGGATTGGGATTGGGATTGGGATTGGGATTGGGATTGGGATTGGGATTGGGATTGGGATTGGGATTGGGATTGGGATTGGGATTGGGATTGGGATTGGGATTGGGATTGGGATTGGGATTGGGATTGAGTTCAGAAAGTTTTCATAACATTTGTTAGTTCAATTTAAAAATTAAATGACAAGAGTTGGCAATAATTTAACTGTGCATCCCTCTGCACTAATAACACTTTCCAAGTTGCCACAAAGTCCGTTTGAAACATCTCCACAGAGCTAGAACAAATCCCATCGGGGCGAGGATTTAATCAATCTCGGGCAAGACTTTGACCACGCTGCACCAACGATGCTTGGTCAGTCAACTTGGCCATCAACCAAAAGGAACAAGTATGATACCATCAACGAAGTTTTTTTTTTGTCACAACTCTTTGCTTTGCGAGTATGTCTGCGACGACTGTGGTCAATCCGGAGTGTTTTCCCGGAAGGGTGGCCAAAAGACCATCCCAGATTCCACAAGCACGATGGCCGTTTCCCACAGGAGTTGAAAGCTATGGGGCAGATGACCAAAGCTGAATGAAATATGCATGAGCACATTCGCCGGAATGTCCTGCTGAGGACGTCCTGGGTCAGGACCAGGTCAAGGAAAGTTGGTGTGTGAAACTCCTTTGTCACGATGCGATGCCCTCGATGTCACAGCGGCGATGGAAATAGATAAGGAAAATTTCTTGACGAGTTTTGATCACCTTTAAGGGAGTGTTGAAAGGTGGAATATTGAAGAAATTTGGTTTATTTCTTTATAAGTAAATCTAATAAAGTTGCAAAAATGAGTATGCTGTTTGATTTGGAATAATTAGCTCTTCTCTTGCTGGATTCAACCTTTTTTACGTGTCTAAAATGAAACTGAGATATCATACCACTCTGCCAAACACGAAAATTCAATTTGTCTGACCAACTCATCATGTAATTTCAACAAATCAGGGTGCGTCATATTTTATCATATTTTTTTACTTTTTAAATAAAACTGAAATTGCAATTAAAGGAATCTGAAAATCCTCAAATTCCAAATTCAATTCAAATTTAGATCAACAATTACCAAATTCCCCCCTTGCCAGCATTCCAACTTGGTGAAAATATGACAAATGTATGCGCCCCCTTCCTCGTCCTCACCATTCAGGAATTTTTGGTGACAGAATCGTGACGTATTCTGGTGACGTGGTTGGTGACGCCTCCCCTTTTACAAGATTGATGAGCTGGTCGGTTTGCAAACTGAACCCACACGGACTGATGGGTGGACTGGGGGCAAAAATTTCGGAGCCAAAACCACAAAACCGCAGAAATCATTCCAGCTCAGGACGAGGGAATTCAGCGTTCTCCCAGGATGCATTTAAAACCCACTTTTTGGACAATGGGTTTTGACGTAGTTGAATGTCTCTGATAAATGATGTGAACTTGTGGCCGGATCTCTCTGGGGTTCAATTTGGGAGCTGCGAAGAGATGGTAATCTGGAATGTGACGGATGTGGCATTTATTTCTATTTTAGTTCTAGAAGCTACCATAAACATTAGAGCTTATTTGATGAAGGTGGCTCTACTTTTCTTAACTCTGTTCAAGATTTATTTTGTTTAAATTGTGATAAATTGTGAATGTGTCAAAATTTATATTGTTGGTTTTTTTTTGGGTTTCCATGTAAAATTATCATATAACTCAAATTTTATCAATAAAAACGATATTTTGACGCTTTGGCTCAATTCTGAGGGATTCAGATTGATAGGGAAAAATCACATGGAAAAACATATACACTCAACCCCCGGTCGTAGATCACTTTTTTCGTTTGACACTTTTTTAGTTTGTAACCCGTTGGTTGGTCAAAGTTAAACTAAAAAGTGACGAAATGCCACTTTTTACACGGCGCTCACGCACACTATCAAAACAAACGTTTTTGCAATTCCGTCGTGAAACTACTTACTTTTTCTGTCATTCTTGAACGACGAAATAGCCTACTTTTCTGTACCAAAAATAACAGAATCGAATAGCAACACTTTTCAAAATAAATGCTGAAAAGTTCTACTTTTCAGCACTGAAATGGGTGCTGAAAAGTTGAACTTTTCAGCACTTGTTTCGAAAAGTAACACTTTTCAACATTTTTTTGATTTAAGTGATTTATTGACAAAATACATGACAATTCGACTTAAAATTTCACTCAATAGGTGTTTTTCGAAATTACAAAAAATGTTGTATGGAACTTGTTGCCAAACTTGATTTTTTCACCACTCGTCGTATTTATCCAACTCGGTGAACCTCGTTGGATAAATGTACGACCCGTGCTGAAAAAAATCCTCTTTTTGCAACTTGTTGCATAAACTACTATTAATCATTTCAAAATAAAGATATTCAATAAAAAATATTCAAACATTTCAATAAATTGTGTTTTTTTAATCTTAATTTTTTGATGCTTCAAATATTTTTATGTTTGAATTCTAGTGCAGACTGAGATTAGATTTACAGGAAAAATCTTATTGATTTATGAGTTCTTACATAAAGTTTTCTTTCGATTTAATTTAGCAAGGTTTCTTAAATATAAAATTTCTAAACCATAAAATGTGCAGGATTTTGTTCCCAGAGTCAAGATATTTCTTGAATAAACATCGATTCTAATAAATTGTTACAATTCTATATTATTCAACATAATTTTTATTAGTTAAATCCCAGAAATCCAAAAAAGGATTTCATTTGTGTTTTTTTTTTTGTTTAGAAAGATACAGAGAGTCTTTTCTATAACCAGCACAACCAATTTACTTTTACATTATTTTCCTCCTTTATCTTTTAAAATCATATTGGTTATCAACACTTATTTTAAAAATTAATTCAGTTTTGAGAGTTATTTCAAAATAAAAAAAAAGTAAATTGAAGATTTTAATTTATTAATCGTGTTCGCATTTATAATTTTTATCGTGCAAGTTTTTTTTTTTATTTCAAGAAGATGTGTCTCAGGAACTAATAGACCAATCTCCAATAGTTCTTAGTCCTTACACGATAAAAACAATACAAATTTTGCTTGAAGTTGCTGTTATATCATTTTCATTGAAAATACTTGCTAAACAGTTTGTACACTATTTACAATTAATTTGATAATGTTTATTTTTGCGTTTTAATGAAATAAGCACTTCAAAGCTTATTGTGCATTTAATTTTTTTGCCGATAAAAAAATAAATTATTTCTTATTATTTTTTATTTTTTATTTATTTATTTTTTAATTTCAAAGATAAGCAACACTGAAACGATACATTGAAATTTTATTTGAAACTTACCTTTTATTAAGATCTGTTTTTTTAATTTTTTTTAATTCTCAAATTCTGAAATAATTTGTCATATAAACCATCACACAGCTGATAATATAAATCCAGACGGTTTAAAATTTGATAGTTCAAATTTACCAGTTTGATCGTGGGTTTTTCTCTCAGTATAAAGTACAAAAATGTAATACTTATGGTTTAAAAAATCGATATTTTTTCAGGATTTTTTTTATTTCAAATTTTTTTCAAGTTATGTAAATTTAAAATTTAGCGTCAATTTATCACGAAATTCAATTACAATTAAACAATTCAAGAAAATGTAAAAAACAATTTCTTCTCTACTCCTTTAATACAAACTAGCTGTATGAATAAAGAGAAACTCTTTACGAAGGAATTTCTTCAATAAAGACATTGAAAACTAAAGAAGAAAATCTTTTAAAACATTTTTGCATACATTATTTTACAATTTTACAATTCATCTTAATAATTATACCATATACCAAGTGATGGTATCAATAATTTGCTGGTTTCTATACTCTTTGAATTTTTGCAAAATTCAATTTTGCATTAAAAAATAATGTCAAATTTGTTTTTGCATAAAACTTCGATTTTTTCCAAAATCACAATTTTTTTCAAAAAATCATAACTCGGCGGCAGATTTTTTGACCATGTTTCTCTATGGCTCAGAAGTTGCGGATTTTTGTCCCCTAAAACATATCAAAAAATCTCGAAAATCAAAAAATACGTATTTTGGGAAATTGAGTTTTAGTGAAAAAATTTGATTAAAAATCTGCAAATTTTGCTTTCCGTGTACCTATTTCATTCCTCAAAATTCCTCAACAATACCTACAACTTTGCTAAAGACACCAAATTGATCAGAAAATTCACTCAAAAGTTACAGTTGTTTGAATAATTACATATACCATTTTTGTATGGACAGCAGCCAAAATTGTATGGAGACTTGTATGGGTGAACCAATGACACAAAATAGCTTATTTGGTCATAGGGAAGGCCCCTACAAAGTTTGAGCCAAATAAAAAAATACAAATAAAATTCATTTCCGGTTATGGTAGAGAATTGCTCAATAGTAAAATATCTGTCAAAAACTCTTGTACAGTCTTGGAAATAATTGTTTGGATTTTTAAAGTTAAAAAAATAAATAAGTATTTATTTTGTTATTTCATTATAATTATTTTAAAATTTTAGATTGGCGCCATATTTTTTTTAAAAATGGCTTAAACCCCTTTTTCGTAAATTTTTAAATACAAGTCTTGATTTCATAAATGAAAAACAAAATATCAAAAATGGTAGACATTTTCACATCACTTTTGAATTTTAGCATTTCAATCGAACTATCTGTTTCCGAGATAAGCCCCAAAATTTCTATGGAAATGGCCCTTTTTATGAAGTACTTCAAAAGACATTTCAAATGCAACTAAGAAAATTCAGCAAGTTTTACGAAAATGTGAGCAATGCTAAGATTTTTGTTATGAATTGTCTAGAATATTTTAAAACACTTGTTTTGGGAATTTAACTCAAAGTGGCAAAAAGTTAAACTACAATGCAATGAACAATATAGCATCGAAATAAAAATCTGAATCAAAGTCTATTTGCCAAAAGTTTACAAAATTACTCAGATATTTTTTTGGAATATTTAAAAGGATTTTTTGTCTGGATTGTACTTAAATAAGTACGATTTTTATTTTGTCAAAGTTCAATGAGATCACTGAACAATACTTGGCTAATTTCAGTTTATTTATTTTTATTCTTTCAGGATTACCATGACGACATAAGACAGGAGCAGATGTGGGAAATGCAAGCCCTCAACTCAGCCCAGCACGGTAAGAATCGATCTTCAAAATCAGCCTCATTTTACCTAATGTGGTCATTCCATTTTATTCCCCAGTTCCCAACGGTTGCAACGGCTCGTCCAACGGCACATCAACCCACGGCAACCACCACAACGGCAGCAGCACAACGAACGGCATCGGCAGCACCGGCTCGGTGGCCAACTCCGCAGCCTCCTCCAACGCCCTCAACAACGGCAACGATCTGCTTCATCACAGCAGCCACCAACACCACCAGCACCAACATCCGACCAACGGTTCAACAGATTCCAATGGTTCGGGAGGACTGTCTGCCGACTCGACGATAACGACACCATCGACCGCGACCATGGCCGGCAACGGTCACCATCAGCACCACCACCAGCACAACGGAACGGGTAGCAACCATGGGCACCAGTTCCTGACGAGTTCCGGCGAGGCAGCGGTCGCGGCCGCCGCCGAACTGGCCAGCCTGATGCCGGTCGATGTGAACATGGCGACGTCGGCGAACCACTTTGTCAACTGTGAGTTTATGGACAGTTTATTTTTATTTAATTCAAATATTATTTAATTTCATATTAAATAAGGTAAGAAGTGACAAACCCAGAACTGGGTTCTGTCCAGATCGTGACCAGTTCCATCTCGTCAAGCTGATTGCACACACTTGCGCAATGCCTCCGTCTCCGCCTGAAATTATGCAATCAAGCAAACAACCATCGAACGAATTGATTTCCCAGAACTCGCCCAGAACCGCCTCCCACGCTGCTAATAACTTCCTGGGAAATCCTCCTCGGGAAAGCTCCGTTCGAACGCGCCCACTCACCGTTGAGGTTGGAGGCTGCCAAATTGAAACATTTTCCTTTGGTAAACAAATAAACATAAATTTTCATCAGCAAACGCAGGCAGGGGAAAGCCACTTTGGCTTCGACCGAGGACCTGGGCCTGGCTCGAGGAGGTGGCATCCAATTAACAATTTCAATTATCTCCCTCTCGGTTGGGGAAGGGGAGGGGGGATGGAAAATAGGCCAGGAATTTGGGATCGGTTAACCCTCGAGTGGAAGGGAGGTTAATTACAGGCAAAATTATTATTTTATCGGTAATATAATTCCATTTGAGATTTGGTGACAAAAAAAAATACAGCTCCATTGGAAAACTACACGGAGAAAAATGCGTTACCAAAATCGTGCATAAGCGATTTAAAAATTTAAACCGCAAACAAACTGTTGATATTTTAACACTTTGGACGCGGTTTTAGGAATTCATTTCTCTCCGTGTAGTTACGTTTCCTATTATTTTCGAATGACTTTTGTCTATCTTTTTCTAATTAACTGTGCCTGTTATTCTCGTATAAGAAATAAACTGCCTCTTTGGAACAAAAAATATAGAGCAAAACTCGACTGCTTTTTTCAAAGAAATTATTTTTTTTTGGTTGCTTTAAAAAAAAGTACAATAAACATTTTTTTTATTTGATTGGATTTTTGAAACAGCCTTGATTCAGGGTGATCCAAATACACCCAAAAAGCAAAAAAAAAAAATACATAAAATGTTGGTTACCTTACACAAAAAAAATCAAAAACTCCTAATTTAAATGTTTGTTTCCAGTTCATTGCAACTGAATTTTCACTTTAAAAAACATATTATTTTTAAACTTTGAATAATATTTGCAACGGCCTAGAAGAACATGGCAAAAACGTTTTTTAACAAAAAAGACAAAAAAGCTCATTTTCTAGCTAAAGAAAAGTAGGTGCAAAAATATTTCACAAAGTTTTGATCTTTAGAATCCAAAAGTACCGTAAAACGGGGTGACTTTGATAGCCGGGGTGACTTTGATAGGTTTGCGATTTTTCCGCAAAATGAAGAGTACAATTAAAATACGTATGGAATGGTTTAGAAACATACTGACCGTGGTAGAGAAGTGTTCAAAGTACCTCAAGAAGAACTTTTCATAAAATTTTGACAAGTTTAAAAAGTTAGTTAACTATAGTTAAGAAAATGTTGTTGAAAGTCATTATTTTAAACTTCTCAAAGTGTCATGATTTTCTCAATGAGCATGATTTTTAATCGGAAAACGGAATGCATTTTCGGATTCTTTGGACGATTTTCCACTAGGAGAAGGTTAAAAAAGTTTGTAAATAATAAATAGTATGTGTTTTTGAAACAAAATTTAACAAAATCTCTAAATTTATAGGCAATTTCAGTTGAACAAATATCATGTGAAATGTAAAAACTTGTGATTCGTGCTTTGAATTCAGTATAAAATGCCATATAAATCGATAATTTTATAAGCTAAACTAGTTTTAACAAATTTCTGGCAAAATTCCGACTTTTTAACAATTTTACCTAAAATTTATATGTATTTTGCTAAAAAGTTTATACACTTAGTTAACTAAATATAAACAATGATTTTTTTTCTTAAAAACTATATCAGCTACTATAGTGATGGTACATTTAGCGTACAAATAAAGTTTGAACATCTTAAATATGATTTTAACAAGAAAAACTATGACTATCAAAGTCACCCCGGAATTAAAACTAAGAATTTTTAACGTAACTATTTTTCTAAACATTATTGAAAATACTTTTTTTTCGAAATAGTGCATGGACTTTGTGTGGTCTACCCCAGTACATGTTTTAAAAATAATAATCTTGAGAAAAACCTTACCTGTTAGAAAATATTCTAGAAACAAATTGAAATCCTATCAAAGTCACCCCGGTTTACGGTACACTAAATTTATTTGATAAAATGCATCGTTTCCCAATTATAGATATTTAAGGGGTGAAATATAAGTAAATCGGCAAAAATGTAAGAAGTCGGTTTGAACACACCATTAAACTTTTTTTAAATCTGCTTTCAGGGCATTAAAATGTACATTTTCAAATATTAACAAAACAATATTGAAGACATTTGGTTGTACCATTGCCGAGATGCCACGATATCTAAACACTGCTTTGACCAAATCGGCTCAAAATTTTAGTGAAGACTCGTTGAACCAGTTCCATGTGCATGATGAAGGCCGATTTTCAAAAAAAAAAATATGAATAAAAAATAAAAATATTTTTTGGATTTTTAAAAATCGTCAGTTTAAGATTTTTGTTTTTTTTAAAAAAACAAAATTTAAAAATCGGGCTTCGTCATGCACACGGAATAACGTCATGATTCGAAATCCGGACACTTAGTAGCATATCATTTTTGTTATAGCTGGCAAAAAATCATGTAATAAGTTGAAAATGTAGAAATATCATCAGGATGTAGTATAAACAGTCAGTTTCAAGAAAATGCATGCAAAATATGTCTTTTCTAACATTTTTTTATCAGAATTTTAAAATTATAATGACTTGTTGTGCTTCGAATCCCGGACACTGATAAAAGCTGATTCGAAATCCGGACACTTTTGCTTCGAATTCCGGACACTCGATTTTACTTATGAATCGCATAAATTTAAACTGAAATGTTAGTGAATGGCATTCTTTAGGTCTCAAATAAGCTGTTAACATCAAAACAATCGATATTTTATATAAAAATTTGCTAGAATTTAAGGAAATCGAAACCATGAATTTCTGCTTTGCCTTCCCGGTGCATCGAACGCCTATGAAATATTTCAAGTGAAATGTTTCGCATTTTTGGTAAACTTATAATTTTATTGTATTTAATTGTTTTGGCATTAACTAAAGCGTTCAAACAAACTTTAAATGAAAGTTGATGTAGGAATTCATCAAATAACACAGTTTTTACATTCATAATGCGAATTTATATCCAAATAATTGATAAAACAAGATGAAGTGTCCGGGTTTCGAAGCGTCCGGGAATTCGAATCATGACGTTATGTCTTGAGAATCTTCACCTCAAATTTCAGCCATTGTGGTCCATCCAATCTCGAAGTATCTGGCACTCGTAAATCAACCCTGTGTTTAGAGAAAAACGCTCACAAAGTTTGACAGTTCGCTTTGCGCATGGCAAATTTTCAAACTTAAATCGTCTTTAAGTCAGTTGAATCATTAAATATCTTCATGAAACTTTGAGGAGCGATTTTAAAGCATCTATTAAGTGGATTTAATAAATTTTCTATAATATAAAATTTTGTGATTTTCTACATTAATGTTACCCCTTAAGTGATGATTTCACGAAAAAAAAATTAGAAAAATTAAATTTTTGTTAAATCTTAAGAGATACATACCCTGCAAATTTTGAGGCAAATCGGTAAAGGGACCATCCACAAACCACGTGGACATTTTAGGAGTGGGGGGGGGGGGGGGGTTAGGTTGATTGTCCACGCTCCATACAAAAAAGATTTTTTTTGCATGGACAATTGTCCACGAGGGGGGGTGGGGGTTCAAGATTTCCAAAAAAGGGTCCACGTGGTTTGTGGATGGTCCCAAAGGTATGAGGATCGCTATTGATCGTTAAAGTTTGTATGGGAAAAACCGCAAAAATGTATAAGAAAAAGCTAAAAAAATAAAATTCCACCAAAAGGTGGCGTTAAATGTGTCGGATCAATGTCATGTGTGAGATTCTGGAGTAAAATTTTATGACAAACAACTTTGTCGAATATCGCAAGTCGATCCGAGTTAACCCTGACGAGTTATTAGCGATTGAAATAAGACGTTTTTATATGAAAAGGTTTTTTTTTCACCGACATTAACGATCTATAGCGACCCTTAGACCTTAACCGATTTCGCTCAAAATTTACACAGGTATTTAGGCTGGTACAAATTTTATTTAAAGTTTTTGTCTCCCACCCCTTCAAAGTCGAGTCGAAAAACCGTGGTGCAAAAAAAAACAATATTTTATCAAAATGTCAATGGAAATTTAAATGCAATCACCTGAAATCAAATTAAAATGCATTCCCCAGCATTTAGAATCATTTTTATTTTGTTTGGGTTAGTAAAAAATATTTTTAATTTTTGAATTAAAAAAATGTCTTTTTTGATCCCACAACATATCATTAAATCAAAAATCGAAGAAGTCCTTCTTTAAGAGATTAAAATTAAAAAGCTTATTAAAAATTGATACTATTTTAGAAAGTGAAATTTTTTTCTAAATTGTCCTAAACAAATCCCTATAACTTACCTTAAGACACTAAATCAATAAGCAAATCAGAAAAAAAAATCTTTTCACCACTTTTGTATGGATAGTTCCAAAAAATACAAAATTTAATTTGGCATAAAATTTGCCAAATTCATGGATAAATAATTCATGGATAATTTCTGATTCTGGCCATGTTTTCCCTTTAAACATGACTATTATTAAATTATCAATTATTCAACCACTCTTCAGTATCCTTAAATTCAACTTTAACACTCAGTAAAATCATCATTTATCGCGACCTAGGGAAATTCCTGAGTTTTTACAAAAATGTAGAATAAAACAAGATTTATCCAGACTTTCCACAAATCGTCGCCATCGTGCTAACATGTCGTACGTGCATTTTGGGCCAAATTGAGTTAAGAACGCCATTTTGTGCAGCTCACAATGCCTCACCTTTTGACCTTCACAGATCCCCAAAATTCGATTTCAATCCTGAGATATTCAACAAAAACCGAAAAAACTCCGTGCATTTTTGTCACTTTACATATGAAAGTAGTTTCAATCTTGTCGTGCTTTCATGTCACTCCATGAAAATTGATGTAAGTGCGACAAAAGGCCAAAGGGATTTCAGGCCAGGAAAGTCAGGATGCGTTTGTCACACGTACAAGCTAGACTACCGTAAACATTTGTAATTATAACTCGGGACTCCAGCAACCAACTTCAACCAAACTTTGGGACAATGCACAGAATGGTCAGCCAAACAAAACGTGTTTGTTATTGTTTACATTGCGTGCTCTCGTTTTTGTATATTCAAGGTCAAACATTAAAACGCGTTTTTCTCGGAACGTCAAAATGGCGGGTGCGACAAGATAGCACGACGACGTCGAAATGGTCTAATTCAGTTATTTTTTGAACTCTGGAGATTTTTTTTAATCGATTATTTTTAAAGATTTTGTGACAAATTGCAGTTTTCAACCTCGTTGTTGATTTCTAAGTATGTAAAAATAAAAATAATAATAGTTGAGAAAAAAAATTAACAAATTAAACAAACTATGTCACCTGAGGGTTAACTCCATGACCCAGTAGCAATCCCGAGAAAAGACCTGCTAGGCGGTTGTTAAACACCAAAAAAGTGGGACCTGTTTAAAATGTTTAACAGATTTTCGTTGGGCGCGAGTTGGAAATGGAAGCCTGCCTTGGCTGTATGGCGTGTCGAGGGTCGAAGTGTCTTGTTTTGGTTGTGCATACTAATTAGGGTGGTTGAGGTGGGTATAGCCTCGAACTCGAAGAAGCCAGTCCAGGTCCAGTTGCGTGGGTGGTTTTGCTGCCGTAAAGCTACGATGGTGGCGATTGAAAGTGAACTGTGATTCCGGGAAATTGAAAGCAATTTTGGGTGTTATTTTGGACAACAATAAAGTTTTTTAAGGGTGGCTTATGAACTCAGATCTTAAAATGTTGTTGTTTATTTTATTGTCGTGACTGTTACCTTAAATCTTAAAATGAATTTTGTTGAATTAGATTCATTGAAAAAAGTTTTTTTTCTTATTTTGAAAAGTGCTGAAATTTTAATTCAAAAATAAAAGTTTTGCGAGTCTTGATTTCATGATTCCAAAACATTCACTTCACTCGGTTGAAACTGCCACCAAGTAACAGGTAACGACTTCAAATCACCTCTCTGCCTTTTTTTAACAGAATTGACGGAACTGATGGTGAGTTCATCAAATTGAGTTCCTGCTTTGCATTCCATGCTGGAGTTCCAGGAAAGCCCTAGTGCGCCACATAGTTTGCATACGAGATGAGTTATTCGATGCCTGTTGCAAGTTTGCAAGGTGGGGCAAAACGAGCTTCATTTGGGATTATTGAAAGAGAGAAACAAAGCATTTCTACTGCAAATATGAAGAAGCTGAATGAGTTCAAGATTTCAGGAAAAAATATCAATTCAAATTTCAGCATCACAAACTTACTATTCAAAATTCATAGCTCGATACTTGCGACATCCTTCATCGCTTAAAAAAAACGTGTAGGTGGTCTCTTTCAGGAACCTCGAGTAATGCACGATTTATGTTGCGCAGTAAAATTTGACCCTTGACCGACGCCATAACCGGTTCAGAGTAGAAAATGCACTCCGGAAGAATGGGCACCACCGTCGTCTCACCCCCCACCAGCCAGGAACGTGCCATTTTAGGATGCCATTCTCCGCGGGGAGAACTTGATAGAGTTGTCTGCAGTCCGGGTTAATGGAGTTGGCTTGGCTATGAGAGGATTCCCACGGCGAACCAGATGGAGGGCTCTCTTTCTCTTCTGGCAAGTAAATATTTGTTTAATGATGTCTGGAGGTTGATTGCAGTCCTGGGGGCAGGGAAAGATGATAAAACCAATCATAATATAGTTTTTGGCAGTTTTGTGATATGAAAGCAATCAATCGCTTGGGGCTATCAACCAACCAAGGGATTAGTTTTTAATGTATAGAAGTTTAGTTTTCTGGCCAAATCAGCACTTTAAAATTTTAAGATTCCAAATTACTGTCATTATTTTGATTTTTAATTTTTGTTTGAACATTTTAAAATTAATACAGTTGAAAACATGATTTGAAGATTTGAAGGTTTGAAGATTTGAAGATTTGAAGATTTGAAGATTTGAAGATTTGAAGATTTGAAGATTTGATTTGAAGAATTCTCCACGGAAACCAATAGTTAAATTTCATTTGATTTTTAATTAAATATACATTTTTGCTTCATTGGTTCGTCCATACATGTCTCTATATAATTTTGACAGCTTCATGTCCTTACAAAAATGGTATGTAAGTATTCAGAAATTTTAAGTTGGTCTATTTTACACGATTTCCCAAAAAACCGTAATTTTTCATATTTTCTTATTCTTAGACATATTTTAGGGGACCAAAACATTTTAGTCACAAAATTGACAAAATTATATTCGAGGTAATATTTTTTTCTAAAAATCATTGCTTTCAATTTTTCAAAAAAAAAAAAAACAGAGATTGACGAGACTGATAACGATATCGGCAATGGGTACTACAAAAGTACTTAGAAATCAAAAAATACGGTATTTTTGGAAAATACTAAATTTTTTACAATTTTCAATATTGGTAACAAACGATGCATTTTCACTGTTTTGGGATAAATTGCAGATTTCTTTTTTCAAAGTAACGTTATCATGATAATACTTAAATATTTATAATTTGCTGTTGTAAAAATTCGAGTATCTAACAAAAAAAAATCAATTTAACTGATCGTTCGATACCAATATTGTAAATTATAATAATTTGACATAAAGAACAGATTTAGAAACTGAATTAGAATTCTGAACATTTCAAAATACGACACGAATGCCACTCTAGGGGTAAAGTGTCTTTAATTAAACCAATAATAATAATAATTTGAGTATTTTCGTAAATGACGGTATTTTTTTTAGTTTTAGTATTGCACTAAGGCTGATGTAAATATTTTTGAAGTTTATGTCCCTTGACTCTGACCAAAGTTGAGGGGCGAAAAAAAAAATGAAATTACATGCCATGGTTTTAACATATGAATTCAAAAAGTGTTTAGAAATGCATTTTACAGCTGTCAATAGTTTTCAAAATATTTAAGCATTGTTGAAACTTTTTGCGGTACTGTACATTGCATTTTCTGAAATAATCAGTATTTGAAATATTTCTAAGCAGTCTCAGACATTCTAAAAATAATTATCAACGCAGGAAAATACATTTTAAAGTGTTGTCAGCTAATTGCACGTCTATTTCCGTTAAAATTTTGGAGTTTCGTGAAAAAAATATTTGTTTTGCACCCTGATTTTTGAAAATATTTGCAACTCTAAAAAAAGTTAAAATTCAAACAAAATCTCGCGTCGTGATACCAATATTGCAAATTATTAAAATTTAAGTATTTTCATTGATTTGTGAAAATTTTAGAATGTTTTTTTTTTTTAAAAACTTTTAAATAGTGAAAATGCATACAATACTTTGCATGGTTATTTAATAATAGACATCACACCGTCTTTTCAGACTGAATTTACTAACTAACGGGACAAACACCGAACACCCAGAGGAGATGGGCGGGAATCGAGCCCGGGCCCCTTAGCACACATGAGGGATCGGCAGCCGAAGCCGCTAACCACCGCGCCACGGGGTCCTCAAGAGAGATTTAATGCAAATTATAAAAATTTGAGTTTTTTCATTTAACACGGAAATTGATGATTTTGTTTTGTATTTTTTACCAAAAACTCGAAAGCAGTGAAAATTCATATAAAATTTTTAAATCGTTTTTTACCCATATTGTAGTATAAGAAAATTTTGAAATATTAATTTTGTCAAATATAATTTTAATAAAGCAGCAGGATCCAGTTCAAAAGTACTCTGATTTGGCTCAAAATTGGCATGGGAGTTCCAAAATAAAAAGACTCGTATTTTTTGTTTGGTTATTAGAGAGATTACCGGTGTTAGGGTGGACCAAAAATTGCTTTTTTTTACAATTCTAGCAAAAAAACAAATTTTTCAAAAAAATATTCCCGGAATAGCTAAATAATTGGGGTTTCAACGAAAATTACCTATACATTATAAAAACAAGGTTGAATACACATACAAAACCAATGAGCTCACAGCTGAAAATAAGTTTTTAATCATTCTTTTCAAATATGAATTGAATATGTAGTTTAAATCGATTCAATCAATTAAAAATGTTGATTTTGAGGAGTCTTTCTATTTAATCCGAATTGATTCATTTTTTCGAAGTTGCATTTCATCTTAGCTGAACATGAAGATGTAATTTATCACTTTTTTTATTTATTAGGCTTAAGACTAATTTTTACAAAGCGTTTTTATGATATACATATTTGAAGCCATCTCAAAACACGGTAAGGAAGAAGCTGAATATTATAAATCGATAACAACCATGGGAGATTTTTATGTAGAAAGTTGTGTTTCACCTTCCTGATTAATAATATGTTTGATTCAAAATATTCAATTAGTGAAAATTGCGTTTTTCAGCATATAATGTGTTTATTTAACTGGTACTAAATAAAAATGGAAAAAATTGATTAAAAATATTTTTTTTTGATAGTTTGTGCTTATAAAAGGTAAAAGAAATGTAAAACGTTTTGAAACACGACATGCAATAAGGCTTGTCAAAAAATTATTAAAATTTACTTGAGCCACCATTCGCCTCCTCCTATGGTATTTTATATGGGAAACACATTTTTCTGATAAACGCCATTTTCACCGATAGAATATTTTGAATCGAACATATTCTTAATCAGGAAGGTGAAACATAACTTTCTACGTGTAAATCACCCATGGATGTTTTCGATTTATAATATTTTGCTTCCTGCATACCGTGAAAAATCTTCAATTTCAATTTTTTTTATTTTAAGAAAATAGAAAATTGTAATGGCAATTTTGAGGATGGTACTGTTGATAAAATTTCTTGTATTTCAAGCTTTTTGTTGCTGTTTTTTTAACATAAACATAAAATATCATTGCACACAAAATCACACAACGATTTCATTGCAACTCATTCCAGCCCTGCCCACCACGGACATCGAGGCGCAAACGTTGGCGTTCGTCGAGTCGGCCAACGCGTTCCTGCATCCGGCCCTGCGAGGAGTCAAAACGGTCAGCTTAGGTGAGGTCCCGACCAAAATCCGGTCACGGTGTCAACCTCCCCCAAATTCAACCGTCCGTGGGAGCCCACCTTAACGTAAAATGATTTTTTTTTTTCACTTTTTGCAATCCCACAGCCCGAAAGCGACCACTGCTCGGCGGTCCCCGGTCCAGCATGAACCCGACCAAGCGAACCGTGATGACACTGATTGCCCGGGCCCGGACCGCCCAGGCCATGCACGGAACGCGGACGACCGGACCCATTGGCGAGTGAGTTTTTGGTGGCTTTTTTGATTTAAAAATTCTGTAAATTTTGACGTTACCAAAATTTGTGGTTTAATTTTTACTTTTACGATAAATTAAAATTAAAATTGCAATTTTTTTAAAACAAACCCCTAATTTAAAAATTTCGCTTCTGGCAACCCTGTCACCGTTCCAGCAGACCAATCCAGGTGATTACTTCGCCGCTGATTCTGCAACCCTCGCTGGACCTGCTGCAGACCAACGGCGCCGGTTCAATGCAAAAGGAGAACATCCTGCAGGGGGCTTAAGGTGTGAGAGCGTGTGACGACCCAAGGAATTAAGGCCACCACCACCAGTGGCAGTGGTTGGAGAAGGTGAGTAACTCAGGGTTCCAGGGTGTGGATTCATTGACTGAAAAGTTGGGGGAAGCGAAACGAATGAATGAGCGCGTGGAACGCAGGTGGGAAATGGTGGAAAGAGGAGTTGATTGAAAAGTTGCTCATCTTGTTTGACTTGGAGGTGGGTGGCGTCAGTGGCGTGCGCATTTTAAAAGAATGAGTGTTTGATTTCAACATGTATCCATGTTATAAAAATTAATTAATAAATCTTTGAAACTTTCTAAGATCTGATCAGTTCTAAAGCTCTACGTATTTTTATACTCTGGAATTTCGCAAAAAAATCCAAATTTTTATTTTTGTATTTTTTGTCTCCATACAAATTTGGAGCCTGTTCATTAGGGTGACAAGAAAAATTGATTTTTTTTGAAAATCTGAAGAGATACTGAAGGCTTGATTCATTAGGCAAAAATTAGTAAGTTTATATGGGGAGAATCGCTAAAATGTATGGGGAAAAACATCGCTTCAGAATTTTGGCAGCAGGTGGCGCATGTGTCGCCTAAAATCGTCCAAGTGTGAGATTCTTGCAGGAAATTTTATTTCCTACAACTTTGTTGAAGGGTGCAAGAAGATCTGATGAGTTATTAGCAATGCGATGAAAAGGAACCGGCTTATATACTTGAAATTATATAAGGGGTTTATAGGAAGTACATAAGAAAAAACATTTTTCTAAAAAAATCACCAAAAATCAGGATCAACTCGGATCGTTTTGCACCCTTTGACAAAGTTGTAGCAAATTAAACTTCCTACAAGAATCTCACACTTGGAAAATTTTGGGCAAGGCCCGCACCGCCTGGCATAAAAATACTGAATCGATGTTTTTTGCATACATTTTTGCGATTTTCCCCATTTTCAACGATAAAAAGCGACCCCTAAACCTTTACCGATTTGGCTCAAAATTCGCACAGAAACTTATTTTTACCTAAGGAATCGAATCAGAAGGTATCCCTGATGTCGATTTTTTTATCGTCACCCTACAGTTCATAGAAAAGTGCTACGAAAATATATGAAAATCTATATCTCGAGAAAAGATGTTCTGATCGATTTGCCGTCTTCGGCAAAGTTGTAGGTTTTAATTAGGACAATTCAGAACTTTTGATAAAGAAAGGTTTTGAAAGACGTTCAGTTTTCGGCGTTTTGAAAAATTGTGTTTTTAGAATAGTAACGAAAATGCACACATAAAATAGTAGTTTATGCAACAAGTTGCAAAAAGAGGATTTTTTCAGCACGAGTCGTACATTTATCCAACGAGGTCCACCGAGTTGGATAAATACGAAGAGTGCTGAAAAAAATCAAGTTTTGCATCGAGTTCCATACAACATTTTTTGCAATTCCGAAAAACACCCATTGAGTGAAATTTTAAGTCAAATTTTCATGTATTTTGTCAATAAATCGTTTAAATCAATTTTTTTTTAAAAAGTGATATTTTTCGAAACAAGTGCTGAAAAGTTCAACTTTTCAGTGCTGAAAAGTAGAACTTTTCAACCTTTTTTTTTGAAAAGTGTTGCTATTCGATTCTGTTATTTTTGGTACAGAAAAGTAGGCTATTTCGTCGTTTAAGAATGACAGGAAAAGTAAGTAGTATTACGAAGGAACTGCAAAAAAAAATATTTTAAATGTAAGATTGAATTCTAAATGGAATTTTTAGGTTGAATAATTTATCAAAATTGCTTTTTTTTTATTAAAATCTTTTTCCATCTCTGAAAAAAAATATTCCAAAGCTAAAAAATTCTTCAAACTGTGCTTTTTTGGACATTGTTAATCCGACCTTTGATGCTAGAATTTGACCTTAAAAAAATAATCAAAAAAATTAAGTATCAGAAATTAGTTTTTTTAAAGTTCTATCCAATCGACCTTCAATTTTCAATCAATGATATCTTGGAAACTATTGATCAGATTATCAATGCTTAAACGTGAAAAATGTGGAATATTCTCAACTCCTTGAAAACTCCTTTTCAGATTTGTAAATCATGACTTACATTTTAAAGGGGCTATATTTTTTCAAAGATTATTGCTAAATTGATTTTGATTAAGCAAATCAATTTTTCGTCTCAAAATATTTTTTTTTAATTTCTTTTTGTTTGCGTTTTCGATACTATCAAAAAAAAAACTTGTGTAGGCACTTTAAGTCCACTAAAACGCATCAAAAAATAAGAATAATCGAAGGTGGAATGAACAAAGATTCTCAGAAATCGAAAAGTACAGTGAAAAGTTGATTTGCAAAATCCTAGAGAATTCCAAAGACTTAAAACAATCAAACATTACCCGAAGGATTCACGTTTGTGAAAATCATTTATTAGCAACATTTGTG
This sequence comes from Culex pipiens pallens, assembly GCF_016801865.2. NCBI lineage: Eukaryota > Metazoa > Arthropoda > Insecta > Diptera > Culicidae > Culex > Culex pipiens. The sequence continues at coordinate 167,311,924 of NC_068939.1, forward strand.
ACCAGGGACGGAAAAATCGTAAAAAATCACATTCGCTTGCGAACATTCTTCACCCGCAAAAGAGAGAGGAGAAGAAAAAGGCAAAAGAAAATCGCTCCCGAACTCTTCGGAATCAGTTGAAGATTTTTTTGTGATTCTCACTGTCAGCATCACTTTATTTAATTGGTTTCGCTTTGTTTACATACATTGTTCATCTACGAACACTGACAAGTTATTTTTCGACATGAATGTTACATCTGCAAGCTGCGAATAATTCAGATGATGATTTTTGAGCTTAACTTTACCGATATTTCGTGCGCGAGAGATTTTTTCTCTTGATGAGCGTCAAAGATTTTTTTTTGATGAAGATTCTTCCATCGCTGCTTGTGACACTTTGAAAATTTGAATATTTATGAGTCAAATAATTTTAAATTAGATTTAGCATCATGAATTGAAGTTTTTTTAGTAAGATTATTTTGTTTTACCAGATACCACTATTTAAAAAAAAAAAAAGATTTCATCGATAATTGTTTTGCGCATTCAAACTCAAAAGATGCCGCATAACAATAAAGGACAATAAGGGACCAGTGCGTGGCCGAATGGTTACGCTGTCCGCTTTGTAAGCGGATGATTCTGGGTTCGATTCCCATCTGCTGCAACCTTCCATCGGATGAGGAAGTAAAACGTCGGTCCCGGCCTTGGTTGTTGTTAGGCCGTTAAGTCATTCCAGGTGTAGGAGTCGTCTCCATGCCATAAGTACAAACAACACACCAAACCAAGCCTACTCCGGTGGAATCGCTGGCGGCGGTTGGACTCGCAATCCAAAGGTCGTCAGTTCAAACACTGGGGTGGAAGGTTCCTTGGAGTAGAAAGAGGTTTGGGTGCTCTCCCCATTCAAGCCTTCGGACTCCTAGGTTCGAGCAGAAACTTGCAATAGAGACCACAAAAGACCCAGGGGTCGTTAATGTGGATGGTTTGATTTTTTTTGAAGGGACCATCCACATGTTGTGGCCTGAACCACAACACGCCCTTTTTCCATATTTACCATCTTTGTTTGGCGATATAAGACAATAAAAATGACTAAATCTAGAGGTAAAATGAAGTAAAGTCGATAGGTAGTCAATTATAATACTAGGGAGGTAGTTGATCTACCGACATGGCAATACTTAATAAAGATGAGCTCGTCCTTGGACGAGCAGAGTTGAAGTGCAACTGACAAATGTTTACATTGTTTTAAATAAAAGAAAGTCCGCGATTATAAATATTTAACACACAAACCACGTGGACACTTTTTTGGAAATCTAACCCCCAACCCCCTCCCCTCGTGAACAATTGTCAATACAAAAAAACGTTTTTGTATGGAGCGTGGACAATAGCCATACCCCCCCCCCCCCCCCCTCCCCTCAAGTGTCCACGTGGTTTATGGATGGTCCCTTATGGTACTTAAATAAAATCCCACAAAAAATCTTATTAAGATTTAAAATTATTTTTGCAATCGATTTACGTCAAAGTTTCCTTTTGCGTTTTTTTTTTTTTTTCAATATGTTTTACTTAAACAAATTTCCCTTGTTGGCCTAAATTTGCCTATTTGTCTCGAAAAAAAATTCATTTTTAAAACTAAACTATCTTTTCAAAACAATGTTTGTATAATCTTCTCATGTCTTTTTGAAAAAAATTAAATTACAAATATGTTTTAAGCAGTGTTTAATTGAAATTGACAAATGCAAGGCGTAAAATAGGATTATAGTGAAATTTTCATTGCTTTAAGTTTAATATAAGAATTTTAATTAAGTATTTCAAATCAATTTGCTTTGTTTTCTAGATTAAATGTCAAAATTTGATTTTGGAAATTGGAATTTAATGTTTAAAAGTTAAGAATGAATCAGTTGTGCATGTTACAAATTATTTAACAAATATCTTCCGAATTTTAAAGGGTAATTGGGTCAAAACTATAATAAAATCAAATCTTTTAAAAACTGAATTGAATTTACAATGATATTCTCATGCTTATTTTTTTCAAAACAAAACAAAATTTTATTTGTACCGAGCACAAGCAAGTTGGCAGTTACTAACATTTTTGAATATTTTCGTCCAATGATTCTTTTGAAATCAAGTTTGAGTTTTTGAGATGCGGATGAGAATAAACTCTTACTTGGTTTCATGAAAACCGTTAAGAAGAATTAGAATTATGTCAAATGTTACTTAAAAGTTTAGTTTAAACTATCCTAATAATTTAGTAATTGAATAAAAATGCAAAAACTTAATATTTTTGGCAACACGACTTTTCAAAACATTTTCTTGTGCCAAAAATGTCAGACTAACGACACTTATATTATTATTCATTGAAAATGTTACTTAAAAATCAGGTCATAACTTCACACAAAAATGTACAATAGACTTTGCTTTTGTGCAACTAGAAACGTATGAAAAATTTGTGTTGCCAAAAACGGGAACACGATCACGAATCCGAGGTCCGTTTTTTGATATCTCGTGACGGAGGGGCAGCCTGAAACGGTGATGAGATAGAAATTTGGTGTCAAAGAGACTTTTATGTAAAATTAGACGCCCGATTAGATGGCGTACTCAGAATTCCGGAAAAACGTATTTTTCATCGAAAAAAAAAACACTAAAAATGTTTTAAAAAATCTGCCATTTTCCGTTACTCGACTGTAAAAAAATTTGGAACATGTCATTTTATGGGAAATTTAATGTTCTTTTCGAATCTTTATTGACCAAGAAGGGTCATTTTTTCATTTAGAACAAAATTTTTCATTTTAAAATTTCGTGTTTTTTCTAACTTTGCAGAGTAATTTTTTAGAGTGTAACAATTTTGTACAAAGTTGCAGACCAGACAATAACAAAAATATTGATATATAAACATAAGGGGTTTGCTTAAAAACATCATGGCCGTTCATGGTCACCCGCGACAGACACGGACGACGAAACAAAGAGAAACGCAAAAAGCAACTTGTTCAAAACTTTTTTTTCGTAGAATCGCGATAACTCGTAATGATTTTAAACAAACCCCTTATGTTCATATATCATTTTTTTGTAATTGTCGGCTCTACAACTTTGTAGAACATTGTTACACTCTAAAAAATAACTCTGCAAAGTAATAAAAAACACGAAATTTTAAAATGAAAAATTTTGTTCTCAATGAAAAAATGACCCTTCTTGGTCAATAAAGATTCGAAAAGAACATTAAATTTCCCATAAAATGACAAGTTCCAAATTTTTTACAGTCGAGTAACGGAAAATGGCAGATTTTTTAAAACATTTTTAGTGTTTTTTTTCGATGAAAAATACGTTTTTTTTCGGAATTCTGAGTACGCCATCAAATCGGGCGTCTAATTTTACATAAAAGTCTCTTTGACGCCCAATTTCTGTCTCATCACCGTTTCAGGCTGCAAATTATTAAAAAACACCTCTTTTTTCGCATGTTCAAAAAATGGAAGGGGTCGTACCGCCACTCCGTCACGAGGTATCAAAAAACGGACCTCGGATTCGTGATCAGGGACAAAAGTTACCCCTTAGGACAAAGTTTCACGCAAATCGAAGAGGGGTCGGGGCAACTGCTGTGTGAGTTGGCGGAGAATTACCCCTATATTTTGTCTTTTTAATTTGCCGTAATGGTCGTTCAAATGCTGCTTCTATTTAATTTTTCTATTTTGTTTTTTTTTTTGTTAATTGACTATTTTTGTAAAATATGACACAAATTATAGAAGAAATTTCATGAAATTTCAGGTGGATAGGTTGACTAAGATTCAGAGAAGAAGATATAAAGGACGGAAAACTAAGTCAGCGAAAGGCCATTTGAGGAAGTACAGTGCCATCCCGTTTTTGGCAAAACGTTATTGTGTGATGTTTAAGATTAAGTTTCGATCAACATTTTAATAGAAAAATGAAGTCAGCCTCATTCATCAGACATGTTTGACGAGAAATTTTTACACAATAGAATTTCGAAGAATAGTTTAGAAACCATCACTGATCTTGGTCCTTCAATGAAATTTTTCTATTTTCAAAGTTATGTTAGTACCCGCCCATGACTTCATCTATCACCGTTACAAAGCCCATTGTTCGGCGCGTGGGCGAGCTTTAAAGTTTGTAAAGGTATTCGTGGGTGATTAATTACTTCGTTATTCCTTCTCCTCCGCTCGGGAACGTGATTCTGAGAAGATTACCATTGTTCCGCCGCCTGTCCTAACTGCCATCGACAGCCGGAAGCTTTTGACGAGTTTAGCAGGAAGATTAGCTCGTGGGGCCCAAAAGTTTGTGGCAATTCAGCGGCTTGTTTAATTAATTGCATTTGGTCGGCACCGTTCAAAACTCATCTGCGTGGGGAGGGAGGGATGGTTGCTCGACTCCAACACGGCCTCGATTAAATATTCACATCGTTTGCCGAGGTCTAGCTATTCATTTTATTGAGCTCATACATTTTCAATTTCCATGAAAATTTGGCTACCTTGCCTGTGGTCAGCCGTTGGAGCCGCTGGAAATGGACGTCCACAGAGTATATTGAAAGCCATTTGTCAGCCTGGGAAAGGGTAGCAAAATGGTACATTTTATTATGTTCATTTTGCATGCCAGCTTTTCAAATTGACTTTTGTACAGATTTCCGTTTGCTTTGCATGGAGGATCGTAAAAAATTGGAATTTGTAGAAAAAAGTCATCAGATGGAAAATATTCGCTCAAATGAATTTACAAATGCTTCTTTTTAATCTGGCATCACTTGTTGAGGACACTAACACATCTACTACAAAACCGAACAAATCCTGTCGATTCAACCAACTGCAATTCCACAGGTAGGTCAATTGCCACCCACAGAATCCTCTTATAGCAGGTGAAATGTACTTCACCATTTGAATGGCTTCCATTTCTACTCCAAAAAATAAAAGGTAAAGCAAGTGTCCAGTTATGAGCAAGAGCAGAGCCACCAGAAAGATTTTATTTACTTTTTGCTTACTTTTTTTCTGGTATCCAATCTTACCTCTTCTTCACCATTTTTTCCACCGCAGATTGAATTTCCCGTTCCAACCCATAATTGAATTCTGGTTAGTTGGTAATTAAATTTCAGCCCAACATTCCCGCTCCAGTAAGGTGCGTCCAAATGGTATTTGTTTTGTTTTCGGTAAATTTAATATTTCCCCTCTCATAAAAGAAATGGAGTTTCATTAAATTGCACCCAACTGCACTGCCATGGCAACACTGCTACTGGTCAGTTGGTCCGCACAAGCTGGTAATTCGAAAGCGATTTTATGATTTTTCCGCACCCGTTGCCATCGATTCGGAAAATTCGGATTAGGAAAATGCAACAGGATTTTACCCAAGACTGAACACGCGTGGACATCGACACGAGCTTGGACCATTGCAGGGTTTTCAGCTGCATATTCCTATCGTTTCTGAGAATGGCAAAAGAGTGGGGGAAAAGGCATGAGCGTTGCAGTTTGGAAGGTGTAATATTTTAAGTTTGTTTTACAATCTACTCTATCTGTTTATTTTAAAAGAAAATCTGCAAACATCAATTCTGCTATTTTACAGTAGAAAAAAAAAACAAATAAAATTTTAATGTAAGTTTATATCTAAATTGCATGGTATTTTTACTATTGAATTTTAAATTTTACCTGCAAATTACTATTGAACTTTCAATCGTTCAAATATTGAAACGATGCATTGTTTCACATTATTGAGTCAGACGCCATGAGGGAAAATGATTTTTATTGCGAATCAATGTACTTTTAAAAATGTCTTCATGGATAGTTCGAAAGGAAATACCTATGTGTCCAATTTTATTTTTTTATATTTTTTTATGGATGCGCACGATCATTCACAAAGCTTCTTTTTTTTCGCGCGCCTCCTTTGAAATATACAAACACTTTTAACCCCCTAATCGTCTTTTGAACGAAATAAAAATCGCTCCAGCTTTAGTCATTCATTCAACTTTTGTTTGAAATCAATATTATATTTGATTTTTTTTTTTCTTCTTTAATTCTTTTTAACGCACCTATAAATAAGCATGGACAACATAATTTTTATTTTGTAAAAACAATTTTTTTTACGCTTCAACGGATTTTCAAAAATATTCAAAATATTTTCAAATGAGCCTCATCATGTTGAATATAGGTATCAGCTCATAACAATGCAAAAACATTTGTTTTCTAGTTGATTTAAAACCATTGAAATTTTGAGATTTTAAATTAAAAATATGTTTTTGCCTCCAGATTTTTAAGATGATGAGAGCGGAGTGAGGGGTACGGAGTGTGACAAAACCTGCGAAAAATATTTGCGATGGCCTTTTTGAAAACAAAAAAAAAAGTTTTTGACTGGAATTGTGTAAGGCGTCATCCATAAAGTATGTCACGCAAAAATCGGGCAAAATTAACCCCCTCCCTCCCCCCTATGTCACACTTTGTCACACAAGGTTGAACCCCCCTCAAAAAGTACGTCACATTTTACCAGAACCCCCCCCCCCCCCCCTTGTTTTCGATGGGATTTTTTTTATAGTTTTTATATCTTTAAACTCTAATAATTTTGGTATTTTTGGCAATTTTAATATGACAAAAATAAGTTAAATTATCCTAATTATTCATTTTTAGAATAAACATCTTCTATATATATAAAAATTTGACGGTTTTGTTCGAACGCGAATCAATTCAGAACGGGACGTCGGATCGAGTTGCTTTTTGTTGCGTTGGGTTTGTATAAGCCCAAGGAAGGTTTATACGCAAACGAATTGACACTTTGGCCACTCTGGAACCGATTCCGGAAAATCTGCAGATTGTATGGGAAAAGTTACGTAAAATCAAATTTTGATCACAGGAGGCTAAATAAGCAAAAAAGTTAAAAACGTCAACAAACGAAAAAAAGGCAGAACGAAGTTTGTCGGGTAAGGCTTGTTGTGATATAAAAAAAAAGTTTTGTATCTTTTAAAAATTAGAAGACCCGGTATATTCAAGCATTAAATAAACTTGAAAACTGTTCTTCACAGCTTTGTATCTAATAAGTTCAAACCATTTATAGCAGTTTTCTTATGAACACCCTGCTTTCAAAGATTTTATTTTTATCAAGCAAGAATTTGCAAAATATTGAAGTTCCAGCTGAAAAAAATGACTATATAATAAATTATGATGTGATACCGTCATCAGGGGTGACATTGCGTCTGGGGGGTTAATTTGGGTCATACAAAAATGCAGAAATTTGTATGACCCAATCTTACCCCCAGACCCAATGTCACCCCTGATGACGGACTTCTAAATAATAGTAAGCAAACAGTTTTAAAAAAGAGGATTTAATTTAATTGTGTACATTTCAAATTAATATTTGGCATCATAAAAAAAAACCTAGCGTGACGTCACAATATCGCAAACCCCCCCCCCTCCCCCCTTCGTCACATCTTGTCACACCTTCGGTAAATCCCCCCCCCCCTAAGAGCGTACGTACTTTATGGACGACGCCTAATTTGTTTTGCGAACAGTATTTAAGAAACAAGTTAGTTGTCATTCATTCAGCCACAAATGCTGGATCGGCTCGGATTAAAAAAAAAACAGTGTTTTAAACATATTTATGATGAAAGTAAATTTTTAAGTATTTTACGATTTAAATCTCAATTCTTATACTTTTTAGTATTTTCGTTTTAAATTGCAAAAACAAAGTTGGATGCAGTTAATTATTAATATGTCTGCCTGTGTGGATCAATCGGACCGCGCACTGGACTCACAATCCAGAGGTCGCCGGTTCGAATTTCGAGGCAGACGCCAAAATTCTAAGTGTTAATATAGGTATTCGGTGCCCTCTCTCCGTGCCATACCTTCACACTTAGGAGACCCGGGAGGCGGAGTTTTGTCGCAAAACGAACGATAGACGCCTGTGGATCCGTTGACGAAACCGCAAGGTTTAAGAGGGCCACATTATAAGGTGTTACGTCGATTCCGTTAATTGCTGCAACTAAATTTTTTTTCTATAAATTTTTAGTCAGGCTTGTCCGCATTTTATTAAATTTTATTTCATTTTAAATTTTTGTTACATATTCTTAGAGGGTGACGATTCTCGAGATTTTCAATTTCCCGGGAATCGAGAGTTGAGTTTGGTCATTTCCCGGGAATTCCCGGGACCCGGGAGTTTTTTTTACTATGCCAATAGTGGCAATAATTTAAAAAGAAATGTAACATTTTTTTTTCTTTTCAATGAATGAAGTTACAATTAATTTATACTTGTTCTATGAAAACGTTAATTTAAGTATCCTCATTATTTTGAGGAATTATATCACATTTTGTTTTTTTTTTTCTGAATCTGCAAATACAAGATCGTTTCTTAAACTTTTTGGGACTCAAAACTGTAGTTTAAAATGTTTACGATTCCTAATTCGCACTGAGTGATTTTTAAAAAGATGCATAAACAGGTTGCATGAACTTCTTGATAGATTTTTATGAATTTTCCAGTATCGGGATTTTTGCAAGATGATAAATAACGACTCAAAACAACAATTTAAACTTCGTTTTTGCCTGTTAAAGATCAACTGCAGATATTCATTGAAGAAAAAAAATACCGTTATCATAAAAACCCGAATGTTCACAATTGGCGGACCTTAACTTTACAAAGATTATCGAAGTTTTTTTTTCAAAAACATAATTTAAAATTGAGTTTGACGTGAAACACAAAATGACTTATTGACATCGAAAAAGAAAATTACCTTGAAAAAAAAAACAACAGATTATGAGGATTGCTATGCTCAAAAAAACTGTGGAGCTTATCTTGAAAGGCTTTTCCCTCTTAGAAATAATAAATAAAAATAATATTTAAAAAAAAATCAATTTCTGGGTGTAACTGTAAAGTATGCTTTAAGGAAAATTTAAGGGTTCCCATGTTTTTGAGGGTGATTTCAATTGGAAAATTAAAAAAATACAAGCTAAGCAAAACATTTAATATTTTTAAGTTGTTTTTTTTTTAATTATTATAAAACATTGTTGACAATTTAATAATTGTTTTTGTATTAGAAAGTTAGAAGAGTTAGTAGAAAGATAACTTTCTATTTTTGGACATATTGTACAAAAGGGACTAGTTGAAAAAATCCTTACAGATATTTTTGGGTGCTTGGTCCCTCTGGAAACTTACTAGGAGCATTAAGACAAACAATAACTCAGATAAATTTTGAATCAATAGGTAAATATTTAATTGATGGGGTAAAATTTGTAAAGATAAATATATTTATGATATTGAAAATTAGCACAGAAAAAAAATGTTTAAAAATGTCTATAAATTAATTATTATAAATACTTGAAAAATCAAGTTTTCTTGTATTAATTTTCAAGTTAATTTTTCGAAAATGCATCTTTTTAAATAAAAAAGAAAATCAAGTATGGTTAATTTCTGGACTTATTTTTTTCCGAATACTCCATTTCATTTTAAAATCTATGTTTGGTTGCTAAAATATGAATAGAAGATGTGTTTGCGCACATAAGAACGTCTGTTGATCCTGTCGCACTTTCTTTCCCGGTAAATAGCAAAAAACTGTTGTTACGATACAAAACGAAACTGTATTTAACAGAAACTCTTTATTTGCTCTAAAACTGAACTATATTTCGCGGTACTGAACAGAACCGATCTGTTCCGACCTGTTCTGAGGTCTGTCAGGGAATGGGACTGATCTTGGGATATTTTCCCTCAAGAAACTGAGCGGTCAGGACAAGTTCACTGACCCTTTTCATTCTGTTTGTGTTCTGTGAGTACAAATATGTGTGTGTTTACATGTAACGTAGAGTGGGAAAACTACACGAAAACAGTACAGTACAGAAGTTTTTGACTAGAATCCTAATCTTGTGTGTAAACATGCCGCCCGCCTTGAAAGACGGCGGCTCTGAACGTGCTTTCAACATAAATCTTCTTGCATAAACTCTCCGGTTTACTTCTGTACTGTCTTGTTCTGAACTGTTACAAAACTACTGTGTGTATGTGTGTGATCAAACGATCAATCGTCTTTTCTTCCTTCTTTCTTCTTCTTGTTCAATCACTGTCCGATGTTGCCAAACATAAAATGCCGCCCGCCATGCTGATACGGGCTGTGAGCGATGCTTCGCTGAACCTGCTTCTACTGTTGCTCGACTGTAAGCTGTAACTGCTGCTGCTGGCTGATTCGAACTGCTGCTGCTGGCTTGACCTGCAGCTACTGCTTCTTACTTTCTCTCGACCGCTGCTGTTGTACGCGTGACCAGGGTGTCACCTCGCGTACCGACTGTACTGTAACTTGCGCTGCTGTTGTTGTTGAAGTTGTCGTTGTTGCTGTCCTAGTTTGTACTCCTGCCTTCACCGTAACTGTTGGGACTTTCACCCGCTTCTCAACTCATCCTCGCCAACAGTATCTTTGGGACTTGAACCCGCATCAAAAAGCGACCGTAATGTTGAGACCAGTGTGTCTCCTTCCAACTTGAAGTCATGTCGCGAACATGACCCGTACGTACGTGTTGACTGTAGATGGAACCAGTGTTCCCGAAACTGTTTACTGTGGCCGTTGAGGATGGGCTGACTGACTAAGACGACTCTCGACTTCTTCTGTCGAGTTCCAGCAAATGTTGAAGTACCTGTTAAGCAGAGTGATTGAGCGGATGCTCACGAACAGTATTTCAGGTACTTAACTTGGAGAACTGTTGGAGCGGCTGTTCTGACCCGTCCGATCACGAACGCGCCGCCCCTGAGGGCTTGTTTGCTGGAACCTCGACACCGACTGTAGCATGCGGTGATTCTGGATCGGTTGCTGTAGTGCCCAGCAGTCCTTCTGACCGCCGAACCGATGACGTGCAGACAGTTCTTGCAGCTGTCCGTCCAAACGTTGATTGCAGTGCTGCATCCGACAGTCCGTTGCACTGTGGACTGCAGCTTCGTTGCCTTCGCTGAACTGTTGCTGTGCAGATCCCTTTTCCAGTAGTCGTAGACCACCAGGTTGTTGTTGAAGATCTGCTCCTGAACAGTGATGCCTCCGACAGTCCGTCCGACTATCAGAGTGTTGATCGTTGATCAGCTGTAGTTGTTGTTGTGGTTCCAGCTGCACCGTACCTGAGTGTGAGAGCGCTGAGCGACTGATCGCAACCAAAGTTGACAGAAAATACTCAACTCGTGACGGTGGTGGGGGGCTGTTCTGGCCCGTCCGACCACGAACTTGCCACCCCTCATGCCTCTGGTGCTGGAACCAGCTGTCAGCGTTAGACGTGCTGACCTCCGATGACTTGCCGGCTTCGGCCGCAAGCTTTAGTTGACTGCTGCACCTTGACTTCCGTTCCACCGAAGATGTACTACGGGACTTCTCGACCGTAGTTTGCGTGCGCTAACTGTAGAGCTGAACTTGAATTTGCGCTCGCTGTGCTCGTCCATCTCGCAAAGATTCCAAAAGGGGTGCATCTTTTAGAACACGACTTATGCACACAGACATACAAACACAAAACTTCCAAATTGACGAGCACGAACATTCCTGACTCCAGGACAGTTTAACGGACCAACACACAGGTTACCTTACATTAAATTGCGACGACTGCAGATACAGTAGAATGGACTTAGACCGTTGTCAGTCCAGTACCAGTGATGTCCGAGGGAAGTTACGCTGTGAAAAACATTTCATTAGCTTTTTGAAATTCGAACAATAAATTAACTTCCCTGGTGTGCGGAGGCCTCCCAGCCTCCGCCGGTGGAGGAGTCCGAGTTCTCCCCGTGGTACGGTAGATGTTGTGTTTCTTACTGTCGCTGCTGTTGGTCTGTTGCTGGCCGTACTGTACTGTGGACGACTGTTGCCGTCTGCGACGCTGACACTGTTCTGTGCTGTGCTGCTGTACTGTTCTGGTCAGATTCTTCTGCTGTTGCTGCGTCCCAGGGCTGCCACTGGAACCGATGTTTTCTCCTCTGATCTCGTACACTTCGATCGGAACGCTTTTGTTGTTAACTTCGCCCCAGCAGAGCGACTTCTTCTCCATTGTAAACCCCAGACTGCTCGGACCGCCGGTAGCTTCTTGAACTCGACTGGCACTGCTTGCGTTTTTCCGTCTCGGGTCATCACCGCAAAAAGTCGCACAAACAACGTCGCAATCTGCTGGCACAGAACATCGCGAAATTTCCCGTACTTTTCTTCAGCAGCAAAAGTTAGCACTTTTCGCGGAACGATTTTCTTCAACCCGAGTCGACCGAGATAAACAAACTCAATTTCGTTTGACGTTTCTCCTCTTCGTCAGATCTGTCACCTCCAGTTTCGCCGTTCCACTTTCGCCGGTGGCAGAGCTGCGCGGTATTACACCGGCGCACACAACTTTTCACAATTTTGGATTTCGCTCATTTTTTGGTCTCGTCTGGCAAAATGACAAGACAAAATGGCGACACAGAACAAAATGGTGGATACAGTACGACGTTTTGGCACAATTAACACGGATTTTCGACACGGGCAACTTAACTTTCAGGTTGTAACTGATGGCGTGCAGACTTCTGCAGTACTTTTCGCGGATCGGGATGCGATCGAGGCGCGCGCGGAACGTCGGTACGATTACCGAAGATGGCGGATCGTCGAGTGTTCTTTTTCAGCATTTCTTCACTTCGACGGAATGGCTGCCGGCGCCATCTTCAGCGACGATTGTTTACGGCACTAATTCAGTGGCCCGACGGACACGATCCATCGGCTTCGGAACCAGGATTTACGGCGCGACATGATCCGGTTCGAAGGACCATTTTATGTTTGCGCACATAAGAACGTCTGTTGATCCTGTCGCACTTTCTTTACCGGTAAATAGCAAAAAACTGTTGTTACGATACAAAACGAAACTGTATTTAACAGAAACTCTTTATTTGCTCTAAAACTGAACTATATTTCGCGGTACTGAACAGAACCGATCTGTTCCGACCTGTTCTGAGGTCTGTCAGGGAATGGGACTGATCTTGGGATATTTTCCCTCAAGAAACTGAGCGGTCAGGACAAGTTCACTGACCCTTTTCATTCTGTTTGTGTTCTGTGAGTACAAATATGTGTGTGTTTACATGTAACGTAGAGTGGGAAAACTACACGAAAACAGTACAGTACAGAAGTTTTTGACTAGAATCTTAATCTTGTGTGTAAACAAGATGAATTATTCAAGATAAATGATCGATGATATGTTTTGTTTTTAAGATACTGACTTGGTAGCCTAGAAATCTTTTGAATCAATCCACGCATTTTTTCGTTTTCTTGCGATGAACTCTTGCTCCATTTGAAGGCATAAAAAAATATTGACGATATGTAAATAAAATTGCTTTATCGCAATTTTAAATGTTTTCATTATTTTTGTTTCAACTATCAGTTATCGCTCGGACGTTGATACGACAACACACTTTTCTACGAGCACTCTTCAACACAATAGTCTTTTGTGTTCGGCACACGCCGTGTGTCCTTAACCTCAACTAAAGGAATTTACTGGAAAGCAAAGATGGACAAAACCCGTAAGAATACGCTGAAAATGGTTTTTGGAAACGCAGCGAAAGTTCCAGCCCACGTGGATGTGCTACGGTTCACAGCGAACGTTTTGAAGATTCCGGCCACGGATGTCCACTCGATCTACCGCGACGAGAATGATCGCTGTTTTTACGTCAAGTTCTTGGATGAGCCGACCTTCGTGGAATTTACCGGAAGAATAGAGGAGCAGTACCGTTTCGTGCATAGCGATGGCCAAGCCGCCGTGGTGAAACTGGAAGTGGCCAGCCGGCTGTTCAGGTACGTGAGGATTTTTAACTTGCCGCCAGAAATCGAAGAGAAAGACATTTCGGCCGTTCTGTCCCAATTTGGAACCATTCGGCAACATGTCCGGGAACGCTACCCAACGGAATACGGCTACACGGTATACAGTGGTGTGCGTGGCGTCCACATGGAGATCGCCAAGGAGATACCGCCTAACCTCTACATCGGTCACTTCAAAGCACGCTTGTACTATGAAGGTTTGAAGAATAGATGTTTCTATTGCAAACTGGAAGGACACATCAAGGTCAACTGCCCGAAGATAGCGAGCTTGAAGTCTTCGGCACCAGCCGGATCTTTCAGTGCCATCGTCGCAGGGGCGATCGCAGCCAACGCAACCGATCTCACACTACCAACCGACATGACCACGCTGACACCACAAAACAAGCCACCAATACAACCGCGCGGTCCCGATCGCGAAATATCGCCAACGCCGGAAGAAGCAGGCGACGACAGCGAGATGGACGACGACGAAGAAGATGAGCGAGAGGAGGAATCCGGAGCTGACGAATCGCCCGATCTCGGCGGCGACAAGCATCGTAAGCCCCGAAATGTTTCACGCAACGTACTCGAACAGTTGGACAACCGATCTCGCTCTCGCAGCCTGATCCGGCCTGAAGGTACTGGGGGAAACGGGGGGAAGAATGGGAAAGAGGGAAAAGAGGGGAAGGGTGGAAAGGGGGGAAAGGGGGGGAAGGGAAGGGGACGACCTCGCAAGTAGATTAAGTGATGATGGAGAAGGAGGATAGTTCGTGCGAAAAAGGAGGGGAATGGTAGTTGGTATGATCTGCAACTGTGTAAGAGAAGAGGAATGTATGTGTGTGTGTGTGGGTAAAAAAACGTAAAAAAACAAAGAGAAGGTAAAGATGCAGCGTTGCCACATGTACAGATTTATCTGTCATGGTACAGATTTTCAGCACAGATCTGAGTACAGAATCTGTACGTACAGATGACAGATATTTGGGTCACCGTACAGATTTGTACAGATTTTCAGATAAAACAGATTCCTACTCAAAATGAAATTATTGAATATTTAAGTTATTGCAATTATCTCAACATTTAAGAACTTTTCATTGATTAAATCTAGTTTATCTTTTGAAATATTTAGAAATGGATCATGCTTATATTTTTTAACGATCTTAAATCCAGGTATGCTAGAATATTTTGAACTAGCAATCTCTCTCAATTCTATCCCCCAGTACGCCGCGGGTAATTGGGTACTAAAGCCCTATGTAAATTTTTATGTACAACGGTAAAAAACACGATTAAAAACCATTTCTGATCACTTTTTTTCATTTTAACGCAAAAAAAAATATTGGCAAGACAACATTTTTTCGATGGATCAACTATGGTTCCCTTGGAAAGAGCTGTCAAGTAGGACCTTTTCTGTCAAGAAGGACCGCGAGGTTAATTTTTCAAAATTGATTTAAAAATCCATTCTAAACTCTTGGTGGTCGTACAAAGGGTCATTGTACTCAGAAAAATAAGCTTTATCGCTGTAAACAATAATATCAGCAATCTAAGCTTCATTTTAGGACCCAATTGGCTCCCTCTCACTAAAATTTACACACAAGATCCTCTGTATTTACTCTTAGGTTTAAGAGAACTGTATTTACAAAAGTAGACTCATTGTTAACCAGGTTTCAGTACCGACAAGGACCTAATAAAAATAATTCATAACATAGCATTTCATTCTAATAAAGTTATAACATAATTTCCAGCATTTCCCATTCTTCTCAAAAATGATTTTAAAATGAAGGAGAACACAGGTAAAATAAAATTTCAAATGCTTCAAAAATTTAATAAAAGTAGAATTGAATCCAACTGAAAATAATGAGGCACAAAGTTTATTGCATTTTTGTTTTATTAATTTGAATATATTTTTAAATCATATGAAAAAAAAAACATGATTGTTTTTAAATCTGTAATCTAAGGCAATTTTTGCCAAAAAAAAATAAATAAAAAAAATTTTGATAATAAATATTATTTTGCTAGCATTCCATACTGCACATGCACTTAATTTGAAAAATATTTACAACCGCCTTGTAGTTGCCTTAATATTGACAAATGCCATCCTCCTTTTCAAAACATTATTTGTTTCTTGAAAGGTAACGTCATTATGTCACATTTAACTATTTAATGAATGGAATCTGGCCAAAGGAAATTTTATTGGAAGTTTTCGATAAATTATGTTTTGTACCGTCAACTGGGTCGATTGGGACTGCAGTCTGAATGGTATGAATATGGATTACAGTCTAACTTAAAAGCTTAAAATTTGGAAAACAATGTTCTGTTGTTTTGTGCCTGTTCTATTCGAAACTTATTTCTAAATATTGTGCAGTAACAGGACTAACACATCTGTTCCAATTCGTCCTTAAAAAAAATCTTCAATTCATAAATTCTTAAATTCTTAAATATTTAAATTCTTAAATTCTTAAATTCTTAAATTCTTAAATTCTTAAATTCTTAAATTCTTAAATTCTTAAATTCTTAAATTCTTAAATTCTTAAATTCTTAAATTATTAAATTCTTAAATTCTTAAATTCTTAAATTCTTAAATTCTTAAATTCTTAAATTCTTAAATTCTTAAATTCTTAAATTCTTAAATTATTAAATTCTTAAATTCTTAAATTCTTATATTTCTAAATTCTTTGATTTTTTTTTAATTTTAAATCTGGGTAAGCTTTTAAATTTTTATTTTAAAATTTAAATTTTTAAATTATTATTTTTTTTTAATTTGAATTATTTTGAATTATTAGATTTTTATAGCTTTTTGTTTGTTATTTTTATTTTTTTTGTATACTTATTTATTTTTATTTTTTTAAATCTAAGATTTTTTTATTTCTCAATTTTAAAATGTTGTTTTTAATATTTGTATTTTTGAATCTTTGTGTTCATGGATTTTGTCTTTGGTTTACTTCTTTTCAAGCAAAATACAAAATCCGTCCTTTTAATTTCAAGATTCTGCGTTTTGAGATTCGGCATCATAAGGCAATTCGGAATTTTCAATATTATAATATCAATTATAAAATTATTGATACATTTATAACTTTCAGTTGCAATAAAATAAACAAATTCTGAATATTTAATATTTTTCAACCAAAACATCTTGCAAACAAACTTCGCGCGAAGAAACGACATACAAAACTTTCCGTTTCTGTTACTTTTCAGTTGCGGAACACTTAAGGAAAATCTTTTCGTGACCCTTTCCTTGACCGTTTCTTGGGCGTTTTTTTATATGGAGTTTTGCGTTCCTTCCGAGCTGCATATCAGCATTTAGTGTTGTCATAAGATTGTTCAAAATGCATGTTAAAAAAAAGTTTTTTACAAAAAATATACCGTACAGATAATGGTACAGATATTCGCCATGCTTGGTGCAGATACGACAGATTTTTGGAACCTCTGATACAGACGAGCATGTGGCAACACTGTAAAGATGTTCAAAACATTGTGCGTACAATCCGGTTCCGATGATTTGCTTTTGACTTTATCAAACTTTTTCGAATTTCTATAGCCACTTATGCCACTAGTTCGTAATATAGCTACCGCTAATCTAAATGCTATCAATTCCGATGTGAAGAAATCACTACTTAAAGATTTTATATGGAACAACGACTTAGACATTATTTTTATTCAAGAACTATCATTTGAAAATTTTGCATTCCTGAATTCGCACACAGCAATTGTAAATATTAGCGCAGATAATAAGGGAACTGGAATTCTTTTACGAAATAACTTACAATATTCTGATATAATTTTGAACGAAAACGGTAGAATATCATCCGTTTGCGTTGACTCTATTAACTTTATAAATATTTATGCACATAGTGGAAGCAACCAGAAAAAGGAAAGAGACACGTTATTTAATGAAGACATTTTGATTCATCTTGCGCATGGCAAGGAAAATGTAATAGTTGGTGATTTTAATTGTATACTTCTGGCTGAAGACATGAATGGAGCAGTTAAGAATTATTGCAAAGGACTGCAAAATTTGATCTCTGGACTAGAATTAAAAGACGTTGAACAAACCATATTGAAATCACGAGTAAACTTTACATTTTTTAGAGGTACATCCAAATCACGTTTGGACAGATTTTATGCATCGAATGAATTTATTAATCAAATATCTTGTATTAAAACAGTACCCTTAAGCTTTTCTGATCATCATGGCGTACTTGTTAAACTCAATTTAAAAGACAATGTTCCTAATATTTTTATTGGTCGTGGTTTCTGGAAACTAAATTCCTTTTTTCTCAATGACAATGAAATTTTGACGCAATTTACGGCAATGTACAATGGACTTAGAAATCGGAATTCTTTTATAAACTTATGCTATTGGTGGAACGAAGTAATGAAACCAAAATCAAAAAGCTTCTTCAAAAAAATTAGCTTTGAAAGTAATCAACAAACAATTCGAGAGAAAAGCTTTTACTATCGTTGTCTTAATGAACTTTTTGAAAAGCAAAAAGAAGGGGAGAACGTATGTTCTGAAATGAAAATTGTTAAATCAAAATTAATGGAAATAGAGCAAAATAAATTAAGATTTTATCGCTATACTTTTCGAACTAGTAATTTAATTGAAAATGAGAAACTAAGTATTTATCAAATAACATCTAGGATAAAAAATTCAACACCATCAAAGCTTTTCAGTCTACGTATAAACAACAAAGTTACTTCAAACACATCAGAACTAAAATCAATGATTTTTGACCATTTTAAGGGAATTTTTAGTAAACGAGCTGAAAATGGGGCAGATAATGATGATATTTTGGAACATATCACAAAGACGCTTAACGATGCCGAACGTGATGCTCTTTCCAAACCAATAGATTTACAAGAATTAAAAGATGCTATTTTCAATGCTTCGAATAACTCTTCACCAGGACCCGATGGATTAAACTATGATTTTTATAAGACATTCTTTGATGTTTTAAATACAGACATGTTAAACTTATTTAATGGTTATCTTGTAAACAACGAATACCCACCAGGACATTTCTCAGCCGGAATAATTTCACTCATCCCTAAAAAAGGTGACCCTCATGATCTTAACAATAGGCGACCCATAAGCATGCTTAATACAGACTATAAAATCTTTACTAAAATTCTTTGGAATAGATTACAACCCATGATGAAGAAATTGATTGGCCCTGGACAGTCAGCTTGTATCTCAGAGACATCCTGTGTTAACGTTCTTAGAACATTGCGAAATGTATTAATCAAATCAAAACAGACCAAACATTTTAAAAATCTTTTACTAAGTATCGATCTAGAAAAAGCTTTTGACAGCGTGGATCATGAAGTTATGTGGAAAATATTGAAAAAGTTTGGACTTCCTGATAGTTTTATTCGCTGCGTAAGTCGTCTTTACCAAAATGCAACGTCTAAAGTTTTATTCAACGGTTTTTTTACAGATCCTTTCAAAATTGAATGTTCAGTTCGGCAAGGATGCCCATTGAGTATGGCTCTTTTCTGTTTATACATTGAACCCTTGATTCGTATGCTTTTTGAGTCGGTTAAAGGTTGTTTGATAGGCGATTGCTTTGTAAGAGTAATAGCTTATGCAGATGACATTAGCTTACTCATTAGAAACGATCATGAGTTTGATAAGGCCCTAGAACTGATTAACTACTTTAGCATTTATGCTAAAATCAAAATCAACACCGTTAAATCTCAGTTTCTGAGATTTAACAACTGTAGTTCAGGGCCACACCAGATAAAAGAAGTTGATGATCTGAAAATACTAGGCATAACATTCCATCGTAATTTTGACACAACAATTTCAGAAAATTATAAAGACTTAATCAACAAACTTAAATATACAATTTCACTACATCATCGTCGAAAATTAAACCTTTTTCAAAAAGCATTTATTTTAAATACATACGTCCTTTCTAAACTATGGTACATCGCTCAAATTTTTCCTCCAAATAACAAACATATAGCTGAAATAAGAAGAATCTGTTTTAAGTTTCTTTGGCAAGGTTACTTTTATAGCGTTGCAAAGAATGAATTGTACCTTCCGATTTATAAAGGAGGTCTTGCATTGGAAGACGTAGAAGCAAAATGTAAAAGTTTATTTATAAAAAATATCTTATTTTTCAAAACGAATTCTGGTTCCACGATTGATGAGTTTATGATTGCGCAAAGTAACAACCGTCATGTAACGAGAAATGCGCGGGAATGGATTAATCTTGCTATTGAATTAAAACCTCGAACAGTGCTAAACACGAGCAAATTATTTTATAATTATTTTATTGATCAAATGAGTATCAAGCCACGTATGCAAACAGAAATGCAAAATCTTCAATGGGACTTAATTTTCGAAAATCTTGATAAAAAATGTATATCATCTGATACAAAAACATACCTTTTCTCACTTTTAAATGAACTTATTCCAACCAGAAGTAAAATGTTTCGTCATGGAATAGCTGGAATAGATTCTCCAAACTGTATTTTATGTGGTAATCTTGACACTATAACTCACCGAATTAAATTATGCGATAAATCTTCTTTGGTTTGGAACTGGATAAAAAACCTTATATTGGTTCGGATTAGAATTAACACCAGAGATCCTGAAGAATTGATAGCATTTCAGTTTAATTTAAAAAGCTACAAAAAGAATGCGGGTCTGTGGCTGGTCTGTGAAGCAATTAGATTTAATCTAATGAATTACGGATTAGATGGCATGGGCTGCCTAGAGAAGTTCAAAAAAGAAATACGCGACGCTCGATGGAATAACAAAGCAGTTTTTGCAAAGTACTTTAAAAATGTTTTGAACATCTTTTAAAATTTAAGCAAACCCCACACAAAAAGAAATTAAAGATCATCCAATGATTGTAAATCTAGACGATTGTAAACAAGGGAAATGCACAGGGTCTCGAAACTAGAATAACACATTGTAAACTACGCGAACTATGTTGAATAAAACCTCTTAAAACATGAAAAAAAAAAAAAAAAAAAAAAAACTATCAAAAAACTATGTTGAGCTTTCTAGTGTAACAATTAGAATATTTTTATTTTTCTCCTAGCACCAGATTCAAATATTTGAAAAAAGCACGATGGTTTTTGTTTTCAATAATTTGCAGTTGGAAATGGCAGTGATCAAATTATGAAACGAAGAAAAAAATGATGTTTTTTATTCAATTACAGTTTTTTTAAAAAATACTATGATTTTAACAGTATACAGCCATCCCACATATTCGGAACGGTTTACAGATCGGCCAATGCTCAAAAAATCATAGCAAATCGATAATTGAACCTAATGATTCGCTTTTACCTTCATTTGAAAGCTTTTCTTGCGATCTTTCGAATGATGTATCGAACAACTGCAAATTTTAACTTTTTTATCAAGTTTTTAAAGAAAAACTTTGACCCTTGAAATCCACAAATTCGGAACACTTTTTTCTTACGGATGTAAACAAACTTTGGTTCTCTCCATGAGTACATAATTTTCAACAAACAAATGACTTCACGCACTGAAACTAACGAAACTAAAGCTTAGTTATGGTTAATGAATGGTCTGATAACTTTTTTTTGTAAAAATATCAGTTAAATTCAGGTGTTCCACAATTGTGGGAAACACAATAACATCCCACAATTATGGAACAGGCAATTTGGAGGCAGTGTTTTGCTGCTCAGGATAAAATAGTCTTGAAATGAGGTTTTTTGTTCAAAAAGCACTAATTTTACTAGTGAAATAGCAAGAGAATGTCCAAATGAAGGTCCTAAAAATAGTAGGGTCGACAGAAAAGCTGCATTTGCCATGTTATTGATAAATTATCATAAAAGTGTTCCGAATTTGTGGGTGTTCCGAATATGTGGGATGACTGTACCATAATTATTTTTTTTCGAAATGTTGTATTTTGTGAAAATATTAATATTTACTTAACTCTGTTAAAGGTAATATATTGCAAATTATGAAAATACGACTTCTTTAAAAAAAATCGATAATTTGTGGAGATATGAGAATTTTACAAAAAAAAACCTGAATGAAGAAAAACGCAAAAGTATTTTCAAAAAATATCATATTTTGTGAAAATGTTAATGTATTACAAAAAAAGTAAAAATGCATATACAATTTCTATTCGTTTGAAAATTTGCAAGTTATGGAAATTTGAGTATTTTCGTAAAAAATAAGTTTTTTTTATAAAAAAATCATTTAAAAAAACATTTTAAAGTTAAAATGCATACCAAATTTTGCTACGTTTGAGATGGTATCAGTGCAAATCATAAAAAAATTGTGTACTTTCGAAAAAATATGTTACAGTCCAGACTCGATTATCCGAAGTTTTATATGGGACTTCGGATAATCAAATCAGGAATATTGTTTTCGATTTTTTTTAACTTGCTTTCAACATCAAATTTGAGTTCTACGAAGATATTCATTCAAATTTGAGTTGTTGAAAAAAACGAAAAACGTTTTCTAAATAATTCATTACCGCCATTTTATCCCCCATCATAGATTCAACAATTCTTTATCGCAAACAAAAACAAGACAACGATTTTTTTTGTGATTCAATTATTCAAAGTGAATTTTCATCGCGGCCTACGGGTAACCGAGTCTGGACTGTATTTTGGGATAAATTTTGTGTATTTTACAGTAAAAATTTAGAGTGGAAATTCAAGCAATCCAGACTCGATTTGTCGAAGCCTCCATTGTCCGAAGTTTCGATTATCGGAAGAATTGTATAAAACTTCGGAGACTCGAATCACGAAAAAAATTTAACATAAAAATTTAGTTATGCGACCCTGTTTTAGTCAAATATGCATAGTTAAACCTATTCAATTCAACTATAAAATTACAAAATGCATTTTTCAATAGTTGATCGCTGCCATTTTGGCCACCATCTCGGATTTAAAAATTCTAGATCACTTTTGCATAGTTCAGGGGTCATACTTAAGCTCAACAATCTAATACAGGCTCCGTGACTTAATGGTTACGGCTACTACCTCACAAGCAGAAGGTTCAGGGATCAAATCCCGGTCGACCTTTGAAATTTGGAATCAGGAATTTGAACTTTGAATATGAACAAAAATGAAAATGAATCAGGTGGGATTCGAACTCAGGTGGGATTCGAACCCACACCTTTGGTCTGGGGCGCTAGGCAGTCGGCCATCAGAGGGTTTACACTCTGGCAGTGAATTGATCCGTAGTGTTGAAACATGTTGCTTGCTTGCTTATATGTTTAGGCGGGGCCAAACAATGCCCAGCGACCTCGGAATTGGACCGCAAGGAGCTCTGTCATTCTGAAATGGGTCGTTGAAAGCAGCGCGAGGGCTATCACCACCTAATACCTGGGACTGAGATAAGCTGTATCAGCATTCGGCATATACAAAGTCTGATACAAATTATACTTTCTCATAATATCGCTACTGGTTAGCGGGTATTGGATTGGACCACACACACACACACATACTTAAGCTCAACAATCAAAAATAAGACAACGAAAAAAAAAAGTTTTTTCGTGATTCGATTATCCAAAGACTCAACTATTTGAAGTGAAATTTTGCCAAGGCCTTCGGATAATCAAGTCTGGACTGTATTACATATTATATAAATTATATTTTGAGTATTTGAAGTTTGGCTTAAAAAATCAACATGATTTTGTTGGATAAAGTCAATTCTAAAAATGAGTTGTCGTGCGATATCGCTATCGATCCCCGATAATTTTATCGTTAACAACCGTGGTTCTTTCGTCAGAAGACGCGTTTTTTAGTCCTATAAATATGTTCTGAAGACACAAAAATTGTCAAAAAATAAATGCAAACAAGTAATGTAATGACAGTAGAATCATTGTTACCATTTCGGTAACTGTGTGCTATCTTGTGACACATCTGATGTAAAATGCTAGGACGTGTCACAAGATATCCCACAAGCCACGATATCCTACACTGAAATAAAAAAAGTACCAAATTCCTAAATTCTAGGAATTTTGCCTCCTTTTCTTGTTAAATAATTCAAAAAACCCAATTACTAAATAAGGAAATGAGCCAAAATTCCTAGAATTTAGGAATGTGGTACTTATTTTTAAATTTCAGTGTAAGCAGTTTGTTTTGCTTTTAATACAAATAATATAAATTAAAGAATGAACGTTTCCTGGCATTCAAACTCAACAAGTGAGTTTTATGAATAATTCCTGTACACCAAAATCCTTTTCTACGCCCATGCCCTCGATGTAATGCAGTGCAACAGTTGCCCTGGCCATTTCTCAAGCTGTAACGGTATGGCGCTCGAAAATATTGCACTGTGTGAGTTTGTGACTGTGTGTTCCCATGCTCCTGAAGCGGAAATAGTAGCTCGTTTTTTATTCATTCGTAAAAGTCCAACATTACCCTCACCTTTCCCCCTTCAGCAAACCCACCTCCAGCAGCCCACAATCGGGCTCAAATTCGATTCGATTCGATATCGCACACAAAGGAATGGCGTGTCCTTTGTTGGTCACCCGAAGCATGAATAAGGCATCGGATATATTGTGCACATAAATCTTGCCAGCGACTTTGTGTGTCGGTGTGCTTCGATAGTGTGTTGTAGGTGGACAAATAGATTCAGTTGAGTGGATTCCACTGCACTCTTGGATGTCGCCGTTACTGGGAATGGGTTATGAATAAATAAATAAATAAAAATCAGAGAAAATTTACAATTCTGAGAAGGATTGCAACTAGGATCGAACTAGTCTTTTAAACTGAAATTGTTTTCACAATCATATGATAGATTTTTTCTTCTCCCGTCTTTCTTTGCAGAATAATTTCTTCCTGTTCATCCCTTCAACAAAAACGAATCTGGAAACAATCGTGAATAAAAACCTGAAAGCAGCTCAAAATGGACCGAAACAGTTTTCCCACACAAAATCAAATCAAACCAAAAAGATAAGTGAAAGCCACTTGCAGCACCAGAACATATTTATACAAATAAAAACACTCTAATCATCGATAAGGTTTCAAACAATTAACCATGAAAAGCAAAACAAAACAAAAAAACTAGCAAAAACAGGCGACTACAACCACTTCAACAACGAGAGGCAGTTGCTGGGAAAGTTTGTCTTTCCTGCAAAACTGCTGCAATGTACCATAAAATCGATGTATTTTCTTCCCCCCCTGTTGACAATTATTGCTGCACGAAACAAAAAATAAAGTTTTTATTGAACTGTTTTATTTTTGCTACCGTTAGTTGAATATAAAGCATATTTTCTACTAGTAAATTTGATGGAGTAGTGAGTATTTTTAAACCAAAAGCATTTATATTGTAGCGGAAGAAAGATTGTAGAGAAAAATAAATCAACATGAAATATTCACTCAAGTTTTGATGGAGCGTAGTTGAACTAAACCTAAACTGAACGTAATACCGTAGTTCGTAACATAAAAAGGGTGACATTTTATAAAGCAGATAAACATCAATCTTTTATATGAAACAAAGCAAAATCACGTACGAAAAGTAAATATTGATCAATCAACTAAATGCTTCAACACAACCAAACATGAAAAGGAACGATTTTTGAAGTTATCAATGCAACCAGTAAGGCTTAACATAAAGAAATGCACCTCACTAAAAAAAAAGCTTAATGCAAAAACAAAAACATATTTGCACATGTGTGAATATTTAAAAAACTACTTCTGTGCTTAAAGTTGATGTATTTAAAAAACAATATTACTAAATCGATTTGAATAAATGTTCGTAGCACACACGGAACACCTATTAAAAAACTGAATAAAATCAATAAATATGTGTTTGAAAGAAACCAATCTGAAAAGAACCGCATTGTTGTTTATTACTTAAAAAGTTTTGAAATTTCCAAACCCCAAATTTTTGCACACCTTTCTGTGGAAACTACATTGAAATAAACTCTTGAAATATCAGAAAAGAACATGTTTTCCTAAGTTAAAAATATACTGAAAAGCAATTCTCAAAGTTGATTGAGTTTTAAGAATGTATGAATGCTCCAAAGCTAAGAAAGTTTGACTATTATTTTACCATTTAAAATTGAAAATCTGTCATTCTTCCATAGCTTATAGTTTTTAAAACATTTTTTACTAACAATTTTTCAAATTCTTTCAAAAAATGTGTTCATTAAATGTGGAAAAATCACTTAGCCTAGTTTTTCACGCTGAAAAAATGCAATTTGCAAGCACTATCCGAAAACTCAAAATTTCACGGAAATTTCACGTAGCGTGAAAAATGCCAAAATAACTTATAAAACAGTGGTTTAAACATTTGAGCATCCAAGCTAAGTGAATTTTCAGTTTTCACGAGGAAGTTCAAATCAAATTTTCAAAATTTTGTGGGAATTTCACTATGAAGACTATGAAAAAACTAATATGTTATTGGACGAATTTTACCTAGCAACTTAAATACTATCATTTGTTTTCGAAAAAAATGTTTTCACAAATGGTTTTTTTTTTTCAGGAAAGTGCATTTGTTTCCAGTCTTTTGCATTACTATTTTACTTCTATTTATATTTAATTTTTATTATGTATTTTTTTAAACAATTATTTTTCACTTCAATTTGGTATTCAAGGCATTTATTTGAGTCACTTCCAAAAATTAGAGTTCAAAAAGTAATTCACACTTTAAACCTTGCATTTCGCGGGATTTCTGTGGGAATTGTGGAATTTTACGAACTTCAAGCTGTCCGCGAAATCGTGAAAATTCACTAACCCTGATGATCAAGCTTGGTCATGACTTCAACGAAAAATTAAAAAAATATCAATTTTAGGTGGATTCCCGTGCCTCTATGGAGAGTAGTACACACTTCGATCGTTCTTTGTTCTGAAGATTCCAAAATTAAGAAAAACGTTGTTCCAAATCGTTTTCTTCAACAAAAATAGTCGCAAAGCTTATATGCTGAGCGAAACAAATGACTAAGGTTTCATCCATAAAGTACGTCAAGCTAAAATCAGCTAAAATTTACCCCGCCTCCTCCCCCTTTGTCACGCTTTTCCTATACTTATAACACGCAATGTCACACTTGCTCAGACCCCCCCTCCCCCCTAGAGCGTGACATACTTTGTGGATGACGCCTAACAAACAAAATTCATCAAAAATAAGTATTCATAAAATTTGCATGAATTTGTATAAAAATAAAAACGATTTTTTTAAGCCTTTTCAAATTTTGAAATATTTCACGATACTTTCAACTCAGCAACCGTGCCTCTGTGCTCTCTAAGAAAACCAGCAAGCTAGAACAAGAGAACACATCGACCTATTGAGGAAAATTGTAGGAATTTTTTTAATCTTTTCGAATAAAAAATATTTTAAGATTTGGTCAAGCTTGATCATGATTTCAACAGTTTTCTCAACATTTTTTAAGTTCATATTTTCCCCGCTTTTTTTTAAATCAAGATTTTGTGTTGAAAAATTGGTAACACTGCCAAATGAATTTTTACCAATCAGTGCCATAGCTTAACATTTCGTCGTCGTCGTGCTTACTTGTCGTACGTGCATTTTGGGCCAAATTGAGTTAAGAACGCCATTTTGTGCAGTTTACAATGCCTCACCTTTTGACCTCCACAGATCTCCAAAATTCGATTTCAATCCTAAGATATTCAATAAGAAAAAAAAGCTCCGCGGATTTTTGTCACTTTTCATATGAAAGAAGTTTCAATCTTGTAGTGCTATCTTGTCACTCCCTGAAAATTGATGTAAGTGCGACAATTGGCCAAAGGGATTTCAGGTGTTTGACGCACGTACAAGTTAGACTACCGTAAACATTTGTAATTATAACTCGGGACTGCAGCAACCAATTTCAACCAAACTTCGGGGCAAGGCACATAATGGTCAACCAAACAAAACGTGTTTGTTATTGTTTACATTGCGTGCTCTCGTTTTTGTTTATTCATGGTCAAACATCAAAACGCTTTTTTCTAGGAACGTCGAAATGGTGGGTGTGACAAGATAGCACGACAGCGTCGATTTAAAACAATTTCAGCAATATATTTTTTTTGTGTGAAGAGTTCATTGAAAAAAAATGAGGCTATTTTGTGTCATTGGTTCACCCATACAAGTCTCCATACAATTTTGGCTGCTGTCCATACAAAAATGGTACGTAAATATTTAAACAGCTGTAACTTTTGAGTGAATTTTCTGATCAATTTGGTGTCTTCCGCAGAGTTGTAAGTATTGTTGAGGACTATTCAGAAAAAATAGGTACTCGGAAAAAATAAACGATTTTTTAATTAGCTTTCTATTCACCAAAACTCAATTTACCAAAATATATATTTTTTTGATTTTCGAGATTTTTTGATATGTTTTAGACGACAAAAATCCGCAACTTTTGAGCTTTAGAGAAGTATGGTCAAAAAATCTTCCACCGAGTTATGAATTTTTGAAAACAATGTGATTTTTGGAATAAATCGAAAAAAATAATTTGACCTAATTTTTTTAAAGGTAAAATCGAATTTGGAATCAAAAAGAACATTACAGATTTTTTGATAAAAGGTTCCGTTTTCAAGATATAGCCACCGAAAGTTTAATTTTAGCGAAATATTTGCAGTTTTTTTATTTTTAAAAATAGTGTCCATTTGTGACTGTTTCTGAAAATATTTTTTTCGAGAAGTTCAGAAAATTTGCTATAAAATTGTCTAAGAGAGATTGAAGATTGGACCTCTGGTTGCTGAGATACAGCGGCTTAGCGAAAAAGAAACAGGAAAATTTAAGATGTCTAAGTCTCACCCAAACAACCCACCATTTTCTAATGTCGATATCTCAGCAACTAATAGTCCGATTTTCAATGTTAAAACATGAAACATTCGTGAAATTTTCCGATCTATTCGAAAACAATATTACGTATTTTCGAAAAAGATTTTAGATTTTTACAATATGGGTATGAAATGATCAGGATTTTTTCATATGTTTCGAAAGTAATATTTTTTTTAAATACTCAAAATAGTCACAAAACTACGTATTTTCAAAAAAAAATCTCAAAATTTGAGTTTTTAATAATATGGGCATCAAGTGATCGGATTTTTCAATACATTTCGATAGTAATAATATTTTGAGGGAAATACACAAAATTTTCACAAAACTACTTTTTTTCAAATACTCAAAATTTCAGTTTCTACCATATTGGTATCAAATGATCGCTTTGTTTTTGTAAATAAATTTATTTTTAAGTTTTTTTTCGAAAATACATAGTGTTGTGAAAATTTTGAGTATTTAAAAAAAAGTTTTGTATTACTTTCGAATTTTATGAAAATAATCTCAATCATTTGATACCCATATAGCAATAATAATAATTTTGAGCTCTCTTTTGAAAGAAAAAAAAATGCATTTTCAAAATACAGGAAAATATGTATTTTTGTGAAAATATTCATGTAATTATAACAGCAATGGCTAACTGACATCATCCCGATTCAAAAAAATCCCAATCATTTGATACCCATATTGTAAAACAACTGAAATTTTTAGTTTTTTTTTTTAAATACGTAGTTTTGTGGAAATTTGAAGTATTTCACACAAAATATTTTTGCTATCGAAATGTATGAAAAAATCCCGATCATTTGGTATCCATATTGTAAAAAAACTGAAATTTTTAGTTTTTTTTTTTCAGAAATGCTTGGATTTGTGAACTCATAATTGTATTTTCAAAACTATTTTAGGCCGTTGCAAATATTTTTTGAAGTTTATGTCCCTCAGCTCTGACCAAAGTCGAGGGGGGGGGGGCAAAATAATAATAAAAAAAAAAATTACAGGCCTAGGTTTCAACATTTGGATGAAAAAATATCAAAATATCGAGATATTGACGAATTTTCGCGAACAAAGAAAACATTTGGTGGGACTGTACATTGGTATTTCATGAAAATTTAAAACGTTTTCAAAGGAGTTCAAACATGCTAAATAGGGTTATAAACTCAGGAAAATGCATTTTAACTGGATTTCAGTATCTACTGAACTAGACTTTTTTGGGTTCAGTTCAGTTTTTTGAAAAAATATTTTTTTGCCCCCTGATTATAATTATTCAGGCCGACTTTGAAGGGGGGGGGGACATAAACTTTGAAAAATATTTGCAACGGCCTTATTACATTTTAAATGTATGGAAAAATTCCGATCATTTGATGCTCATATAGCAAAAACAATTATTTTGAGTATTTTTCGAGAAACATTTCTTTTTCAAAATACTGCAAAAATAAGTATTTTTTGTGAAAATATTAATGTTATTTTAATAACAATGGATAACTGACATCATCCCGATTCCAAAACACTATAATTTTTTGAAGTTTGATTGATTTTCCACAGGATTTTAGCCAATGTTTCCCATATAGCCAAATTCCCATAAGCTCTGTGCTTCAGTTAAGCACTGGGCCGTGCTTAACCGAGGCAGCTGCACGAATCATAACCGGGGCATGACTGTAAATGCAATGCAGTTAAAACAATTGAGAGATTATAACAATCACAATGGGGTAATAAATTCTGAGTAAGCAAAATCATTGAAAAAACCGGGGTGAACAGTAATTCCAGACGAATTCAAAATTTAATAAGCAGAAATAAACGCGGAAGAGATTCATCCTACAAGGGAAGAAGATTATATGGAAGAAGGGGGGAGGGGGGGGAGAGGCGTTAAGCCAATCAGCAGCCCATTTCCGCCCAGACACGGCCATCGTGTTTCACTTTTACAGCTTCCACAATCCAAGTCCATTCAAGCCGGTCGTGTCAAGTCAGATTGCTATCCCGATTTTTCCTTCCACGTTTGTGTACGGTGGCTTGTGAATCGCTGCTCAGATTTTATTCGATTAATAAAATATGTCCCAAGGGTAAGAGAAAAAAAATGAAAAAAAAAATATCACAAACTGGAAGTGGACCGGAAATGGGCAATATTTTTATTGCATGACCGGGGGGGAAAACGGTGATGGACTTTGCTTCCGTCGTCCTTCCTCCCTATCCGCTTGCAGGCTGCTGCTAGGACTGGGCTGGGGGGGGCTGACCAGAGAGGTTGATTTGATTTGAGCTATCGTTGTTGTTGGGCTCATATAACGGGGAGGTCATACGGGCTCTCGTATTCGGGAGCACATAACTTTATCGATGTAACTGAATCATTTTATTATCCGTGCCATACGTTGCCACCTCGTTATTTGGGAAACGTTACGGAAAACATCAAATTTGTTGGATGTTTGACTTTTGGCGATGAGTTGAGGAACTTTTAGTGTTTTAAAATCGCAAGGTCGTTTATGTCTAATTTCTTTATTTTATTTTTTTCTAAATAATCATCTTTATAAGTACTGATTTAAATTACCAATCTAAAATTGATTACTCTAAATTTATAGATTAACGAGAAATCATCAAACCCATCAGACATGAATAATTATTTGGAATTTTGCAATTTTTTGTGAGATTTTCAATTTTGATTTTTTTTTTCAAAACTCTTGGGTTTCTTTGACCGAACTAATTAGACCCTATTTTTTCGTTTGGCCATTAGAGTTATCCACGCCGAAACCTGTTTGATGAAACTCCACTTTTTTTCATATGTTTTGTGCAATTTTCCGAGGAATCCGATAAAAAAATATATTGGTGTTGAGACATTTAAAACAGCATTTTAAGTTTTCATACGACCTTTTCAAATGTTAGGCTAGATTATTGAACCAAATACTCTATTTCCTTATAAGCCTAACTATCACTCTTAATATGCGTCCACGAGAACTAAAAGTTGGATGGAATTTGCAGAAATCGATGAAAAGAGCCATTTTTAGGACCACCCTAACACGGCGTATTTCACTCTAATGGCCAAACAAGTAAATTCGAGTCATATTCTTTCGGCAAAGGAATCCCAGACCATTTTTGGGCCCTATCGGACAACTGGGGAATTGCTGCTAAATCAAAAGAATCAATCAATCAATCAATGAGTGCTGGTCAAACAAAATGAGATGGGATTTTCTGATCGCTTAAGTGTCTTCCGCTAAGTTGTAGGTTATGATTAGAGCTAGTGATTTTTCGCGATTTCGTGGAGTTTTCTCTTGGCCGTGAAATTTGGTAAATACCGTAAAATGCCGTGAAATCGAAATTATCTATTGTTAAGTTGCTTTTCGGTGTATCTAAAAATCAAATTTCAAATATCGTGAGGAAAATGGGTTAACAAAATTGGGTTGATTTTTTTATTCAACATGGTTTTCAAAAAAACAACTTGGTTTTATTGTCTGAATAATAATTATTTTTACATAACTATATTATTTAATGTTCTGGAATTATAAATATAAAATGTTAAAGTACTGCTAGAAATTGAGGTTTTCCTAAACTTTTTGAAACACTAAAATAACCCTTACGCTGGAAACCATTACAACAAAAAAAAAATATTTCACTTATTTTATTGTTTGTACTTCTGGTGAATCTGTTGTTTAGGATGTGCTTTGTTCTGAAGATATTTTAGCAAACTAATTGTTTATAATCTTAATAAAATTAAACAAGCAGAACTATAAAATTCAGCACAAGAAAATTCTGCAAAATTTCAGAATATTTAAAGTTTAGTTTTTTTCAGAACCTTTATTTATTTATTTTGAGCAGTTTTGAGAGTTCCGAGAAATTGCTATGAATTCCCAATGTTTAAGAACTTTTCAAAACAAAGCAACATGGAAATAAAATCCCAGTTTTTTTTTAATTTGATGTTTTACTGCTTGAACTTCTATTTAAACTTATTTTTTTTAATAAAAAAAGAGTCATTCTCACTGTCATTAAATTAACCCTCTTTTCTCAACTCACGATATGTTTGAATTTATTGGTAAAATTTTCAATGCCAAAAAAAAATATTGTGATTATTTGTATTTTAGATACTACAGAATCTAGCCAAACTTTTGAAAATGCTCAAGATATGTTTTAAGCCCTTTCAAAAGGTTATTCTTGATTTTAAAATTACTGTTATACTATAATTGCTTTCGTCGGCGATTGGATAGTTATTCATTTAAATCGGTATTTCATAACACTTTCTTCTACAATTTGTGTTAGTTTTCACCGAAGCATACTGATCAAAATTAATTAAAATAATTATTTGTTAGGAAGAGAGCATTAAATTTTAGAAAAGTTTCATTTTTAAACATTGCAAATTGAACTAATATTTTGCAATAAATTCAAAATATCGTGAAATGAAAAATAAGGGCTTATAAAATGACACTAAGAAAAATATTTTTTAGCAAATTTTAAATTTGAGAAGCCTATCTCTAGTATCACTTTTGAATTTATAGGTTTTATGATGGTTCAGAAAATCCCCATATCACCTAAGTAGGCTGGACCTTTTTTAAAACCTAAAAATGTTACTAGGCATATCTCAGCAAACAACTAATTAAGAAAGTGAAAAATGTAGCTTTTCGAAAATGTCCTGCATGAACAATTTTTAAATTGTAATCGGTGCTCTCTATAAAAAAAATTGCTCAGTAAAAAACGATTGCCAACATGATTCATCAACAAAAGATAGTTTTTTTTAAATTTGGTTGAAAATTCCAAATTTGAAAATAATATATTATATGTATTTATTCACGTGCCTTTTTTTCTGAAAATAACCTGAAACACTGCTGGAAACATCAAATCGATCTAATTTTTAAATATTGACATGTCCATTTTGTATGACCTAAAAATTGTGTACACAGCAAAAAATCCGATGGTAAAATCGCATGCAAAAGCATGCACATCACCTTCGTCAAAATAAACACTTAATATGACACACTGCATGTACAATTTTTGCAAACACAAAAAAAAAGTTGCAACCGACGGGATTCAAACCCAGCACCAACAGTAAGGACTGGCGCCTTAGCCCACTCGGCCATCAGACCGATGAAAAATATGTAGCCCATCAGTATGGGAAACCAACTTAACCGAAATGTCAAGCTCATATATGCGTTTATCCTTACGCATATATGAGCTTGACATTTCGGTTAAGTTGGTTTCCCATACTGATGGGCTACATATTTCAGGGTGTAATATTACACAGAATTTCATAAAATAATGCAAAGTTTATTTTACACCCAGGCCTTTTACACGCAGCTGGATTACTACTTTTTTAGCTGTGTAGAGCCTAGCACGGAAAACTAATGATGATTGACTTTTTTTGACATGGTCAAAGTTTCACTCAAATATAAAAAAAATCAAAGAAAAGTCGTTTTGCGAAAACGAAAAAAAATTACTCAATGATGAGTTGTATTAGTTTTCAATAAATGTGCTGACAAATTTATGTTTTCGGTGATAATTAGTAGGCCATTTCTTCATTTTGGAATGACAAGAGAAATAAGAATATTAAAAATTAATTGCAAAAAATCCATTTGGTTGCACAGTTAAAAACAATGGTGCTCTATTTCGATTTAGAAATTATGAACAATAGACCATAAATGTATAATTTTAGTTTTTGTTTCCTAAATTGCTTTAATTTTCAATCGAGAAAACTCGCCTTTTCTCCCATCGTTTCAAACACCTGTTCCCAATCCCGGGTTCAAAGATTGATAAAACCAGCTTGAGCACATTTTCCCACCCGCGTGGACCCCAGCCCCGGTTTGTCGCCGTGTTCCGGGATTCGATTCCAGCTCCCCGTAGGAATTCATGACTCGGTCGGTTCTTTTTTGTGCATTTTTGTTCCTTCCTTTTTCCAAACGTGAAACGTGCTCTGGGCAAGTAATGGTCTCATTTATGACAGCATGAAATTCGAGCTCCCACTTGGTGCCACGTGGCAGGAGTTCCCCCCTCCCCCCACACATTCTTCTTTTGAGGGGGGGGGGGGGGCAAATAAAATTATGATTATTCTCTCGTTTCAATACTCACCCACGTGCAGAAATTTAGCGTGAAGGATGGGACTTTGTCGTGTGTCCTCAATTATTTATCGATTGACTCTTAGGATCACGTGGGAACCTCTTTTTATAAAAATTCCTTAGCGTACTCGAAAAATTTAAAAATTGAAATGAAATAATATTTAAACAGTAGTAGCGGGATTTGCTTTAAAGTGGACCCTTTTACCTTGTTTTCAGTAATTATTATCCATTTTCAAGTGCCATTGAGGAAACCCATTGATTAACCTCATTTCCAATTTAAACGATTGTGGGTTTTCAACCTGAATGAATGATTTCTCATTTACACTGAACAGTGTTGCCATCGTTGATGAGTGTGTAATTACATTCGACAAGGTTCAGTTTTGCCAAAGTGTGCTCGCCAGCGGCGATGTGGAATAATTAAAATATTTAAATTAAAAGGCAAACAATGCTGTTTGACTGACTGCAAATAACATAAATAAATAAATAAAAACATACTCAATATTGAATGATGTAATTAAACGCCCGAACGATAATGCATTATGTGTCGGTAGTGTGTGCTCAAAAAAGGTTTAAAAAAGATCTGTCTAACTGTAAAGCTGTTAAACTACACTCTTAATAAAAATGTGTTTTTTCCCTAAACTAAACTAAACTTGTTTTGATAAAACAACCTATTGTAATGTAGAGTAAATAAACACCAGAAAATAATCAATGTACCTCATTGCAAATGAGTTTTAAATGCTTGTTGAAATTAATGAGAAATAAATGTTGCTGTCACTTAAATACGAAAAAAAACCACTCAATGTCAATTAAACGCAGAACCAACTTGAACAAAAAAGGCACGGCGAAAAAAAAAACAAATTGAAACGAGCTGTGTCAATAAAAATAAGGTCATGTCCGATTTAAATTCCGTAGCGAAAGAGTAAATGTAACAACGGTAAAATATAACTGCATGTCACCCCCAATGTGTGTGTGTATGTCATAAAATGAAATAAATTAAAATGAAAAAAAAATCCTGCGCGCAGAAAAAAACAACAAGGCATTAAAACATACAAAATTTAAATAACATCAACCACGTGCACAGTTCAACACGTGGCCAACACACACACACACGCTCACAAACATTGCACTTTTTGATTGCACCGGTAACAACACAAACAAACCAACAAATAAACAAAAAGATGAAAAATGCACGCTCGAAGTTAAACACAGCGCGAAAATAAGACAATTTAAACACAAAAATAATGGCTTGCTGAGAGGTTGCAACAATATAAAAACGGTGAAATGCTGAAATTGAAAAGGCAAGCAAAAACAAATAATGAAGCACATAAACAACAAAATGCTTTGCGCAAAATATTGGATTCGCTGGCAAACACTTGCACAAAACGAGGAAGCAACTTGTAACGGAAATTGAATAAACTAGTACAATTTATTTTCAAAAAAAAAAACAGTGGTTATTTGATTTTTGGAAAGAAAAAAAAAGAAATAAAATCTGATTTAGAAATCCCTGGCTTAAGGATTTACTACACGTGAACATTTTTTACGGAAATTGTCATAACTCTAAATAGAAAACAGTTAGAGTCTCACTTTTTGTATTAGGTCCTGTAGAAATGTTTTGTAAAGATAACATGATCTAAACTGATCTGATTGTTTCAAAAGTTTCTTCAAAAAGCCCAAAAAACTTGCTATTTTAGAAACTATTGGAACAATCAGATCAGTTTTGGTCTTGTTAACTTTCCAAATCACTTCTACAGAACCTTATACAAAAAGTGGGATTCTAACTGTTTTCTATTTGGAGTTATGACAATTTCCGTAAAAAAGTCGAAGTAAAAAATGTTCGCGTGTAGTGGATCCTTAACAATCAATATGCCTTCAGAAACTTGTGTGTGTGTGTGTGTGTGTGTGTGTGTGTGTGTGTGTGTATGTGTGTGTTTGTTTTTAGAAAAAAAAAGAAAACATTTGAGCTGATTCCAAAATATTTAAAATATACACCCAAAACTGGCAGCGCTAGTCCGAGAGAATGATGGTCTCGAGTCGAGAGAATAGTGGTACCATTCACGGACGCAGAGAACACAGCTCGAGATGGGCGATAGAACTATTCTCTCGAGGTTCATTTGCAAAAAAAGTTCATCCGTCAAACAAAAAACCAAAAGTGTCGACAACGGGAATCGAACCAGAGACCTTTGACAAACCAATCCAATGACTTAACTGCCTCGGCCACCACAGCTTGGTGACCAAGGAGAAGTCAGAAGTCGATGTATGACACTTGTTGGAGATTTATTGATTCAACTAACGAATGAACTCATTTGTTATGATGGTGTGAGTTGGTACCATTATTCTATCGATTTTGGCACTGAGCACTCAATAAATTTTGAGAGAACGATTATCTCGACTGTGAATTTTGGGTGTATTGTTCCAAATTATTATTTTTATTAAAAAATCTCAGCTGCACATTTATTGTCCATGCTTTTCTATGAGCTCAAAAATTTCGTTATTTGTCCTCTAAATATGGATTTTGGGAAATTGGAATTTTTGTGCAAAAAAAAAAGATAATTTAAAATCGGCAGTTTCTTCCGTGTATTCTTTTCCTGAAAAGTCCTCATCAGTACCTACAATGTTGCCAAAGACTCCAAACCGATCGGAAAATAGCTTCTTTGGTCATAGGGATGCCACGAAAAGTTTGAGGCAAGTTATTAAATACTAAAAATAAAAATATAATAAAACAGCCTATTTCGTAAAGAATTTCATAGATGTGTTTTTCCTGAACAAAGTATTTTTAAATTGCAAAAAAAATTAAAATCTTTCAAAAAACGTCACCATAAAAAAAATTTAAAAGTGTCAAGTCAATTTCGAATGCAAATTTGAATTTGCATCCTTAAATAATTTTTCCAATTGTGGGATAATAGTTTAGATTAAAAAAAAAACATTTTTATAAACACTTACTCTACCTTTTAAAATGTATATGCTATGATATTTTTAAAATAACCTAAAAATATATTTTTTAGCTTTGGCTTAGTAAGGGCTTAAATTATTTGGCAGTGCTGCCATATTTTCAATAAGCTATTTTTAAAAAACAAAAAAACAAACATTAAACTTGGTTTGAATCGAAAAGCGCTTTGCACAATATTTGATAAAATTAAATACTCTAAATAAATCAATCTTAGGTTTAAAATTTTTGATTTTTTTTTTTTGTACGTTCATGCAATTTGTTTCAAGTTCGTCTGAGGAACTTAGATACAGTAGCATAATGTTAATAAACAAGACAAAATAGGGTTTTTGTTCATCACTTAATAGCACTCAACTTTCGAACTTACTTAAAGTTTTATTATTTTTCTTTAAAAAAATCAATTAAATATGATTTGTTTTCAAAATATTTAATTAATAACTAAGCAATCTCGGTAAAACGGTTATTTATGCATTAAAAAAAATGTAGGCATATACAAATTTTAAATGTTAGGACTACCAATCGAGAAAAGACGAAAAACTAAATTCGGAAACTACTGAAAAAAATCAAAACCAATGAATTTTACAAATATAAATGTTATTTTCTTAGATTTCACGCCAAACTATAAATTAAAATTTTGAGTAACATTTGGTATTCATCATGTTTTCAGAGATTTCAAAAAATATATTAGAGATATTATGTTGATTTTAAATTTTTTTTAAACATATTTAAGTGTTAAAAATATGAAAACAAATTCTGCGCCAATATTTTTCTAAATTGAGTTTGATATTTTATCTTAAGATGTTTTATTTTTTTTTATAATTTATGTATCCTAACATTGATGTTTTTCAGTTTTTTTTAAATAAAACATCTCTTATTTTAAAATTTACCCCATCTTGTTGCCGCAAAATAAGCCTATTATAACCTGATGAAATTTGTTTAACATTTGAAAAATTCTCAACAATTTTATTTTCGTATTTTCAGAAAATCGATTGATTAATTAAGAATTAATGCTGATTTTAGAAATTTCACATAACGTATTTTTTTCAATAGCCTGTAAAAAAACAAACATGATCAGTTGAAATTATCTTTTTTGCAATTCCGTCGTGAAACTACTTACTTTTCCTGTCATTCTTGAACGACGAAATAGCCTACTTTTCTGTACCAAAAATAACAGAATCGAATAGCAACACTTTCCAAAATAAATGCTGAAAAGTTCTACTTTTCAGCACTAAAATGGGTGCTGAAAAGTTGAACTTTTCAGCACTTGTTTCGAAAAATAACACTTTTCAACATTTTTTTGATTTAAGCGATTTATTGACAAAATACATGAAAATTCGACTTAAAATTTCACTCAATGAGTGTTTTTCGAAATTGCAAAAAATGTTGTATGGAACTCGTTGCAAAACTTGATTTTTTCAGCACTCGTCGTATTTATCCAACTCGGTGAACCTCGTTGGATAAATGTACGACTCGTGCTGAAAAAATCCTCTTTTTGCAACTTGTTGCATAAACTACTATTTTGCAATTCCACTGTGAAACTGTCAACTTTTCCTGTCCTTCTGGAGAAACGAAACGGCCTACTTTTCCCTACTAAAAATAACAGAATGGAAAATTAATACCTTATAATAACATTGCTGAAAAGTTCTACTTTTCAGACAGACAGACAGACACGGACGACGAAACAAAGAGAAACGCAAAAAGTAACTTTTTAAAAACTTTTTTTTCGTAAAATCGCGATAACTCGTGATGTTTATAAGCAAACCCCTTATGTCTATATATCAAATTTTTTGTAATTGTCTGCTCTACAACTTTGTAGAACATTGTTACACTCTAAAAAATAACCCTGCAAAGTTAGAAAAAACACGAAATTTTAAAATGAAAATTTTTGTTCTAAATGAAAAAATGACCCTTCTGGGTCAATGTAGATTCGAAAAGTACATTAAATTTCCCATAAAATGACATGTTCCAAAAAATTTTACAGTCGAGTAACGGAAAATGGGGACTTTTTAAAACTTTTTTAGAATTTTTTTCGATGAAAAATACGTTTTTTGGGAATTCAAAAGTCCCTTTGAAACCAAATTTCTATCTCATCACCGTTTCAGGCTGCAAATTATTGAAAAACACCTCTCCTTTTTGCAGTTTCAAAAATGGAAGGGGTCGTACCGCCCCTCCGTCACGAGATATCAAAAAACGGACCTCGTATTCATGATCAGGGACAAAAGTTACCCCTTAGGACAAAGTTTCACTCAAATCGAAGAGGGGTCGGGGCAACTGCTGTGTGAGTTGGTGGAGAATTACCCATCTGCTAAATGTTACTTTTTAAAGAATGTTTACTTTTATTAAATCTTGAAAAATATTAAAATCATCTGAAGAAATTCTAGGCCATATTTTAAAATAAATTGCAATATACCTACTTAACATCAGAAAGCCAAAATTCATATAAATTTAAATTATGTATGATGGAAGTTTAACTGTAATGCATTTAAACATTTTTTTCCCTTTTCACCATTCCAATGAATAAACTGGCCTGGCCTTTTCATGAAATAATTGTAGAGTGTCATTATGTTCAAGTATTGATTTAAGGCAGTTGTCAAATTTTCTGCGAAACCACCACAGTTCACTGACGTTTAAGGATAGGATGTGACGAAAAAGTTTATAAAATACCGTATCTCTTTCGCAATTTAATACGGATAAAGAAGGTATAAAACAACGCCAGAAGATGATTTGAAATTTCCTCAAAATATTCAATTTATAATAATTTGTAATGAGGGTATCAAAAAACCAATTTATCCCGATTTTTAACAATTGTGTGTTTTGTTTATAAGTTTGTTTCAACAAAAAAAAAATACTTCCAATCTGTCCACATTTTTTTCTGTTTGTAACTTTTTGGGTGAATCATTCCTAAACTGTACTAGCCCAGATGGTTTTACATAATATTTCAAGAAATTTTAATTATTGCCAAATATCCAAATTGGATCATTCTTCAGCTGTAAAACTATTAAATAATGATTAAATGCTTTCCAACTTTTAAAAAATTGATTGAGATCATGACTGTTTACCCAAATTCGAAAAATTTCGAACGAACGCACTGCCATATTATTTAACTGTTGAACAGCTTGTTTGACATGCTCCACTCCGCACAAAATTGGCTCTCATTCACGCTATCGTGAAAATAAATATTTTCGTTTGAAATGAAAGCAAAACTTGAATCTGCGATGCAAATCATAATTGACAGACTGGGGGGGAGTGGGTTGAAGTGGAGGACGCACTCGCTCTCGGTTTCTGTTTCCCGGGGGCTAATTTGAATACCTTTGTGGGGTTGTTGTCGTTGTTTTTGGGGGGTTGGGGCTGCGCTAGGGGAAAAGTTACCAGCGTCATATTTATTTATTTATTTTGAGTTACGAAGCGCGAAAGGTAACTCAATTTGTGCGAGCTTTTTCCCCGTGAAATGTATGCTAAATGAGTTTACATGGATGCGATGTAACGTAAAGTGAATTTTACAGAATTTGACTTTTTTTTTAAATGGTGATGGTAAAAAAATCATTTTCAATTTCAATCAAACGGGGGGGGGGGGGGGTAAATTTGGGCCGATTTTAGCGTGACGTACTTTATGGATGAAGCCTTAGAACATCACTTTATTCGACAAAAAAGCATCTAATTGGGCCACTTGTTGAGCACGATTGTACTCCCCCCGATGGTGTACACGTGTTGAAGTAGAATTAACCACGTGGAAATGGTGCAAACAATCGGTTACATTTTCCCACGGTTTTATGACGGTGGCACCACCTTCGTCACCCACCACCCCTCTCTCACCTCGTTCAACAACTAGTTGAGCTCTGAATTAAACCGATCGAAATTGGTACCTCGTTGGAGTTTGTGGCCGTTTGATGAATTTATTATGGCATGCCCGTGGTGGTTTAACCGTTGAAATTTGCGGTTCCGATCCATACTCGTTTGGTGGGGGTGGAGGTGTGATAGATTAAGGTTTTAGTCAATGCCTTCGAAACTAAGGTAGTGGTTCAGTGGTTTTTACGTTTTTGTTAGATGTTCGGCTACAGACGTTGATTAAAAATAACATTGCTTCTATTCATTTTTACTCAGAAATATTTAGAGTTTCGCAACCAAAAAAAAATAGCAAAAGTTGATGATTCTAACCTTAAATCAAAGGGTTTTGGTACTGATTATAAATTGATGATGAACTCCACTGGCCAGTCAAAAGGTTAGAGTTGCGGTTAACCGGCTATCGTCGCTTTGGCTTTCGTTTAAAAATAATTATGGTTAATTTTCACCTGATGCCGCGAATGTGAACAGCATGGAAAAAGGGTTTGAAGCCATACCGTGATGGATGAGGGGCGCTTTGTTTGCGCGTAACTGCAAGTGGTACTTTTTCAAGAGCACATATTTGGCTTCATATTAATATTTAATTTTCAGAGATTTCTGCAATCCCCTTATTATTATTTTTTATCAGTTTGTCCATAATCATTTTCCATACAAATTTGGCACCTATCACATCAAGGCAATCACCGGGTCTTTTTTGAGGGGTTGTTTTTTTTTTTTTTTTTTTGAGAAATAGCATGAAAATTTATCTAATACATATGAAAGTTTGGAACATCCCCTTTCATTTGTGGGGTGAACGAAAATTTTTGGTCGGGAAAAATTAAAGATATAATCGTTTGAAGTTTTTGAACGTTTTTCCTATGGGAAGAAATTTCGCCTTTTTCAATTTTGAGTCCACGTGGACATGATTTATGGTTCAGATCATATTATTTCTTATGGGAAATGATGCAGGGAACATTTTTCCTGCAGCATGCAAAGTTATTGAAAATGAGGGAAAAAATAAAGGTTTTATTACAAATTTGGGAAATTTTCTGTTAAAATATCGCACCCTGTTTCCCAAAAACATTGCGGTTTTGATATTGAAATCATTGTTATGATATATTCTCTTTTGAGAAATGTTTCTGAGCCAATTGAATACAAAAATCACTACAGAAAAGTATAATGGGTTGGGTTTATGCTCAACTGAAAGTCAATTTTATTAATTTTGGATATTTTTTTGGATTTTGGATTTTAATATTTTTGTGTGTTTTGGTTATGAAATGTACCGTTTTCATTATATTTTAAATTTTTTTGCTCGAAAATCACGTTTTAGACGAGTTTTGAACACGCTGTATCTTTTTTTAGAAGCAAGTTAGCACCATACTCTCTTCGGGAAAATTGTAGAGCACCTTCCAGAGCATCCGAATATGAATCCGGTTTAAGTATAGCGTGAAACGAGGATTTTATAAATATCAAAATCAAAAAAAATGTTTTTCCCATACAAATTTATATGAAAAATTGAATCGCTTTGCGAAAAGAAAGGACTTAACCAATCATTCCCAAAATTTGGGGATTTGTTTAGGACCCCAAAAGGAACTGAAAAAATGCTGTGCTGGAAAATCGATTTTGATATTACACCCTAATGGTCCACATGACATTTTTTAACTCATTAAGATCTGCCGTTTAAATACAATCACAGGCTTTCTATTTCTTACCTTTTGCTTATTTTTATGTCCAATTGGGCTGTATTATTTGTATTTACAAAAATACAAAGTTAAAGTTGCAGTTATTAGTCATGACATGAATTTTGTGTACAAATCAGTAATTTTTTTAAATGTATGCTAAATCACTAAGTTTATCTCAAATTATTGAGCTTTAGATGTTAAAAAAAGTTTGGCAGTCTTTTTAAAAATAATAAAAAAATACAATAAATCAATTGTTTTGATAAACAAAACCACAAATAATCACTAAAAATACTATCAACTCACCTCAAAATTTGTTCGAGATATCCTGTGAACATTAATAAGATTAAAAATTATTTGAAAATATCATGAAAACTTACATTTGATACCAAAAACACACAACTAATTATTGATTCAGTTAAAATCCAAAATTAACAAAAGTGACTTACAGTTGAGCATAAACCCAACCAATTATACTTTACTGTACTGATTTGTATACTCAATTGGCTCAGAAACATTTCTCAAAAGAGAATAAATCAAAACAATGATTTAAATATCAAAACATTGCGGTTTTTGGGAAATAGGGTGTGCAATTTTAACAGAAAATTTCCCAAATTTGCAATAAAACCTTTATAACTTTTTTCCCTTATTTTCAATCACTTTGCGTGCTTCAGGAAAAATGTTCCCTGCATCATTTCCCATAAGAAATAATATGATCTGAACCATAAATAATGTCCACGTGGACTTAAACAACTCAAAATTGAAAAAAGCGATTCGTCCCGTAGGGAAAAGTTCAATAACTTCAAACGATGATAACTTTAATTTTTCCCAACCAAAGATTTTCGTTCACCCCGCAAATGAAAGGGAATGTTCCAAACTTTCATATGTATTTGATATTTTTCTTGCTATTTAAAAAAAATACTACCGTTAAAAAAATATTTACCGATAGCTTTGTAACGCTATTTATATCCTCTGAAATATTTAAAAATTAATGCAAATGTTGGAAGAATTTTTTTTGTGACAAAAAGTTATTATAAAATTTAGCAAAAGAAACACGTTCATGTGCACCATTTTGCCGTGGACACCAAATCGATATAATATATTCTAATGAAGACAGACTGATGATATCAAAAGGCTTCTTGAGGTTTACAGAAGGCACCCCAAGAGTTTAAGCCAAATAAAAAAACACAAATATTAAAATTTCAAAAATGGTTAAAATTAGCTGAATCAAATCTAGCAATGATTCTGTTCTGGAAAATTACGATTCTTCAGTTAATTTCAAAAATCTCACTTTTATAAATTTCTACAAATAATTTCTTTAAAAATAACTCCATTTAAGTCCATTTAGGCCATACAGGGAATATCAGTTTAGTTTCTTAAATAAAGGGCTGAGCATTTATTTTTAAATTTTGAATATTTATCAAGCAAACTTCAACGAATAACGCGCTCTCAAATTCATTAGTTTTGATGATCTTTTTCTCATCCTTTCTTATATTTTTAATTTTGTACCTTTTTAAAATTATTTTATCAAATTTTTAAATTGATTGTTTGTTTGTGACTCGTATGCAGGATTTGATGATTTTTGACAGTCAAATAAACAAAGTTCATACGAAAAACTGAGAAAATTTTCCAAAATAATCTTTTTTGAATGAATTAATGGGTTTGCTGGTTGTTGTGATATAATTTTTTTTAAGTTTTTCAACGCGACTTATGTCGGAAACTCTTGGTTGATTTTTCATAAAAAAAAGGTAGGAATCATTTTCAGCGCTTGAAAACATTTTTTGCAGGGGTCCTTTTTTCGTGTATTTTTTTTAAATTGCATTTAACTAAACATTCGTATAATGTTTCACAATAATTTGCTTATAACTTGAAAACGGTGCACTTGAAGAAAAAATGTTAAGTCATTTTCAATAGCAAATTTGGTTTTAATCCTAAAAATAATTTTTGAAATTTAGTTTGACAGTAAATTAGATTTTTTTTTTTTCAAAAATCATACTTTGTTTTTAAAAATTTATAACTTCAGGATAAGATTTTGCACCATCCTAAACTCTAGTGCAAAAGTTGC
This sequence comes from Culex pipiens pallens, assembly GCF_016801865.2. Lineage (NCBI taxonomy): Eukaryota > Metazoa > Arthropoda > Insecta > Diptera > Culicidae > Culex > Culex pipiens. The sequence goes on from NC_068939.1 coordinate 167,356,851, forward strand.
CTCAGGTCCCTCAAAATAAACCAAAAAATTTTAAAAATTTAAAAATGCGTATTTTGGGAATTACACTTTTAGTGAGAAAAATGTAAATAAAAAACTTTGAAATTTTTATTTCCGCTTACCTATTTTTTTTTCGGAAATGTCCCTACATCTTTGGTGCATATGAGCAATACTCTACCAAAACCGAAAATTGATTTTATTTGTATTTTTTGATTTGGCTCAAACTTTGTGGGAAGCTATTTTGTGTCATTGGTTCACCCATACAAGTCTCCATACAATTTTGGCTGCTGTCCATACAAAAATGGTATGTAAATATTCAAACAGTTGTAACTTTTGAGTGAATTTTCTGATCAATTTGGTGTCTTCGGCAAAAAATGTAGGCATTGTTGAGGACTATTGAGAAAAAAAAGGTACGCGGAAAAAAAATGCAGATTTTTTAATCAACTTTTTTTTCACAAAAACTCAATTTCCCAAAGTACTATTTTTTTGATTTTCGAGATTTTTTGATATGTTAAAACATGAAATGATCGAAAAATTTCACGAATGTTTCATGTTTTAACATTGAAAATCGGACCATTAGTTGCTGAGATACCGACATTAAGAAATGGTGTGTTGTTTTGGTGAGACTTAGAAAAATTCAAATTTCGTGTTTCTTTTTCTTAAAGCGGCTGTATCTCAGCAACCCGAGGTCCAATCTTCAATGTTTCTTAGACAATTTTAAAGCAAATCTTCTGAACTTTTCAAAAAAAATATTTTAGGAATGGTCACTCATGGTCACTATTCTCAAAAATCAAAAAACTGCAAAAATATAATAACTTCAAATTTGTTTTTGCATGAAATTTCGATTTTTCCAAAAATCACTATTTTTTCAAAAATTCATAACTCTGCGGAAGATTTTTTGACCATGTTTCTCTATGTCTCAAAAGTTGCGGATTTTTGTCCCCTAAAACATATCAAAAAATCTCGAACATAAAAAAAATTTTATTTTGGGAAATTGAGTTTTTGGAAAAAAAAGTTGATTAAAAATCTGCATTTTTTTTTTCCTTGTACCTATTTTTTTCTCAATAGTCCACAACAATACCTACAACTCTGCCGAATACACCAAATTGATCAGAAAATTCACTCAAAAGTTACAACTGTTTGAATATTTACATACCATCTTTGTATAGACAGCAGCCAAAATTGTATGGAGACTTCTATGGGTGAACCAATGACGCAAAATAGCTTATTTGAGTTTGAGTTAAGTTTGAGCCAAATAAAAAAAATACAAATTAAATTCATTTCCGGTTTTGGTAGAAAATTACTCATATATCAAATTGATCAGAAAGTCCCGTTTGATTTTCAACAAAAAATTATTCATATCGTTTCCATTTTTGAAGTTTTACTAAACAGTGGATTAAACAAATGTGTCGTATGTGTAATCTTTCCAACAGCAAATAGTCTTAATTTAAAAGATATATTTCAATGATGTAGGCTTAACATTTTATTGAGGTAAAATAAGTTTTTTTTTTTACGCGGAAGTCATGGAAAGTTTTAAGTTTTGCTTTCAAGTAAACATGCCTTCAATATTTATATGGGAAATGAAAGATAAATTTCATCGCAAAGAATAAATTATACATTGTTTGCAGCAGCAGTGAGAGTGAACCAGGTAAGCGATGCCTCTCAAGTCTAGTCACCGTAATTGGGTTGGCAACACGTGCTGAAACGTGGTCACGGAACGTCCGGGTTGACGGAGCTGGTTCACAAGCACGTAGAACAAATAGAATTGAATTTGAGACAAATGAATGAGTAATTTTTGTTTTTTAAACAATAGTAATAAAATAAACAATGCTTGGCTGTGATTAATTGAAGAAATCCTGAGTTTACTTGTGAAATTTTAATTCTATTTATAGATTGTTATAATAATGAATGTAACAGTAATATTTTTACAAAAACAATGATAATTTTTTAATACAACGCAAATCTTAAAAAAAAAACTAAAAACAATAGACGATCGACGATCTGTGATCACACTTAAATAATTATTTTGAGCGCACTTATGACTCATTTCTCGTAAGCACATATTTTTATTCATTGTTATCAAAACGTGTTGGCACATACAAGATAAGATCTTTTCTGTAAAGTTATTTTAATAATTCAATTATTATGCCATTTTCTGGGCTCATCTACCTACGAGTGCAGTGTTTAACAAGAGCTTTCCATCTATTTAATGAATTATTCATTTTTTACAGCATTTTCTTCCTACTACTTGAGTGAATTCGACTAGACGTGTCATGCGAAGTTGTATTTAGTTGTGAGAAATTCTACTATGTTACTTTTTCAGGTAAACAAAAATAATTTATAAGTGTTTAAAAGTAAAGCAGTCGAAGTACATTAGGAGAGAAAAAGGCAAATTGAATTTAATATTGCCTAAAATGGAGCAAAGATTGTCTTTCTGACATTTTACATTGAATAATATTTTCAAATTTACTACTATAAGTTGAAGAAAGCAGTTGTCAGCAGAAAAAAGTGTGAAGAAACAAAAACATTAGAGAAAACTCAAAATAAGTAAAAAATGCATAATAAAAAAAATTAAGCTGTGCTTAGTGTAAAATAAAACAAAAAAATAAGATTTCTTAATATTGAACAATGTTTCCCAATCCCCCTCTTGAAAAGTCGTATCATTCCGATCGTAAAAATTATCATTCAATAGTATATCAGTAAGGTGTTAGAAACGCAACCTAGGCGAATTCCTCCCCCACCAAGCTCCAAGATCCCGAGATCGTGGGAAAGCCTATAAATGTACAATCGATCAACGCACTAATTTCAGTGCACAAACTATAATCAAGTGGAAAACAAGGCGGAGTAAGGTGAAACCCCGGTTCTACTCAACTTCTAAACAGAAAATGTTCACCAAAGGAGGCCGTGAGTTTCAGCTCGAATTTTAGCGCCAAGCTCCAAGCCAACTAGATCACTACCATTCCAGATTTGCCAGTAGTGCTAGTGGCCACGGCCCTGCTGGTGGCGCTGGCCCTGGCCACCGACTACTGCGATCCGCTGCTGTGCCACGACGGGCGGGCCCACATCGGGTGTAACGCCACCGAGGAGTACGGCGAGGCCTGTCCGGAGAACGCCGAGGTCGTGCCGGTGGACGAGAAGCTGCGCGAGATGATTCTGGATCTGCACAACAGTTTGCGCAGCGAGCTGGCCACCGGGAAGATGGAGGGTTTCGATGCGGCGGAGCGGATGCCAATTATGGTGAGGTTGGGAGTAATTTTGCGTTTGAGTGTTTTGAAGTGATTTTGAATGATACGTAGTGACATCTACAAGGGTGCACAGCTGTTGTTGTCTTCTTAATTCAAAATTGTCAATCTTACAAACCCAATCCTGAAGTAATCTTATAGTAAAATTAGTCCAACTTTGTGGTTAATTGTGTTGTGGACTATACTACAGTTTTGCGCCAAAATGCGCCATCTTGAAAACAAAGCAACTTGAAAATAGGCTCAAAATTACTTAAACATGGTTATAACTCCTCAGTAAAGGCTCAAAACATTTTGCTGTCTTCGGCAAACATGTGTAGTTTTATGTCATAAACAACTCTTCAGAACATAGTAGGCCGCAAAAATGTTAACATTTTGAGTTATCACCAAAAAAGTGCTTTTTTGGACCATTTTTGCAAAAATGGCGTATATCTCGAGTAGATTAACAGCTACAAATTTGGCACCTTCGACAAACTTTCAATTTTTCAATTTTCTCCTCTACAACTTTGCCGAAGACACTAAAGCCCTACAACGCCATCCAACAAAGTTAGTTTTTGTTCGACACCCTGGAAGTTCGTCACTCAATAACTTCAAAAGATAGCCCTTATCAAGTACAACAACTCTTCCCAATACATCATTTGGCTAGGGCATCAAATAAAGGAGTTATCAATGTATTCCACTTAATTTTGCCATTCCGAACACTGTGCAGTGTGCTGAAGTGAATCATGAAATTTTAAAATATTTTTTTGATGGATTGGAAAATGTCTTGAACGTTTCATAATTTGACATCTAAAATCGGTCCAACAGTAGCAGTGATATCGTTAGAGATGCATTTTGAAATGTTTTTTTTGTTGATTTTTAGAAAATATATTTTTATTTGCAAAAATATGCTAGTAAATTTTCCGATCTGAATAAAATTTGACAGCATTCCAGTTGTTTTGCCTTCATTACTTTTCAAATAAATCCAAGTTTCTAAGTTCATTAAAGTATTTTTCAAAAATTCAATATATTTTTAAACGAGACCAAACATGGTCGATATATTTATCAACGCAAAAAAAATGCACTTCAAATAGTTTCCATTTGATTAACGAAAATATTCATAAAATTTTAAATTTGTCACAAAATTTTGGCTTATCAAAACAGACATTGCTGTTCCAAAGAAGTGAAAATAGTATAGCCAAATTACGACAGAAGAGCTGCCATTTCGAAACGTTAATAATTTGAAAAGGTGACAAAGTTTTGACCCGCTCTTGGAAGGATCTGAAAATAAACATTTTTTGTTTAACTCTCTGCAACCCAACCCCGCCTCTAGATGGGCTTCGATCTAAAGAATCGTCAAAAATCCTTTTTGAACCAATTTTTGATCTTTAAAAATCATTGGAAAGAAAAAACTATTGAAATTTAAGAAAATTTTAGGGTTGAAGGTTTGACTTGTTTTATGGGACTATCCTAACGTTTTTGATTTTTTAGTGGTCAACTTTGGCTGTGGTTTTACTGACGTTTCCTATATTTTATTTAAAAACAAGTATGCAGTAATTTTTGCAGTGTTTCAGACTATGCCTCTACGCCTTTTTTACAATTTAAATGATAAAGGTGCCATTTTATAGCAGAAAATGTGGAAAACAAGCAAAAATTGAAAATGTGCTTGTAAAAACATGAAAAAAATTGTTAAACAAAATGCAATGATAAGAGGTGGTAGAATTGGTCAAATACTATTAAAAACAAACCTAAACTAAACAAAATAAATGCAAATTAAAATTTCAAAAATAAAACAAGAAAAACAGAAAAAAAACAAGTAAAGTAAAGTTTTTCGTAGAACAAAAGTTGCTCAAAATTACCTCCTGAACACGGGAAAAATAAAAAATTTCGAAAACAAAATTGGTCACTCAATTAACTCATCATATCTTAATTTGAAACTAAGCATTTTACAATCGTTTTTTTCCCATAACATTTGATAGAAATTACTGAAATTCGTTTTTCATAACTAACAATGTTTATTTTGAAAAGCTCTACAACTGTCTAGAAGGGCTCAAAAATGTACAAAAAGAAGGAACAAGTTTTAACTAATATATTTTTTAATGAGTTTTATTCGTTTTAGTAATTCCTTAATATTTCAGTAAAGAATAGGGGAAAGTGGGGCAAGTGTAACAAGCTAAGGAAATGCTCGTTATAACCTATTAAAAAGTTAAAAAATCTGTCGGATTTTATTATAATCATCTTATTCTAGGTCTTAACTAAGACTTTGTTAGAACAAGTTTTTAAAAAATGGTGTTTTTTAATGTAAAAAATTGATTTTAAAATTTTTGATTTTCCGTACGTTCTACTCAACAAGTGGGACAAGACGAACAACCCGTTGGGGCAAGAGGAACAATGCATGAAAAAACATGTTAATTTGCTAACAACTGAACTGTTATCACTTAGATACATCAGATTATAATGTATTTGAAAGGTTTCTTCCATTTTTAGATTAAATAATAATATTTTACTAAAAAATTTATCGTTTTTACGAAAAAAAATATTACTTAGATGATAAATAGTAAATTTTCATAATATCTCTATATTTTGTATGGACAATTTTTTTTAAGAATTGTTTATCAGTTTTTAAGTACTTTCATGTATTTATTTCCCAATAAAATATGTTGTTGCAGCAATTCGTAATTTTTTCCATACTAAAAATCCATATGTTACACTTGCCCCACCTGAACAAGATTGTTTAAAAGCTCTCAACAAAAATAACCCAATGATAAATCATACTTTGTAATAGGTGCATGTCATTGGTAGGGACACTACTGATCTAGGAGAAAATCATTTTGATAAAATGAGCCTAAAAACGAACCCTAAGCCTTATTTTGTACTTTTCAAATATTATAAGAAAACAAAGGTTTTGAAAAAAACTTCATTAAATCTTATGCCCCGTGGCGTTTACGTCATTTTGGCGGTTATGTGGTAGTAGAATCAGCTAATTGCATTGCTAGTAACAATTCCTCATACTGGAAATAATCAAAATTATAAAAATTACGGCCGTACAAGCGATTGTTCCTCTTGCCCCATATGGTCGTCTTGCCCCACCTTCCCCTAGATTTTTTTTTTTTTTTTGGAACAGAAATGTTTGTTTTGATAAGTTCTACAAATGTCTAGAAGAGACCAAATTGCTAAGACGTAAGCCTGAATTTATAAACCCAAAAAATAAATTAAATGTTTTTGCCGACCCGCCTTCAAAATCGGCTTTAAAAAATCAGGGAGCAAACAAGTATATTTTTCAAAAACTTCAAAATTGCAATGGAAATTTAATTGCAATCGGCTAAAATCTTTTGATTAAAAAAAAAGATGTACATTACCGCAAACGGTTTTTTTTTGCAAAATTATTTTGAAAAATCTAATGATTGCAAAATAACAGAGCTAGTGTAAATATTGCTTGCTATTCCAATTTAAAATTTATTATTATTTAAAAAAAATACAGCTAAATGTGGTTCAAACTCACACAGCTAAAAAAGTAGTAATCCAGCTGCGTGTAAAACGCCTGGGTGTAAAATAAATATTGCATTATTTTATGCAATTTTATGTGATTTTACACCCTGAAATATGTAGCCCATCAGTATGGGAAACCTGCTTGACCGAAATGTCAAGCTCATATATGCGTTTATCCTTACAGCTTTTCATCGATCTGATGGACGAGTGGGCTAAGGTGCCAGTCCTTACTGTTGGTGTTGGGTTTGAATCCCGTTAGTTGCAACTTTTTTTTTGTGTTTGCAAAAAAAGTACATGCAGTGTGTAATATTAAGTTTTTATTTTGACGAAGGTGATGTGCATGCGATTTTACCATCGGATTTTTTGCTGTGCAGTTAGTTAGTCAAAATAAAATGTTTTTAAAATCTGTCGGTGCGGATCAACCAGACCGTGCAATAGACAAACAATCCAGAGGTCATCGGTGTCATATTTTCAGTCCTAGCAGACCCGGGGACACATTGGTACTAGCAATAGTAGTCGCGAGGTTTGCAGGATCTCAAGAGGCTATAACGTCACTTCGCATTCTTAATGTTTCAAAGATCTTTTTTCGAAAGTAAAACTATCTGGCTAACTCTGGCGAAAAAACCATGTTATTACATTATTTCAAAGTATTTATAAATATGTTTGCATTAGAAAATTTAAATAAAATTAAATACCAAATGAGTAATTCTCCGCCAACTCACACAGCAGTTGCCCCAACGCCTCTTCGATTTGCGTGAAACTTTGTCCTTAGGGGTAACTTTTGTCCATGATCACGAATCCGATGTTCGTTTTTTGATGTCTCGTGACGGAGGGGCTGTACGACCCCTTCCATTTTTGAACATGCGAAAAAAGTGGTGTTTTTCAATAATTTGCAGCCTGAAACGGTGATGAAATAGAAATTTGGTGTCAAAGGGACTTTTATGTAAAATTTTACGAAAATAAATTTTGAAAAAGTTACTTTTTGCGTTTCTCTTTGTTTCGTCGTCCGTATCTGTGGACGGCCATGATCGACGACGACCAACTTTTTCAAAACCATTTTTTCGTAAAACGCGATAACTCGTGATGTTTATAAGCAAACCCCTTATGTTTACATATCAAAATTTTTGTAATTGTCTGCTCTATAACTTTGTAGAACATTATAACACTCTTAAAAATAAACCTGCAAAGTTAGAAAAAACACGAAATTTTAAAATGAAAAATTTTGTTTTAAATGAAAAAATGAACCTTCTGGGTCAATGTAGATTCGAAAAGTACATTAAATTTCCCATAAAATGACATGTTCCAAAAAATTTACAGTCGAGTAACGGAAAATGGCAGAGTTTTTAAAACTTTTTTAAGTGTTTTTTCGATGAAAAATACGTTTTTTCGGAATTCTGAGTACACCATCAAATCGGGCGTCTAATTTTACATAAAGGTCCCTTTGACACCGAATTTCTATCTCATAACCGTTTCATGTTCAAAAAATGAAGGGTTCGTACCGCCCCTCCGTCACGAAATGTCAAAAAACGGACCTCGGATTCGTGATCATGGACAAAAGTTACCCCTAAGGACAAAGTTTCACGCAAATCGAAGAGGCGTTGGGGCAACTTTTCCCGATTTCGTGTGAGTTGGTAGAGAATTACCCAAATACTACATTTCACCTTTCCAAACGCTCAGGAATGGGACGAGGAACTCGCCAAGCTGGCCGACTACAACGTGCGCACGTGTCTGTACTCGCACGACGACTGCCGCGGCACGGACCGGTACCGGTTCGCCGGCCAGAACATCGCCCGCAAGTCCAAGCCGAACAACGGCACGGTGGAGGTGGTGCGGGCCATCTCGGACCTCACGAACAAGTGGTGGCAGGAGTACGTCGACACGAACCAAACCGTGATGGACGCGTACCGGAAGGTCGGCGAGGGCGTCCACATCGGGCACTTTACGCTGATGGCCAGCGATCGGATCACGAGGCTGGGCTGTGCCGTGAGCCGGTACTACACGCCGGACAACAAGCGGAACTACGTGTACTATGTGTGCAACTACTCGTTCACCAATGTGCTCGGGAAGCCGGTCTACCGGAAGGGCAAACCATGCGCCAAGTGTGACAAGTGCAGCGAAAAGTACCCGGGTTTGTGCGAGGGGATTGGGAAGGAAATTGATGATTCTTTGTGAACGGAAAGTTGAGTTTGTTTACGACATTTAAAATATATATGAACTAGTGTGATATTATGTTATGGACGTCATTTTTATTATGAAGAAAGAACGCCAAGTCAAAAAGTTTTCAGAGGAAACAAATCGCGAAATGGTGAAGAAACAAAAGCAGCACATTTACCTGCCTATAAATTAATTTCGCTTGACTTATTTCACTCGACTCACTGAATTAACAAAAAAAAAACCTCATAATTTTCAACTTCATTGGACGCCAAAATGAAATGTAAGTTAAATTGACCGACATTAACTCCATCAGAAAATTCCCTTGTTTTGCATAACAAGAACAAGAGAAAAAAAAGCCCAAATTCTCCCATCGACAAAGCATTCGCTCTCTCGCTTGGGCGACTTTCCCGATTCAGTAAATTTTCCCCGGGAAAACAACTCCCGGCCGGCCACCGCGGTATGATTTATTGCGAAAGTTTCATCGGTGGTGTGGCAGCCGAAAATGGGGGCCTACCGGTCCAGATCAACGCCAATAAAAGTTTTCCCGTTTTGAGCAAATTTATTGTTTCGTAAAAGGGGTGGAAAATTAACCGAAACCAGTCAGTGGAGTTGAAACGCGAGTGGTTGGGGGAGGTTTCGGATTTTCAAAAATAAAAAAAGAGAGTGTTGTAATTTATGATGCTACATGTGTTCATTAGCCCGCACAGAAGAGTTTCGAACTTTGGATTAACTTGTGTTTTGGGGTTATGATTTCAAACTCCTAATGTACCTAGTCGAAGTTAATCAAAGAAGGACTATTTTGGATTAAACTTTTTGATACCAACAGTAAAAATATTCCAGTTCTTGGCTGATATAATATATTACATTACTTTTTTATTGATCAGAAATCGCAGGGCAACCCAAAATAATCGTAGATGGGTAATTCTCCGCCAACTCACACAGCAGTTGCCCCGACCCCTCTTCGATTTGTGTGCAACTTTGTCCTAAGGGGTAACTTTTGTCCCTGATCACGAATCCGAGGTCCTTTTTTGATATCTCGTGACGGAGGTGTGGTACGACCCCTTTCATTTTTGAACATGCGAAAAAAGAGGTGTTTTTCAATAATTTGCAGCCTGAAACGGTGATGAGATAGAAATTTGGTGTCAAGGGACTTTTTTGTAAAATTAGACGACCGATTTAATGACGTACTCAGAATTCCGAAAAAACGTATTTTTCATCGAAAAAAACACTAAAAAAGTTTTAAAAAGTCTGCCATTTTTTGTTACTCATCTGTAAAAATTTTGGAACATGTCATTTCAAGGGAAATTCAATGTAGGGGAGAGTGGGGAGACTTGATCCCCGGGGAGACTTGATCCCAAGCCTGTATCTCGTCAGCATGTGGGTAAAACATTTAGCTTTGTTCTAGAAAGTTGTGCGAAATTGACTAAAACTCATTGTAGAAAACAAAGAAAAAAAATAAAAAATGTTTAGATTGAGTTACACACATTTTTCGAAAAAGTGCTGCAAAAAACTTCCAAGAGATCTTTTTTCTTTGTTTTGATAAATATAGAAAACACTCAAAAATTATTCAAAAAAATATTTTTTATACACGAATTGTTTGATAAACATATCAACTCCAAAACCCTTACGCATTTGACGTTAAATTTATCGTCATACTATTTTTACAATCAATTGTTTAAAAAAGTGCGTTTAGGGAGACTTGATCCCTGCATTTTTACAGTCACTGGAATTAGCCTCAAGATTAAATAATTTGGCTGGGTTTTCGTACATAGTTTCCTTTAGTATAGTTGTACGTAACTAACTGCAGTTTGAACCATTTTTCAAAAGTTTTGTAAACAAAAATTACCAGCTTTTGTAAACATGCTCAATTTTGGTCTAAAAAAGAAAATTTTAAGTTTTTAAATATTTTACATGCTAAACTTGTTATATTTTGAACACAAACGTACAGGTTTAATGTAAAATTGCTGTATCTTATAGAAAATTAAAAGTTTGGATTGATAAGAAACATTTTGCTTAAGATTTCTTCAAAATGTTGAAAGGGGGATCAAATTACCCCCAACATTTTGAAAATGCCGGTTTAAAATATTTTTTTAAAACGCTTGGCATTATTCGAAGAGTTTATCTGATGAAATACCCTTATCAGCCAAACATAGTTGAATGTTTATGCTTTCAATTCATGCAAAAAGATCATAGTTTTGTGAGAAATTGACAGAGTTATGTGCGATACAAAAAAAGGGGATCAAGTCTCCCCACTCTCCCCTACTTTTCGAATCTACATTGTAAGCATAACGAGTTATAGCGATTTTACGAATTTTTATTTTTGAAAAAGTTGGTCGCCTTCGATCATGGCCGTTCATCGTCACCCGCGACAGACACGGACGACGAAATAAAGAGAAACGCAAAAAGTAACTTTTTCAAAACTTTTTTCGTAAAATCGCGATAACTCGTGATGCTTATAAGCAAACCCCTTATGTTTATAAATCAAAATTTTTGTAATTGTCTACTCTACAACTTTGTTGAACATTATTACGCACTAAAAAACAATTCTGCAAAGTTAGAAAAAAACACGAAATTTTAAAATGAAAAATTTAGTTCTAAATGAAAAATGGGTCAATGTAGATTCGAAAACTACATTAAATTTCCCTTAAAATGACATGTTCCAAAATTTTTACAGTTGAGTAACGGAAAATGGGAGAGTTTTTAAAACTTTTTTAGTGTTTTTTTCGATGAAAAAAACGTTTTTTCGGAATTCTGAGTACGCCATTAAATCGGGCGTCTAATGTTACATAAAAGTCAGTTTGACACCAAATTTCTATCTCATCACCGTTTCAGGCTGCAAATTATTGAAAAACACCTCTTTTTTCGCATGTTCAACAATGAAAGGGGTCGTACCGCCCCTCCGTCACGAGATATCAAAAAACGGACCTCGGATTCGTGATCAGGGACAAAAGTTACCACTAAGGACAACTTTTCCCGATTTCGTGTGAGTTGGTAGAGAATTACCCAGATAATGTTATCGTCTAACGATAGCGATAATGGCTATCGTTCAATTTGACTAAGAATATATTTGTTGAAAATGTAGTAAATTTCAAAGTATAAATACTGAAAATTGTTCACAAAAAAACCGTATTTTTTCGAAAATACTCGAATTTTCATAAAACAGTATCCGAAGGCCTCGGAAAAATTTTATTTCGGATAATCGAATCTTCGGATAATCTAATCAAGAAAAAAAATTCCGTTGTCTTATTTTTGATGGTCAAGCTTAAGTACTCAAAAATTATTTAGAATTCAAGATGGCGATGAAAATGGCGGTGATAACATATCGAAAAAATGCATTTTTTAATTTAAAGGCAATCAAATATTCAAATGTGACTAAATTGGGGTCGCAGAACTCGAAAAAAAACAAAAAAATATTTTTTGGTCTTGATTCAATTATCCGAAGTTCCATACAAAACTTCGGATAATCGAACTTCGGACAATCGAAACTTTGGATAATCGAGGCTTCGGTTAATCGAGTCTGGAGTGTATGCAACATGGGTATCACCTTTTCACTTTTTTATGGTTTTTTTTAATACAGAAATTTTCACAAAATACTGTATTTTTTCGAAAATACTCAAACTTCCAAATTTGCATCATCAAACGAAGCGAAATACCGTATTTTTTCAAAAAACACTCAATATATCCAAATTTGCAATATGGATATCGAACGAAGCGAAATTTTGTTGGCTTTTTAACATTTTTAGAGATTTTTTTGGAAATTACTGAAATTTTTACAAAATACCATATTTTTTCAAAATTTTCGTCTGAATATCAATGGGAAACGAAATTTTGAATCACTTTAATAGATTTTTATTGAGAATGCTAAAATTTTCACAAAATACCATATTTAAAAAAAACCAAATTTTCTAAATTTGCAATATTGGTATCAAATGCTTTTTCTCTTTATTAGAATTGTTAAGCAAATAATAAAATTTTCACAAAATACCGTATTTTTTCAAAAATACTCAAATTTTTAAAATTTGCAAATGGGTAACAAACGAAATGAAATTTTGTATGCTTTTTTCTCTTTATTAGAGTTGCTTAGAAAAAACTTAGAAAAAAAATTAAGAAATAGAATTAGAATTTCACAAAATACCGTATATTTAAAAAAGTACTAAAACTTAAAAAATGCAATTTGGGTATCAAACGAAAAGAAATTTTGTATGCTTTTTCACATTGTTAAAGTTTTTTTTTGGAAAATTCTATAATTTTCACAAAATACCGTATTTTTTTAAATACTCAAATTTTCAAAAATTGCAATAATTAAACGAAATTTTGTATGCTTTTTCACTTTATTAGAGTTTTTAGGAAAATACTAAAATATTCTCAAAATACCATATTTTTTCCAAAATACTTAATTTTTCAAAATTTGCAATATGGGATCAAACGAAGCGAATTTTGCGTCCCGACGAATAAGATAGAATTATTGTTATCGTTATCGAGCCTCGATAATTTTATTGTAAACAACCTTGCTAATCATAAAACATTTTCTTCCTAGTTTTTGATTATACAAAGCTAGAGTTTTTTTAATGGTACAGTAAACAAAATTTTCATTTTTGCTTTTTTGTTGGTGTTTTCAAAGACCCCTGACACCAATGCTTTTTCAAAAACACCCAAAAAGCAAAAAAAAATTATCAGACCTTTTCAAAAAAAAACGTTGTTTATTCCACCGTTAGGTGGTTGGTGCCTTCTTCACATTAATATATTGAATACATTTAGTAAAAATCCAGAGTTTTTTTTAATAGGTCCTATAATAGGACATTCTAAAAACAAAAAACTTTGGAAATATCATCATAACCCTTTAACAAGTTTAACACGTTAAGCTTTATAACTCATTTCTTTAAATAACGTATAACGTTTTCATCAAAATTTGCAAGATCTGGCCTCCAAAAAGTGTATAAATAACACATAAGTGCTAATAACTTTTGATAGGATTGTCAAATTTTCTATGTTTTGGACGCGTTGAAAAGGTTTTTCAAATTCGTTTCTAAAAATATATAACATGAAGGGTTTTCTTACAAAACACCCTTACACCCTTTTTACAATCTTCCGGACTTTTTTTAAAATCGTTTTTTTAGCATAAATTTTGAATTACTTTACTGAACTTTATAATTTTCAATATCGACTTATGGAACCCCAAGACGGATCGAGTGAGACCAAAACAGACAAAATCGGTTGAGCCAGTGCCGAGATAACCAGGTGCAAATTTTTTGATCAACATCCCATCACACACACAGACATTTGTTCAGTTTTTGATTCTGAGTCGATATGTATACGTGAAGGTGGGTCTAGGAGCTCGTATTGAGAAATTCATTTTTCTAGTGATATAGCCTTTCCTCAGTAAGGATGAGGAAGGCAAAAATAGACAGAGTTGTAATTTATGACGCTACGCGTGTTCATTTGCCCACAGAAGAGTTGCAAACTTTGGATTAATTGGATTTAGTCGAAGTTAATTGAAAAAAAAATCTATTTTTGTTGTAATTTTGGAGTTAAAATTATCAATTCTTACAGTAAAACAACTCCTCATCACGTTTTTTTTAATGAACAAGCGTCATCTGAACAAAAAGTCATAAAATTCCTGTTAATTCCAATAATTTATCCTGAGAAATTTTCCCTTCATAGCATGTGACATTGTCATATTCTCCACATCAAAGAAAATCGTAACTCTCCCGACTGTCAATCATTTTTAAAGTTTTTCAACTCAATCGATAAAATTTGCAAGCTAAAAATAATGTTCACAAACTTCCAGTTCGCTGCACAACGATGACCTGGTTAGACTTCCTAGTCAGGTTGCGGGCCCGTTTCAAATCCCGCATCGCCGCCTACTGGGCCGACTACGATGTCAACTGTACGGATGTCTTTTTCGGCGTGGACTACTTGATGGTCGCTGGTGGATTGCACCTTAACTCGAGGAGTCCCAAACACCGCCGCTGGTGGAACCTGTACCGCGTTATGATTGTGCTGACCTTGCCCCTGCTGGGCTGGAAGTTGGCCCTCAACGTGTCCGCGGGGAAAAAGCTGGACGTGATTCTGCAAAGTGTCCAGATTGTGCTGGGCACGGCCGTGGCCTTGGTGAGGGCGGTTTTAATGGTGCGAAATTATGACCGGATTATGGCCGTTCGACGTTACGGCAACAGGCGGAACTTTGGACGGAACTTGGAATCGACTTTGGGGATGCGTGCCGCTGGATTCTACAACATTCGACGGGCTGTGACCTCGTTTTCGTTGTTCCAGCTGTGTGCCATCTGTCCGCTATTGATGATGGATTTGACCCGGAACGACTCCTTTGGCTTGCCGTTTGATCTGCGCGAGTTCAGCGGAGTTCTGCACACTTTGGTGGAGAAGTTCTACTGCTTGATGCTGACGGGACTAACGTGTAACGGTGTGGTGAACAACGCTACGGTGTACATGATTCTGAAGGGACTGCTTACCGAGTTGACCGTTGTGGCGGAGTGCTTCGAGGGAGTCATGGAGCGAGCTGTTAGGTGCGCTCAAGCCGAGTTGGAATTAGCTGCTGGACCAAGCAAGACTCGACGCCATTCCAGGCGGCGTTACTTCTGGAACTATCTGAACGAAGAGTTCCGAGAGTGTGTCCGGCTACACCAACAATTCCTGGACACGCTCAAGGTCGCTAAACCGCTGCTCAACGTAACGCTATTAATCGCATACTATTCGACCACGCTGAACATTGCCTTCGGAACGGTCTACCTGCTGTCAACGGAACCATCCCAGATGGGCGTCTACTCGTGCCAGGTCTTCTACTACGTCGGAATGCTAAAGACAGAGTGTTGGATTCTGGCGCATCTCGTGACCAAGATGACCGATTTGGTAAAGACACAGCACACTCACCAAGTTCAACCTTCTCAACTTGTCTAAACATTTCAGAACGAATCCATCGGCGACAACGTGTACGCCCTGAACTGGCCGGAGCAGCTGGAGTACGAGCCGGACTTTGCACATCGCTATCGCGCTACGCTGGACACGATGACCACGGTGATGGTCCGAGCCCGGCACCCGTTGCGGCTGAACTGTTTTGGCTTTTTCGAGTTCACCCTGGAGCGGTTCGCCGAGCTGGTCAACCTGGCGTACTCGCTGGTGACGTTTTTCAGGAACTTTGTTTGAAACAAGAGAAAAATATTTTGATTTAAATGTGCCTAAATAAATGTAACGCTTTTGATGTGAACATTCGAATCTTGACATTTTTTGTTGTAAATAACAACCTGAAGTCCAGAGTCTATAATTCCAAGCGTTCCAAGCTGTCATCTATCACTCAGTCGCCAGCCAGCGACAAGTTAAGACGTGTTTTGCTCGTGTTGTCATCTCGCGTGATTGGAAGTTTTTGACGGATGGAGGTGGAGGAATCCTCCGAGGAGGAAGATTTTCGGCCCGTCCGCGGGAATAAGAAGCGGAAGAAGTCCAGCGAGGTCACTGGAATCGTCATCGAAGGAGAAAAAGTTGAGAAGACCCTGCTCAACAGCAACAAATTCAGCGCGCTAGCGGGCGACAAAAACAATAACAATGCCAGTGCAGCAGGAGGAGAGAACGCCCCGCCGGTTGCAGAACCCAGTCTACCGGTAAACAAAAGCAACCACCTCTGTTGGTAACGAACTTGGGCTTTAACAGATTTCTGGATTTAATGGCCCTGTGCAAAGTGAAACCGGAGTACAAGCTGACCCGAGGCGGAATAAAAGTGACGTGTTTTTCCGTGGAGGAATTTAACACCGTTCGAGAGCTGCTGCTTCAGTACAAAGTGCAATTTTACACGCACGACCGACGAAGCGAACGATCCCACCGGGTCGTTCTGCGAGGACTCCCAGAAGTGGATGTGGAGATTATCAAGGATCGACTCAAGGAGGATCATA
This sequence comes from Culex pipiens pallens, assembly GCF_016801865.2. Taxonomy (NCBI): domain Eukaryota; kingdom Metazoa; phylum Arthropoda; class Insecta; order Diptera; family Culicidae; genus Culex; species Culex pipiens. Next base: position 167,373,610 of record NC_068939.1, read on the forward strand.
ACCTTGATGTTTTGGATGTGAAGGCCATCAAGCGGAAGGAAAAGTCCACCGTGGGTGAAACCCCTTACATTGTCTTCTTTTCCAAGGGACACACGAACCTTAAGAAGCTGAGTTCAATGAAGAAAATGGGACCAGTCATGGTCCGATGGGAGGCCTACCGGAATAAGCAACCCAACGTGACCCAGTGCAGGAATTGCCTCCGCCTGGGACACGGAGCCAAGAATTGTTATCTTTAAAGCCGATGCAACAACTGTGGGCGATTCCACAAAAAGGAACAGTTTAAAGACGAAGTAACTCAACCCAAAAAGTGTGCTAACTGCTCTGGATCTCACGAGGGTCTGGACCGTAGTTGCCCCAAACGTGCGCAGTTCATCCAGTCGAGGCAGCAGGCGTCCAAGCCGAAACCGCCAGCATGGAAGAAGGACAAACAGAGTCCGGTGTTACCGTCGTTCCCCGCTGCCGGTTCCGGTCCCGATCCCGGATAAGCTGAAGAAAACAGACCCACAATCCGCAGCTGATGCAGGAAGCAGTCAAGGAAACACTGGCCCGGCACGGTGGGCAACCCAAGGCAAAAGGAGACGAGGTGCTTTACAGCACGGAGGAGCTGTGGAAGATGTTCCTCGGGGAGCTCTGGAAGATGTTCTACGAGTTTACCGCGCGGCTGAGGTGTTGCAAGACCCGCCCGGACCAGGAAAGGGTGGTCGGCACCATGTCCCGCAAGTTCGGTGTGGATTAACTCCTGCCATAGTGTATTAATTTTTTTATTATTTATTTTTATTTTATGTACTTGATCCCCGGTCCTAACCAGGTCTCGGTACCGAAGAGGACCTAATAAAAATAAATTAGCGAATAAAAAAAAAGCTGTCATCTATCAGCTGTGGTGAGTTTTATTTGCCGTAAAAAAAATTATTTGCCGTGGCGAGTTCATTTAAATTGACGGTTAATTTCCTGAATAATTTATTGTTTTGAAATATTTACGTCTGTTGGTCTGTAATCCAAACTATATTTACATTCGGCTAAATTTTTTTAGAAAGAATGTCAAGGAGTTAATGTTTACATCAAAAGCATTACATTTATTTAGGCACATTAAAATTAAAATATTTTTTTTCTTGCCTGTTAACCTGGGTGCTGAATAGTGGTTCGCAAAACGGCCTCAATTTTGAACTGTCAAAGTGGAACCAATTTACTGTTCGCCAAAAGTAGAAAGTATTGTTAGCGATCGTTAAAAATTTTTTTTTTTTATTTTTGCATGGAAGAAAAATGTGTGGCTTTTGAGTACCTGGAGTTGAAGTTAAGAAAGCTTAAGAAAGTTGAAGGCGATATCTTTTTTTTTAATAATTATGAATGGAACAACTTTATGGAGTCGATGCGATTGTAACCAACTAGGAGCTGTATTAATTGTTTGATTCCGGTTGAAAACCTACTGGTTTAGAGCAAATCTTCTCTGTTTGTTGAATCAGCTTCGCTAGAATTAGCGATGTTTTTTCGCTGAGCCAGGAAAAGCTGCAGGATTCCCAAATCAGCCAGGGTTTTTATCTGCGACATCGCAGAATGAGACTCTCGCCGCAGTTCTTCATCACCCGTAAAAAGAAAAACCTCTTCTAACCGATCGAAACTTGAAAATACACACAATTTTCCAGTAAAAAATTGCAAAAACTAGACAAAATCAGTCAGCACAATTATAACGCGGTACAGGTTCCACCAGTGGCGAAATTTCGGACTCCTCGAGTTAAGGTGCAATCCACCAGCGACCATCAAGTAGTCCACGCCGAAAAAGACATCCGTAGAGTTGACGTCGTAGTCGCCCCAGTAGGCGGCGATGCGGGACTTGAAACGGGCCCGCAACCGGCCGAGAAAGTCCTGCCAGGTCATCGTTTCGGAATGAACTAGAAATGGTCAATCGTGAATCTAAAAATTTCATCGGTCGGAAATTCTAGAATAAAAATGATTGACAGCAAAAAGATTGAAAGCACCCTGGGAAGAACATGTCGATGTCACCTGAAATCTGACAATAATTTATGACCGTGTAAAGAAAAGCAATTAGCCTTACTTTGTTAACAAAATCCAATGCTCTGTACTGCTGCCTAAAAAAACTTAAGGAGTCATTACACTACCGAAAAAAAAACACAAACAAAACCCGCACTTTTTGACAGTTACCCAGTTTGTCTGCTTTGTTTGTTTGCCTGGATTTGTTTGTACAAACGTCAGCCTGCATACATTTTGCCTTGTTTGCTAGTTTGCCGCAAACAAGTTTGCGAGTTTGGCAAACTGTCAAACACGAAAAAGTTCGAGTTTGTTTGTATGTTTGCGGTAGCGTAATGGCTCCTTTAAACCTCTTCCAGTTTCGATAGACTTTTTACACTTTGCGATTTGTTTCCTGATTCCTAATTGTTTCCTTTTTCGAGAATTGGAGCCTAACATTTCAAAAGGGCACAAAACTTTTGTAAACAATAGTGTATCCCTTTCACTCAAATGACAGTTTGCATAAGGTGTGAGAGGGATATACTCTTGTTTACAAAAGTTTTGTGCCCTAATGAAATGGAAAGCACGAATTGGGTCCTAAAATTGAGTTCACGATTAAACTTATTTTGCTGAGCACAATGACACTTTGTACACAAACAAAACTTTAAAATTAGTTTTTAATTATTAATATTTCTAAAAATTTGACCCGCAGCCTTTCTTGCCAGAAAGTATTATATTTGACAGTTCATTCCGAGAGCACTGTTGGCTGATGCACGAAGTGGTTTGTTTACCTTTTTCGGCACCCTCCGCAAACGTCAAACCATACAAAATTGCTGCCGGATCTTTTCCGGGAGAGATCCGGCAATAATTTGTATTGATTTGAGTTTTGCTGAGGGTGCCGGAAAGTTTGGTTATGTTCTGCTTGCAAAAGGCAATAGTTGATCCATCGCAAAAAGGATTGGTCACTGACAGAAATGGCTGATGTTTGACAGAGTACGGGAGTCACCTAACATCATCGCGATCTGATATTGTCCGTTTCTTTCAAAGTTACACGCCGCGCGGGATTTCAGAATGTGCCATAAACATTGTTGCCAGCAATTTTCTGCACTTTTAGTGCAATAAAACACATACCTGGCAGCAATGGCAAGCGATTCGAAGAAGAAGATAAACAAAAACAAAACGCGCAGTATGGGATTTGACAGCGCGCATTTGCCGAATGTGCGGCGCGTCGCTTCGAGGCTGGTATGCCGCGTGTCTTTTTCGGGAATACGCGCAATAGTGGAATTTTCACTGACAGCGTCGCCGGTCATGATCATTATGTGAATGCGATCGTCGGTTGACACACACACGAAGTTGTCACATGCTCTTTCTCTCTTTTCCTATCTCTTTCTTGCTTGTGTGGTTACAGCAATCATTTGAATGCAGTCTGTGTTCGGGGATACAACCCTGGATCACCGCGAGCTATTGTGCCAGTCCATCGAGCGACGAGCTCTGGACCGCGATTGCGTGGTTGCTGCAGCGGGAACGAGATGGCCAGCGTCATCGATAGTCATCGACGGACCAGCAGCAGCAGATCGGGGGAGCGAGTTGATGTCGCCGATTCTCAGAGAGGATCGACGAGGATGAGCTTTGCATGACCCGTATCAACATGACCCAATTATTATATAAGCTAAGAAATTACGTAACTAAAACTCTCAGTCATTCCTGGTCACCAGATGGAAAAAGGTCAAGCTAGGCCCTCGCACAAATTTTAACGTGTGGTTCAATAAGAACATAGTTTGTTAGGTGTTAGAAAAATAAATGTAGTTTGTCGAAATATAAGTGGTTTCCTGTCTAAAAGTGTTGTACGTGATTTTATTTGTTCAAACCGTTCGCTAACCCGGAACCTGGCCCGGTTGGAACCCGGGTAATCTGCCTTGACCCGTTGGAAGTCCCTCACCGAATTGTCCATCATCGGTGCTCACCCGTTCCCGTCAACCAGTGGTCGATGTGGAGTGCTGGCTGGACCGTTGTCAACACCCCCACATTATGGTCCTTCGAGCCGGATATTCCGGGAACCTAGGACACTGAATAGGACGAGTTTGGCGGCATCTGGACTCGGCATTGGATTGCACGGCTGGCTGCTATTCATCGGCCGCCATCGAGCCGCGGAAACAATTAGCAGAAGCATCTATTATCTTCACGGAGCTCTACAACGTCTCACCTTTGTGCCTTTGGCGCCAACTTGGCTTGGCAACACCTGTAGCTTGGGACTGGCCATCGGACGGCCTGGGACGACTGCGATTTGGGATCGTCCTCGCACGGCATCGTAGATCGTCGCCTGCTACTGAACTTCAGCGCGGGACACTGCTTGTCCAGGTAAATACTTTGAGTTCAGTATATGTCTGGCCGGCGCGCCACATACGTGAATCTAACACCGCCATTTCGACCTCTTCTTTACGTTGTGACCTGTGACCTGTGAGTGCTACTGATCGGATCGATCATCTGGTGCCAACTACGACTCGACTGGATGACCATCACCAACCCGGATTAGGCCGGTAACGTGAGTCAACGTACAGCGCAGCGTTCTGCGCGACGACCGAACGGGACTACATGGTGTCGGTTGCCTGCTGGCTGCCATCTTCGACTGGGAGACGAATGTACTAATTGGTGCACACCGCGAGGATCGTCACGGGAGAGATCGACGACACGTCGACGGCACGAGCTGGACGACGTCGTTGCGGATCACCGGCTGGATAGCTGGAATACATCGCGAGCATCGAAGAGGCAGCATCATCGGTTGTTTTCCCAGGTAAATACTTTAGACGCAGTATATGTCTGCCGAGGCCTGAACGGAAATACACGCCATTAAATCATATTTTCACCTCTTCGATTGCCTATTGTACCACCACATCCCTGTGCATCACGCCTCGAGCGTGTCCACCAACCCCATTTGGATTTGCATTTGAATTTTGGATCGGCTGTTAGTTTCTCCAGGTGAGGCCAACAGTATATGCCTGCCGAGGCAGTTTCTTGGTGATACTACATCCATGGTTTTTCATCCTCTTCGCCCTACACACGATCGACTGAGCTGATTATTGGACTGGCTTCGCACGATTCGTAGAACTTTGGTGGGATCAGATCTTCGTTTTGTTGGCTGCTGTGTTGCTGTTGGTTCCTACAGGTAATACAACACGGTATATGTCAGCCGAAGCATTACTTTGGATACTACATGCCCACACTTTCGCCCTCTTCTGCCACGTGTACTGTACGTAACATTGAGCCGCTTGAGCCGAATCGAACGATTTGTGACGACAAATATTTGACGCTGGTCTGCATCGGTTGGGAGGTACCAACACCTGCTTGTCCAGGTAACACATTTTAGTGTATGTCTAGCGAAGCTAGGCCCAACCGCAGAATACTACACCCACGCATCTCGTTTCTGATCTCTTCATTGCAACAACAACACAACATGCCGATCACCACCCGGAGTAACAAAACGTTGTCACTCAAACAGTTGACGACGGTTTTCAAGCAGGTGAAAGCGTCAATGCAGGACATTTTTAACTTTTCGGCTGATTTGGAAAAGAGCTGTACGATTGCTGATGTTGAAGTAAGATTGGGTGCTTTAGATGAGCTGTGGGTAGACTTCAATGAGACTCTGGTTGAGATTCAATCTCATGGAGAGTACGTGGCCACGGAAGACGCAACTTATGAAGCTGACCGTGCGAAGTTCAGTGAGAGTTACTTTCTCAACAAATCTCGTTTAATCACCAAATCGAGAGAACTTCAAGCTCCTCCTGCGGTTCTGGAACAGACCATCCGGTCTGAGGAAACTTCGCATGGGCTCAACGATCACATTCGGCTACCGCAGATTAAGTTGCAGAAGTTCACCGGAATAATTGAGGAATGGCTCAGCTTTAGAGATCTGTTTGTATCGCTCATTCATTCAAAGGCCGAACTCTCAGACGTCGAAAAGTTTTACTACCTGAGGGGTTGCCTTGATGGAAAACCGGCTGGCTTGATCGATCATCTGAAGATCACTGCAGAAAGCTACACTGTGGCCTGGACTATTCTGCTGAATGAGTACGACAACGATAAGCTTCTGAAGAAGCGGCAGATTCAATCGCTATTTGAACTACCTGTAATCACCGAGGAATCTTCTTCAGACTTGCACACTCTCGTGGATGGATTCGTGAGAATTGTACAAACATTGGATCGTGTTTTGGAGGAAGCGAACTTCAAGGACTTGCTACTGGTCAACATCTTATCATCTCGGCTTGACTCGATTACTCGTCGAGCTTGGGAAGAGTATTCAGCTAAGGATAATGATACTTTGAAGGACATGACGGACTTTCTCCAGACGCGTATTAGAATTCTCGAATCGCTACCCAAGAAGAAGGCAGACAGCAAGGTTGTTAGACAGAACCAAGTCCGGTCGAAACCAGCGGTGGTGAAGGCTAGTTACAACACTGCACAGGAGTCTGGAGGGCCTTGTTGTGCATGTTCTGGAACGCACTTTCTACACCAGTGCAAATCGTTTCAACAAAGGACGGTGTCAGACAGAGAGGCACTACTCCGAACCAATTCGTTATGTCGAAACTGTTTGAAATCCGGCCACTTGGCAAAGGACTGCTCGTCGAGATTCTCGTGTCGAAACTGCAACAAGCGACATCACACGCTGTTGTGTTTCAAATCGGGGAAGGATAAAGGTTCTGCCCAATACAAGCGAGACAACTCTAAGGCAGCTACGGACGAATCTCAAGCATCAGGACATTCCAGCTCGAGCACGTCAAATCAAGTCACTCCCGAGATAACAGTTTCGAACTCAGCTCAGCTGTTTTCAACTCAGGTCCTGTTAGCAACTGCAATTGTCATCATCGAGGACGATGAAGGCAACCGACTTCCGGCACGAGCCCTCTTGGACTCCGGATCAGAAAGCAATTTCATCTCGGAGCATCTGAGCCAAAGGCTTCGCGTACGACGGAATAAGGTGGACATTTCCGTTTCGGGCATTGGAAGATCGGTATCCAAGGTCAAACAGCAGATTCGAGCTACGCTGTGCTCACGTGTCTCCAACTTCTCACGAGACATGCGGTTTCTGGTACTACCCAAGGTGACGGTTAGCTTACCAACTTCAAACATCAACACTGCCGGTTGGACCATTCCCGACAACGTGGTCCTGGCCGACCCAACCTTCTCTGTCTCCAAGGGCGTAGACATGGTGTTGGGCATTGAAAGTTTCTTCGATTTCTTCGAAACTGGTCGTAAGATTTCATTGGGCGAGGAACTACCAGCACTCAACGAATCAGTTTTCGGTTGGGTAGTCTGCGGAGGAATTGCAGACTCAGGAGAATCTATTCGCATCACATGCAACGTGTCGGCGAGGGATAAACTAGAAGCTTTGGTGACTCGGTTTTGGTCCTGCGAGGAGGTTGAGTCAGGCAGCAGTTTTTCGCCGGAGGAAGCACGTTGCGAAGCTCTTTTCGCGCAAACGGTTCAGCGCGGAGCTGACGGTCGCTACTCGGTGGCTTTACCGAAGAACGAGGCCATTCTCTCGAAGCTCGGCGAGTCGAGGAACATCGCACTCAGACGCCTTCACGGTACGGAGCGAAGGCTGGCGCGGGACGCGCATCTTCAGGATCAATACACGGAATTTATGGACGAATATCTGCGCCTGGGGCATATGCACAAGGTTGAGGAAACTGATGCAGTCAAGCGGTGCTATCTCCCACACCATCCAGTAGTCAGGGAAGCCAGCACGACCACCAAGGTTCGCGTGGTATTTGACGCAAGTTGCAAAACATCGTCAGGAGTTTCCCTAAACGATGCGCTGTTATGCGGTCCAGTCATACAGCAAGATTTACGGTCGCTGATCTACCGCTGCCGTATCAAGCAGATTATGCTGGTGTCGGACGTCGAGAAGATGTTCCGACAAATTGGAATCACCCCGGAAGATCGAGCTCTACAGTGCGTACTCTGGCGACCAACGCCGTCCGCTGAGGTGTGCACGTATGAACTGAATACGGTTACGTATGGAACGAAATCGGCACCGTTTCTTGCCACTCGCGCTCTGAAACAGTTGGCAATGGATGAAAAGCATCGTTTTCCCCTAGCGGCAAAGGCAATAAGCGAGGACGTCTACATGGATGACGTCATAACCGGGATGGACGATGAGGACGCAGCACACAATCTGAGAATTCAGCTGGACGAAATGATGATCAGCGGGGGATTTCGGCTCAGAAAGTGGGCGTGCAACCGTGCAGAGGTCTTGCGCGGTGTTGCTGAGGAGAATTTGGCCATTCCACTTCCAGAAGGAATCAACCTGGACAAGGAATCGTCCGTAAAAACATTGGGTTTAACTTGGATCCCTAACACGGATGAGTTCAAGGTACAGTTCGACATAACACCAACTGTTGCCGAGGACGAACTCTGCAAACGTGTCGTTTTATCAAAGGCTGCATCTCTTTTCGACCCGCACGGCTGGTTTGGGGCAACAATCACAACAGCGAAGATCTTTCTCCAGCAGTTGTGGACACTGGTAGATGCTGAAGGAAAGCGATTAGATTGGGACACCCCGTTACCACCCACGGTGGGTGAGAATTGGAGGAAGTATGAGGAACAACTTCCAGTGCTCAATTCAATTCGTTTTGCTCGTTGTGTGGTCATTCCAAATGCGGAAAAGGTGGAGTTACATTGCTTTTCGGATGCATCAAAGAAAGCGTACGGAGGTTGTGTTTATGTACGAAGCGAAAATGCAGCTGGCGACGTCATGGTACGACTGGTGGCTTCCAAATCCAGAGTGGCGCCGCTGAAGGTACAAACGATTCCACGGCTGGAGCTGTGTGGCGCGACGCTGGTAGCCCAACTCTTCAAAGTTCTGCAGGAGGCACTGGACATCTCGTTGAGCGCGCATTTTTGGACGGATTCGACGTGTGTTCTCAGCTGGCTTGACGCGATTCCAACAACGTGGGCCACTTTCGTCGCGAATCGAGTTTCCAAGATAGAGAATTTGCAGCAAAGCTAAAAGACACGTGTCGCCACCTATGAACAAATAGCGTAAACGTATGATTTTTAGAAAAAATGTGTTTTTTCCTTCCTAATCAACATTTTTATAAAACTTATGCCGGATTCGGATGAGAAAAATTATTTCCAACAATTTGGTGTATAACTTTCCAATATTTGTTTGATTTTTCTATGAGAAAACTGTAAATTTAGAAAAAGATAGTAATTTGGACTAATTGGCAAGAAAGTCTGTCAAAAATCAATAAAAATTGTTGAATATACGTTAACACATCTGTTAACAACTATATAACTGGTTATTTCCTTGATATATACAGGGAAACTCATTTTTTCGTGTTCCAAAACATGTTTTTTAAAGAAAAAGGTCACAAATTTTTGCGCGCCCAAAAGTTGATGTTCATTATTTTAAAGCAAAAAATTTTTCTCGTCTTTTGCAACCAGTTTCATTAAGATTGATTCAGGGAATCATGAGAAATAAGCGATTTTGTTCTTCAATCTAGCAGAAAGGAATACGATTTTTGGCAAGTAACCTCATTTTGGCGCCACCTACATTTGAAACACAGTCGCGCTGCAAAACCTCAATCCAAACGATCACGGAGGGACATCAATGGAAGCACGTTCCAGGTGTGCAGAATCCAGCAGATCTGATATCCAGAGGAATCATGCCAAATGACATCGTAGACAATCTTCTCTGGTGGAACGGACCACCATGGTTAGCGTTGGGACGGGAGCATTGGCCAAACTCAACAGCTACAGTGGCACACGATGAAGTTGAGACGGAGCGTCGACACACAGCAGTGGCGATCGTTGCATCAAACCTGCAAGAGTTTACTGATTATTATTTGTCCAAGTTTGAAACTTACCCTATTTTGATACGAAGAACAGCAATCTGGTTGCGCTTGATGAAGAATCTGCCTTTACCGGATGAGGAGCGGTCCAGGGGTTTCATCACTTCTGCAGAGTTGAGGCAGGCTGAGTATGTGCTCATTCGTCGTGTGCAGAAAGAAGTGTTTGCTGAAGAATGGAAGGCCCTGTCAGCAAGTCAGCCGCTGCCGAAGAAATCCCCGCTTCGCTGGTACCATCCGTACATCGATCGTGATCAAATTCTGCGGGTCGGTGGGCGATTGACGCACTCGGAGGAAGGAGAAGAAACGAAACATCCAGCTGTTCTGCCTGCTCGTCACCAGCTCACACGCATGATTCTTCAACACTATCACATGCGGCTGCTCCACGCTGGCCCACAACTACTACTCGGTGCGGTGAGACTTCGTTTTTGGCCGTTGGGAGGCAGAAGCTTGGCTCGGCTCATCGTACACCAATGCAATCGGTGCTACAGGTGCAATCCATCACCTGTACAACAATTTATGGGAGATCTGCCTGCAGCGCGAGTCACGGTCTCTCGTCCGTTCTCCAAGACTGGAATCGACTTTTTTGGACCAGTTTACGTGCGACCAGGACCGAGGCGTACAGCAGTGAAGGCATACGTTTGTTTATTCATTTGTCTATGCACAAAAGCAGTTCATTTGAAACTTGTGTCGGATTTATCTACAGATCGGTACCTGCAAGCGCTGCGGAGGTTCATAGGTCGCCGTGGCAGACCCGCAGAGATCTGGTCCGATAACGGAACAAATTTTGTTGGTGGTAAAAATCGGCTTCAAGAACTGTTCGCTTTGATGAAAGACTCGGAGCACAAAGAGAAGGTCGCTAAGGAGTTTGCTGATCAAGGCATTCGTTGGATTTTCAGCCCACCAAGCGCACCACACTTTGGCGGTTTGTGGGAGGCCGCTGTACGATCAGCAAAACATCATCTGCTACGAGTGTTGGGGGAGGAAACTTTAGCCATCGAAGACATGACAACTTTGTTGGTTCAGGTCGAAAGTTGCATGAATTCTCGCCCAATCACACAATTGTCAGACGACCCAAACGATTTGGAACCCCTAACACCTGGACACTTCCTCGTAACTTCTTCGCTGCAGTCTTTGCCGGATCCAAGCTACCTCGACGTGCCCACGAACCGACTCAACTACTGGCAGCAGGTTCAACGCAAGGTCCAAGAATTCTGGAGACGTTGGAAACGCGACTATTTGTCGCAACTTCAGAGCAGAACTAAACGTTTGTATGCAGCAGTCCCAATTGAAGTTGGCCGGCTAGTAGTCGTGGTGGACGACAACCTGCCACCAATACGATGGAAGCTCGGCAGAATACACACGGTACATCCCGGGGACGATGGGGTTGTACGGGTGGTCACGCTGAAGACGGCTTCGGGATTCCTGAAACGCCCGGTGGAAAAGTTATGCTTATTACCACGTCAGGATGAACAGCCAACAACAGACTCTACAGAGGAAAAATGAAAACAACACACTCCCATCCCCTCCCACTCCCACTCCCTCGAAGAGGATTTTTTTTATTTATTTTCAGAAATGCTGGATATTTCTGGGTGGGTGAGAATGTTCGGGGATACAACCCTGGATCACCACGAGCTATTGTGCCAGTCCATCGAGCGACGAGCTCTGGACCGCGATTGCGTGGTTGCTGCAGCGGGAACGAGATGGCCAGCGTCATCGATAGTCATCGACGGACCAGCAGCAGCAGATCGGGGGAGCGAGTTGATGTCGCCGATTCTCAGAGAGGATCGACGAGGATGAGCTTTGCATGACCCGTATCAACATGACCCAATTATTATATAAGCTAAGAAATTACGTAACTAAAACTCTCAGTCATTCCTGGTCACCAGATGGAAAAAGGTCAAGCTAGGCCCTCGCACAAATTTTAACGTGTGGTTCAATAAGAACATAGTTTGTTAGGTGTTAGAAAAATAAATGTAGTTTGTCGAAATATAAGTGGTTTCCTGTCTAAAAGTGTTGTACGTGATTTTATTTGTTCAAACCGTTCGCTAACCCGGAACCTGGCCCGGTTGGAACCCGGGTAATCTGCCTTGACCCGTTGGAAGTCCCTCACCGAATTGTCCATCATCGGTGCTCACCCGTTCCCGTCAACCAGTGGTCGATGTGGAGTGCTGGCTGGACCGTTGTCAACACCCCCACAGTCTGGTTTGGATTGGAATTTCGGTAGAACTTTGTCATTTTTTTACAGTCACACGGTGTGTCAAAATAGCATGATCTGATTGGAATCATATTTCATATGATGAGTGTCAAGATTGCCCGGAATTTCTCAGAATTGAAGCCGATGTTTGGGAAAGGATTATTTTCGAAGCAGAATAATCATGACAAGCCACAACTTTCCCAGCACCGTTGTTTATTTCTATCGACATTTTGCGCCCGTTCAATGTCGTTTTCTCAAACATGCCGGGTTTGTTTTGCTTTGCCTTACAGTACTATACATGCTGTTCTGTTTCGATGATGGTTGGTTGGATGGTCAAATCGTACCGTGCCGCTTACTTTCCGGCCGGGTAGTCGATCATCTGCGGCACCGGTTCGCTCTCGTTGCACAGACCCGGGAAGGCCGAGTTACAGCCGGTGGTACAGCCCGAGCAGGGCTTCTTACCGGACACGTAGATCGGGATGCCGATAAAGTCGTTGAACGAGTAGTTGCACACCAGGTACAGCTGGAGCCACTCGCCCTCGTTCTTCCACTGGGTGAGCCCGCAGCCGACCTTGTTGACCTTGTCGCTGGCCATCACGGCAAAGTGGAACACCATGATGCTCTTGCCGGGGTCGTACATCGTGTTGACCATGTTCTTGTTGACGTCGTGCCGCTCGTCGTACCAGCTGGTGATCAGGTTCGGGACCTCCTTCATGTGGTCAATGGAGTCGGCGCTCGTCGCGATGTAGTTGATGTTCTGGCCCGAGTTCTTATACACGTCGGTGTTGTGGCACGCGTCGTGACCTCGCACGCACCGGTTCGAGTTCATCTGGGCCGTCTCCGCCAGATCGTTGTCCCAGGTCAGCGTTGGCATGGCGGAAGCCTTGGGCAGATGGCCGACCTTGCCGGTGGCGACCTCGTTACGGTACTTGTTGTGCGTGTCCACGATCAGCTTCTTCAGCTCGTCGGTCATCTCGATCACCTTGGCGTTGCTGGGACAGGCCTTGGCCAGCTTGCCGTCGTTGCCGCACCCGATGTTGGACGCGCCCGCCGGACAGATGCTCGAGTCACAGTAGTCCACCGTGTAGGCGGACTTGAGCGATGCCAGTAGCATCGACAGCCAAATCCATGCTGGAGGGGGAGAAGGTGAGAAATTACAATCAGTATTGACTGAACAATAAAATTTATACATTTATTAAATAACAAATTTTGTCCATGTGAACACTCGAACCATCAGCAAAGTCAGTTGCAATCAAATTGTTGCCATATTTCGCCTGAAAATTGTTGCATTTTTTAAGAAGAAAAAAAAAACAACTTTCCCGGTTAATGTGTTCGCTTAGTTTTAAAGTTCAAGGTGAAACGGGACGCCAGTTCTTGGACAACTTCTGTTCCACTGAAATTAATTTCTGAACTTGACAGATTGCTTGCATTCGTCATATTTATCGTTTGTCCAAAACACATAAATTTTTCAAGTTATGTCATTTTCTTGAAAGTTGCGTTTGAATACTAGAGCCATGGTGCAAATATGGCGCTGTCTTCCCGTTTCACCTTAATTTTTTGAATTGAATAAAAATTCATTCATATTTTGAAATGTTTGAGAAGTTCTGTTCCATCCGGAACCATTCAAAAATATCCAATCCAAAATGCTAAAAAAAGCTGTCCCAATTCATCATATGACGGTCACATGTTAGTACAATTTTTGAAAATTTAGAGTTTTTTTTAAAAGGTCCTATAAGCTATTGTGTTTCATATGTTTATAGGACCTATTCAAAAAAAACTCTACGTTTTCATGCCATTTCTTAATTTTTTTGAAACAGGTGATAACTTTTGCGTTGTTTTGCGGCATTTTCAATTCAAACGTTGTTTTTGTACCTGTATTAAAGCAATCAGCGCAATGCCAATAATGTAAACTAAATCAGAAACTGTTCTTTATTATTTAACACTAAGCTTGACTCAATTATTAATCCAATTGTTCCAAGATTGAGATAGTGGTTTTTGACAGCAGAAAAATCGAAATTTCGCAGCATGCTAATTACAAAATATTGTAAAACTGCTCAAAATAAACGTAAAATGCCTTCTAATAGCATAATTATGAACAGAAAAGTGATATAAAATAGTTAGCAGTAGTTCAAGGTTTAATATAAAACACTGTGACACGAATATAAAAAAAAGTTGTATTTGATTATTTTGGAAAAGTTTGAAGAATAATCGTCAGTTGAATTTATGATTCAGCCATTTTAATTTCATTATTTTTAATGTGATATGCTAAGATATCTCCAAAACGAAGCACATCCTTAATGTCATAATAATCAAAAGAATAATGAGTAAAAAAAGATCAATAAAAATCACTTTATTTTCCTAAATTTCAGCACTAAGGAAATAAGAGTATTTTAATAAATTAACGGCAAAACTTAATAAATACCTAGCTGTTTTATACATTTATTGATAATTTCAGAAAATTGCAAACAAAATTCTTAGTAATTTGTATTTAAACATTAAATGCAACTGAATCACCATTATTTTAATAAAATTGATTCAACATTATTTTAATAAAATTTATAGAGATTTTAAAATTAAAAAAGTTCAAACATTTTTGGATGTTTTTTTTTTTGTTTTCTTTTAAAATCTTTTTTAATTTTTTGGAATATAGAATTTTTGCTGAAAATGTGCAATCAAGTATTGCACAAAATATTCTAATGAACAATATCTACAAAAAAAGGTTTGAATCTGACAATATCATAATTTCACGGCATTTCACGGTATTTACCAAATTTCACGGCCATGGGCAAATTTAACGGATTACGCGGCTTCCGCACTAGCCCTAATTATTTGAAAAGGGAATATTTTGTTCTGGTGAACAATTTTTGAATTATATGATAAAAAAAAAACATCTTTTAATACATTTTTTTGAAAATGTCAAATAATGTTCCAAAATAATGTTGCAGAATAAAGTTACTGAGAAAATGATTTCACTTTAGAGAAATTCCCTGATTTCTCTGGTTAACTCATGCATGGCTCCATACAATTTTGGCAGCGGTCAAAAATGCTGTCAAAAAGCTGTACAAAAATGGTACGTAAATATTTGAAAATCTGTAACTTTTGAAGGAATTTTTCTAATCAATTTCGTGTCTTCGGCAAAGTTGTAGGTATAAGGAAAAAATGCGATTTTTAAATTATCTTTTTGTTAGGATATATATGAGCAGTTCTCTAGGATTTCGGTCATTCGATTTTTTTTGTATTTTTTAATCCGACTGAAACTTTTTTGGTGCCTTCGGTATGCCCAAAGAAGCCATTTTGCATCATTAGTTCGTTCATATAATTTTCCATACAAATTTGGCAGCTGTCCATACAAAAATGATGTATGAAAATTAAAAAATCTGTATCTTTTGAAGGAATTTTTTGATCGATTTGGTGTCTTCGGCAAAGTTGTAGGTATGGATACGGACTACACTGGAAAAAAATAATACACGGTTAAAAAAAAGGTGATTTTTTTATTTAACTTTTTATCACTAAGACTTGATTTACAAAAAAACACTATTTTTAATTTTTTTTATTTTTTGATATGTTTTACAGGACATAAAATGCCAACTTTTCAGAAATTTCCAGGTTGTGCAAAAAATCATTGACCGAGTTATAAATTTTTTAATCAATAGTGATTTTTTCAAAAAATCGAAATTTTGGTCGTAAAAATTTTTCAACTTCATTTTTCGATGTAAAATCAAATTTGCAATCAAAAAGTACTTTAGTGAAATTTTGATAAAGTGCACCGTTTTCAAGTTAAATCCATTTTTAGATGACTTTTTTGAAAACAGTCCCAGCTTTTCATTTTTTTAAATTAGTGCACATGTTTACCCAGTTTTGAAAAAAATATTTTTGAAAAGCTGAGAAAATTCTCTATATTTTGCTTCTTCGGACTTTGTTGATACGACCTTTAGTTGCTGAGATATTGCAATGCAAAGGTTTAAAAACAGGAAAATTGATGTTTTCTAAGTCTCACCCTAACAGCCCATCAATTTTTAATGTCGATATCTCAGCAATTAATGGTCCGATTTTCAATGTTAAAATATGAAACATTTGTGAAATTTTCCGATCTTTTCAAAAAAAATATTTTTTTTATAATTTTTCAAATCAAGACTAACATTGTAAAAGGGCGTAATACTGAATGTTTGGCCTTTTTAAAATGTTAATCTTGATTTGAAAATCTTGAAAATATTTTTTTCGAAAAGATCGGAAAATTTCACAAAAGTTTCATATATTAACATTGAAAATCGGACCATTAGTTGCTGAGATATTGACGATAGAAAATGGTGGGTTGTTTGGGTGAGACTTAGAAAACATCAATTTTCCTGTTTTTAAACCTTTGCATTGCAATATCTCAGCAACTAAAGGTCGTATCAACAAAGTCCGAAGAAGCAAAATATAGAGAATTTTCTCAGCTTTTCAAAAATATTTTTTTCAAAACTGGGCAAACATGTGCACTAATTTTAAAAAAAGAAAAACTGCGACTATTTTCAAAAAAGTCACTTAAATATGGCTATAACTTGAAAACGGTGCACTTTATCAAAATTTCACTAAAGTACTTTTTGATTGCAAATTTGATTTTACATCGAAAAATGAAGTTGAAAAATTTTTAAGACCAAAATTTTGATTTTTTGAAAAATCAGTATTGATTAAAAAATTCAAAACTCGGTCAATGATTTTTTGCACAACCTGGAAATTTCTGACAAATTGGCATTTTATGTCCTCTAAAACATAACAAAAAATTAAAAAAATTAAAAATAGTGTTTTTTTGGTAAATCAAGTTTTAGTGATAAAAAGTTAAATAAAAAAATCACCAAATTATTTTTACCGTGTGTTATTTTTTTCCAGTGTAGTCCATATCCATACCTACAACTTTGCCGAAGACACCAAATCGATCAAAAAATTCCTTCAAAAGATACAGATTTTTGAATTTTCATACATCATTTTTGTATGGACAGCTGCCATATTTGTATGGAAAATTAAATGGACAAACTAATGATGCAAAATGGCTTCTTTGGGCATACCGAAGCCACCAAAAAAGTTTCAGTCGGATTAAAAAATATAAAAATTAAAATTGAAGAAAAAAGACCGATTTCGTAGAGAATTGCTCATATATTTTTCAATCAAGACTAACATTTGAAATGGGCGTAATATTTAATGTTTGGCCCTTTTAAAATGGTGGTCTTGATTGTAAATTTTTCAACATATTTTTTTTTCGAGAAGAAATATAAAATTTCACAAATGTTTCTTTTGTCAGCTTTGAAAATAGAGCCATTTGTTAATAATATGATTACATTAAAAAAAAGGTTTAGACGTTTGGATGAGACTTCAAAGAAATCAATTTTCTTGTTTCTTTTATTCGCTGTATTTCAGCAATCAGAGGTCCAATCTCCAATGTCTCTTAGGCCCCTAAATTTTTAGGGGTAACAAAAATCGTTCAACGGGAGTTTTCCAGTTAAAATTAAACTTTAAGTGGCTATATTTAAAAAACGGTGCACTTTATCTATAATTCGGTGCACTTTATGTGTATTTGATTGCAAATTTGATTTAACATCAAAACCGAAAGTAAACAAAACATCTTCACTTATGTTAAATGTGGAGTTGTTGATCGATCTTTTTGAGTAATTCGTTTGTTGCATATAAAGAACGTTGAAAATTACACATTTAAGAATAAGGTTGTTTTTTTAAATATCACCACTTTGAGTCCCAATCTGATTAAAAAATTTCACCAAAACATTAACTTCACTTTCACGATTTTCCAACTGTTTCACTTTTCAAAAACTATACTCACATTTGACTAGTTTCAGCATGATTGCTTCGGCCCCCTACTGGGTGTCGTTTACTCTCAAAAACTTTAGATGAAATACAAATCCACTAGCAGCGCACTCGTCCGGCTATGCTGACCCGCAGAACACAGACGATCTGGTCCAGGGCACGCATCATTTTTATACAAAACTTACGATCAGAGCTGTCAGATTCGAACCCGACGTCATTTGATTACAAACTCTCCCATTTGTACGAGTTTGGGGTGGGGGGGTTGACGCCGACACGTGTCCTTTCTCTGAGCTTTTTGCCCATCCCTTCTCCGAAAAGGTAGATTCAAGCCCTGTAAATTTTCACATAATGTACTTTGCATGCAACTTTTTTTTTCTTTCTGCTACCCCCAGGGGGAGGAGGTTGCATCGACAGGTAGTGATTAGTGCATCAACCTGCCGGGTGCTGTGCGTGTGTGAACACTGTACAGGTGCACGTGCGTGAATTGGAGCAGATTCTCCCACAATTAAAGGGCTTGGTGGAGAAGGGTTGGGAGAAGTTGTAATAACAATTGTTCCTCTCTGATCGATTGAAAGATTAAAGAGGGAAAATCGGCGGCCGCGGCACTCTTTCATGGGGCCCAACTTGTAAGTTTAAATTCAGTTGAAAGCGAAAAAAAAGAGTTAATGATACGGCCGCCCAGGGAAGGCGAGAGATTGCGCACCGAATTGAGAACAGATTTGATGGGTAATTGAGGGATGGGATTTCCCAGAAAAATCTGAGCTAAAAATAAATTAGAATATCGCACCAATGGGCGTGGGAAATCGGCGGAAAGATGCAAATTTATCAACTTGTGCAGCAATCTGTAGCGAATGATCCGTGTTTAGTAACAAGCTGTATAACAATATCTAAAAGTCGATACTTACAAAGTTTTTATTGATGTACTTGAAGTAAGGTACAAAAAAGTTAGACTTACAAGCTTGACGTCTCAAGTTAACAAATGTTTTTTAAGAGCAATTTATTCACAATTTAATTGACATATTTATATACCTATTTTAGGTATTTCAGACTTGGTTATCTGAAGCCTTCTATAGAACCTTCAAATGATCAAATCACAATTTTTCAAAGAAACAAACACGTCAAATTTGGGCTCCCAAAAAGATAAAAAAAAAACTAGTTGATCATCTACAGATTAATTATCTAATTTGATGGGGCGGAAGTTCAAATGGGATTTTGATTTTCTGGGATTTTTTTGAAGAGCTGCAATTTTTCAAGCAAATAATAAGGTTATCGAATATAAAGAGATAACACTATTCACAAGTCACAAAGCAGGTTCCCGAACCCCTTTTCGATTTGCGTGAAATGTTGTCCTAAGGGTTTATTTTGAATCCAAATCCGAAATCCATTTTTAGATTTCTTGTGACGGAGGGGCGGTACGACCCCTTTCATTTTTCAACATACCCGAGCAGACGGAAATAACTAGGGAATAACATTTTTTGATATTTGAAGATACTATGCCAATAACATATTAGGTTATTTATAACAAAATTTGTTATTCGTAGTTATGATTTTTTGGGTGGGGGACATTTCGCCGAATGTCGTTTCGCCGAGGGTCATTTCGCCAAAGATCATTTCGCTGAATGTCGTTTCGCCGAATGGGACGTTTCGCCGAAAAGGAAAAAAATTAAAAAATATATATAAAAAGGACAAAAAATGATTAAACTATAAAACTTACTCCAAAAAAAATCAGGATAGCTCAGCGGAACAGTTGTCAATAAAGAAGACTACTTTGTTTATGCAAACTTTTGCGACAAAAATGAAAAATTATATAAAAATAAAAAGTATGAAAACGAATTTATCATAATCTAATTTGATTTGACAAAAAAACTTTTCATAGAATCATCATTCTTTAAAACATGAGCAGTTCTTAACATACTTCTTAATGCAAAATTGAATGACTTGAAAAAGTTTCTGAGAATTGTTTATTCTTTTAAAATCAATGTTGTTTTTTTTGTGTTTTCACATACTTTTAAAAAAAGAGCAGTTCTTTTGATGGTTTTAAGTATAGTTGTCAGTCTAGATCAGAACATGTTTGGAAAAACATCAATTCTTTACACATCTTTATCTTTTTAAACATTTTTGTTTGTGTTTTTCCATTCTTTAAAACATGAGCAGTTCTTATCATAGTATTTAATTCGAAATTTTATGACTTCAATAAAAAAGTATCTGGAAATTGTCTACTCTTTTAAAATTATTCTTTTAAAAAGAGGAGTTCTTTTGATGGTTTTTAAAGCGAAGTTAACTTACTTGAACATGTTTTTGAAATTCTTTAAAACATGAGCAGTTCTTTAAAAAATCTGACTTCAATGTACAAAAAAAAATGTACATGTCTGTAGAAAAATTATCCACTGTTTTAAAAAAAATTTTTTTTTGTTTCACTCTTTTTCAAACAAATAATTTTGAATATTGTCTGTGAATTTATGCAACAGTTTTTTAAACAAAAAAAGAGTTTCACAAAACTATTCTAAAAGTGTTTGCCCCTACAGTATTCTTGTCTTTGTTAAACTTGTTGTAACTATGGTTGTAATTCTTTCTTACTAAGCATTAAGCAGTAAAAAACAACAACAAAAAAACTAAAAAAGAGCATTTTTAAAATACATGAAATTAAAAACACTTTCTATTAAATAGCATAAGAGACCATCTCTCAACCATTTATACAATGTCGAAATCTTAACAAAAAAACAACCCCCACACAACCCCTTCAGCGTCTACGTGATTTTTGGATGACCCCCAAACAGTACCTAAAAAATTCGGCGAAACGACCTTCGGCAAAACGACATTCGGCGGTTGTTATTGTAATAACAGACTAATAACATTTTTTTGTTATTCTTCGAACAAATTTATGTTATTATTTTTTGTAATTTCAACAACTAATCCTATCATCCTAATAATAGTTGAAGTTATTCTTCCACAACAATAAATGTTATTTCCAAGTTGTGTTGGCTTTCAACCAATATCAGACCAATAACAAATTTTGTTATGTTAACATAAACTATTATTAAACTCTTATGCAAAAATGGATTTTTCAAGAAGATTCCATAACATTTTCTTTTATTTTCACAGTATTTGTTACTAAAATGGCATCCCGAGCAGACGGAAATAACTTGGGAATAACATTTTTTGATATTTGAAAATACTAGGCCAATAACAATTTATGTTATTTATAACAAGATTTGTTATTCGTCGTTATGATTTTTTTGTTATTGGATTGTTATTGTAATAACAGAATAATAACATTTTGAGTTATTCTTCGAACAAATCTTTGTTATTATTTTTTGTTATTTTAACAACTAATCCGATCATCCCAATAACGGTTGGAGGTATTCTTCCATAACAAAAAAATTTATTCCAAAGTTGTTTTGGCTTTCAACCAACATCAGACCAATAAAAACAATTGTTATGATAACATAAACTGTTATTAAACTATTACGCAAAAAATTATTTTTCAAGAAGATTCCATATCATATTCTGTTATTATAATAGTATTTGTTATTGAAATGGCATGAATTTTGTTATCACCGTCTGCTCGGGATGAATTTTGTAATTACCGTCTGCCCGGGATGCTAAAAAAGACGTGTTTTTCAATAATTTGTAGCCTGAAATAGTGACGATTTAGAAAAATAATGTCAAAGGGAGTTTTGTGTAAATTGGACGCCCAATGTGACGGCGTACTCAAGATTCAGTAAAAAACGTATTTTCCACTTAAAAAAAAAAACAAACATTGCTATGAAACCTCTGCTCATTACTCAACCGTTGTTTTTTGAAAATAATTTTTCAGATTCTTAAAATACATTAAATTGCCATAAAAAAACCATTTTTGTATTTTTTCAATAAAACAAAAAACACTGAAAATGGTCATTTTCTAATCAAGAACCTTTTTTCAAATCAGAATTTAATGTATTTATGTAACTTTGCAGGGTAATTTTTAAGAGTGTGACAAATTCTCCAAGATTTAGCGCAAACAAGTAGCTTTTTGAACTTTTTATTTTTCGAAAAACCGCGGTAACTGGTGTACTACACTCTTAAAACATAACTCTACAATGTGACAAATAAAACAAAATTTAGATAATTTAGATTTCATATAACCTCAAGGAAAATTGATTGACTGGTAGTTTGAGCATAAAGCTTGGTTTCAATTTTGCAAATGAAAACAATCGTTTGAGGCACGTAACATCAATTTCTGCACCTGAGCATGTTCTATCCCATGACAGTATGGCGCCAATCATTATCTTGAATTTAATTTTTTTTTCTCACGAGCTAGCAACAGGGACAGCATTGCTCATTATCCCTTCCCGAGCAGACGGAAATAACTTGGGAATAACATTTTTTGATATTTGAAAATACTAGGCCAATAACATTTTATGTTATTTATAACAAGATTTGTTATGCTTCGTTATGATTTTTTTGTTATTGGATTGTTATTGTAATAACAGACCAATAACATTTTTTGTTATTCTTCGAACAAATCTTTGTTATTATTTTTTGTTATTTTAACAACTAATCCGATCATCCCAATAACGGTTGGAGGTATTCTTCCATAACAAAAAATGTTATTCCAAAGTTGTTTTGGCTTTCAACCAATATCAGACCAATAACAAATTTTGGTATGATAACATAAACTGATATTAAACCATTATGCAAAAATGGATTTTTCATGAAGATTCCATAACACTTTCTGTTATTTTAACAGTATTTGTTATTGAAATGGCATGAATTTTGTTATTACCGTTTGCCCGGGTTGGCCATATTAATTTTCATTGAAAAAAAAAACAGATGACTATCAAAAATCACTAGATCACTGGATAGGCGTCATCCATAAAGTACGTCACGCTCTAAGGGGGGAAGGGGTTTTCGCAAGCGTGACAATGTGTGACAAGGGGGGGAGTAGAGGTTTGTTAGACTGTGACGTCACGCTAGATAATTTCTTTAATACTAAAAATTCAGTCTTAAAATAAATGAAAAAAAGTTTAATGTTTGATAATCTTAACTCATGAAACCAACACGATACCAGAATTTAAAGAAACAAAGTTGTTTTTGAATGATAGATTTGACATGCTTGAATTATCAAATTTTCAAAAAAAAAAATTATTACCTGGTCATATTTTATGGAATGCAAATCGTCATGAAAAATACTTTTTAATTTTTTAAATAATGGTTCCTGGATGTAGCAAATGAACTTAAAAAAGATGCAAAAACTCCCAGAAATTGATGTTTATAATGTTCTCAAAGAATTGAATCAACGCAAAATCCCACTAATTTTTTTTTTAAATAGCTGTCCAGTTTAAAAGAAATCAAATTCAGGTTAATTTTCATAAAAATACTTTAACCAGCAAAAACAATAAAACTGACAAATAATAAAAGAAGAGGTCATTGTCAAAATAAAAAAAAAAATACTCGAGAAAAATATAACTATTTTTGAAATTTCAAAACTATTAATTTTGTTATAATATGAAAACAAGCTTAAATTAATTTAAAAAAAATGAGTACAGCTCATTTATGAAAACTATAACAAAAATACTTAACTGGTACTCATGTTTCAAAAAATGTGAAAATTCACTGATTGATTTAAGAAAACCCATTTTTCAAAAACTCAAAAACAAAAAAATATTATCTGTAAAAATGACTGCAAAAAAAATCGAAAAAATATTTTTAAAAGCTTTTTTTATTCTATGGAATTATTGAGCACAAATTCATGGCATTTAATATTTTTTAGATATTTTTCTTTTAATTAATGTTTTTGACAGTTATATTTTTAAATCACCTGCAAAGATGCAGGTAATCTTCTCATTGAAAAGTGCCGGCGACAAAATTGGGCGAAAAGTTCACCGCCCGGAGATCGCGAGTTGGCGCGAGCGAATGAACACCGCGAAAAAAGATTCGGGGGTGCATTGGGGTTAAATGATCATTTCGTCATTCGGTTTAATTAAAAAATAATTATTTTTTCGTAAATATCGCTACTTTAGTGCGATGTAATTAATTTTTACAGTAAATTAGGCATTGTTACATCAAATTTGACCTTTCAAACGAACTAGAATGGCCAAATTTTAAAATATCAATGTTTGCCAATTTGACCGTTTTACCCCCAATTCCCCTTGTAGAACAAAAGAAAAGTTCATCCCCGGTCTGTCAGCAGCGCGCTGTTTTGTTTGCTGGATCAACATTTGGAAATGTCGAACGTTGAAGGAAATCGCTCAAAAAATGGAAATTAACCGATTTCAAATCTAGAGTTTTTTTTGAAAAGGTCCTATAAGCTATTGTCTTTCATATGTTTATAGGACCTAATCAAAAAAATGTCGAGAAATGTTATGGCCGCAAATGAATGGTAAGGGTGGCTAATTTTTGATTCCGATCTGTAAAACTAGTTCTGGCGAGGGTTTTGGGCACTGCGGCAATCGATTTTACCGGCGGGTTGCTTCCGGTTGCATTTGATTTGAGGAGAAGGTTTTTCAATCCACCAGGGGCTTATTCGGGGGCAACAGTTTCGGTAATCCGGAACTTCCGGTAAGTTTTATATTTGCAGTGTTTAGCATGAAAAACAAACTTAGACCAATCTTTCAAGTGTGCGCTCTTTTTGAGGAGGGGGCGCAAACCGAAGAAGAACGCAACTCGGGGGAGCGTTATTTCGGGGTTTGCGCGCAAATCGAAGGAGCGTTATTGCAGGGTTTTGGCGTAAAATGGGATTTTCTTTTTTAATTTTATTTACAATTAAACGAAACATTTATATAAGGGGTCATCCACAAAACACTAATAATGGGCCATCCTCAAATCTGGGTATCCAAGAACTCCCGGATGTCATGGCCTAGATAGCTACCTGATCAACGGAGGTCTCGACGGAGGTCTCGACGGAGGTCTATAGAGCTATCTACGTGCGTATGTATTGCGTGTACGTACACGAAAAAAAATGTTATAACATTGACAGAATCACTTTTAAAGCCAAATTTGGAGAAATCCTCCTGCCACGTGGTGGCTGATTGACATGTCCCAAGTAACCAAACAGCACTAAAACAAGTCAGATTGCAGCACTAGAAGCGCTTTACCAGCAGTGGCTTACAGCTAAGTTGTTTTGGCATCTGCACTAAATGCGCTTTTACAGCTGATAAGCAACCGGTTTTGGACTTTATATTTCTGATTTCCAGCTAGCCTCTACTGTTGTTGATCCAACCCTGCACAAAATGTCAAAAAAATGAGAGAAGCAAAAATGTTGCTCTCTCTCTCTTTTTCCTCTCCCTCTTCTGATCTATTTTTGGTTTGTTTACTACCACGTTACCGACTCAGCTGACCGAGTGGGGAAGAGCCGATTTTTTTGAGCGAAAGGTAGATGTTGGAGATGTGATGCCAGTAGCTTGAGGAGGTTTCGCCGTTGAGTGAAGTTTTCTGCGCCTTTATCCATTCGCCCAATTTGGAGGTGGCTTACCGCAGCTGTTTTCAAACCTACAAATGCTTGTTCACGGGACCCAATTTGGGAATTTAGAAAGGTGGACATCAGAGACGGCAACCACCGGGAATCGTAAGAGAGAAAAAACACTTCAAAGCAGTGGTCCCCGCACACCGCGTTCAAACGCGTTCTGTGTTTTCTGTACTCGATCAAACACCAGCACCGCGTGTGCACGCGTACAAGCAAACCTAAACTCGGCCGTGTACAGGCTGTACCCGCACACGAAACTCAAGTTTAAACCGAACCTTGTACCTCGGGTACAATCCCCGTGCAGGCCGACGACGCAGAAAAGAGACAAAAATAGTTCCCTCACGCTCCCTCTGCTGTAAAGTGGTGTTTCATTCTCCGCTGCAGTCACACTACAGTGTTTGCCGCAGAGAGAGTGAGAAGCAGTTATTTTTTCGTCTCCTTATACGCTCTTCGCTCGCACGGCGTTGTACCCGAGGTGTGCACCCCGTGTTTACACCGCGTGTAAACTTGAGTGCGCCGTGCGGGGAGAACTCGAACATGGTAGCCTGGTGTGTTTGAGGTTCATCTGCACTGAAAACTTGTACGGCGTGTACGGCGTGCGTGCGTTTCGGGAAGACTGCTTCAAAGCATTATGATTCACACGGAGAATCCAAAAGTAAGCAGTAGCCATTTGTCACCGTAGTGACCGAAAAAGCCAACTTGCAAAAATGCCTTTAGAAGTGATCATTTCGTCATCTTTGATTTAGTATTCCTAAAAGAAAAGGTTCAACCATCCATTAATTTTATTCTCAAAAGATTAAAAACATCAGAAGCATAAAACTACGATGAATCTCCGCCATCGACTGACAGCCGTTTTCTCCGCTGGTTTGTTTTAATCGTACTGGTTGAACGAATGAACGAGCAAGAGATATTTTTATTTTCGTTTATTTCGTTCTCTCTCTTTCACTCTTCAACAGTGTTGCCAGTAAAATGGGGGAAAATGCAACAGTGTTGCTAGGAGCAGCATTAAAACTGCTGCATATCAGCTAATACTACAGCAGTTGTTTTAGAGCTGATTTGTTTTCATCCTAGCTGTTTTATGACTGATTAGCTGTAGAAAGCTGATAAACAGCACCTTTATGATTTCTCTTAGTGCTGGATGGTTACTTGGGGTGGCGTCCTCTGATCGAGGCAGCCTTCTCAGTGTGCTTTGATTTATCCCTGTACATTTTGCTGGGACCATGAGAATTTCGGCGACGCCGGAATGAATCTGCTTCTAGGCAAGATTAGAGACCTCGGATCATCTTGCACCCTTCAGAGGAATTGTTCCTCAGACCATCCTCTTGGACCCCATGGTATGCAAAAGTCGTTAAATTTCAACGACAGACTTGTACAGAGCAATGTACCCAATTGCTCAAGTTTTACGGGTTAATTCCCATTTAAACTTGTTCCTGCTCAAGGCAAGCCAATTTTCAACCAAATGGGCTGAAATTTGGGCTGGAGGCCCCATTTTGAGTACTCTTTCGGGCAATCTCATATACTTTTTGATTTGAGCATTTTTAATTTTTTTGACCCGGGCTAATGGATACCCTTCACCATGTTGGATTATTATGGGCCCTCCAGGAACTCGCGGGAGTTATGACCTGATGATCCAAG
This sequence comes from Culex pipiens pallens, assembly GCF_016801865.2. NCBI lineage: Eukaryota > Metazoa > Arthropoda > Insecta > Diptera > Culicidae > Culex > Culex pipiens. Next base: position 167,400,491 of record NC_068939.1, read on the forward strand.
GCTGTATATCATAGGTACTCACGATCTTGCTTTGCATTAGTGTGAGTGCATGATTCCATGCCACTAAAACCAAAACAATAACAAACGAACAATGGACCGTGCCAGGAAAAGCAAAACATAAACAATGTCAGTGACAGTGGAGTGAGAGAGTCAGAGATAACGATTTTGACAACCGCACTACTACACACTCAATCGCGAGTACCTTAGGTAGAAAGCCATGCTGATGATCTACCTAATCAACGGGGGTCTATATGGGTGTATTAACCATTGTAACTATAATCTTTTTAAGACTAAAAAAAGTTTTTAATTCAAACCTGGTCATAACTTAAAACTTTGCCAATGGTTGGTATTCAGAAAATCTTATCTCAAGATACAGATTTGCGAAAACATTCACAGCACTTGTGTATAGACAGACACCATTTTGTATGTAGAATATGAGGCAATAGTGCACAATAACTATTTTGGTCCTAAAAAACATCAAGGGACAAGGTTTCATACAAATCTGAAAATGCAAACAAAAGTCGATTTGCAATAACGAAAGGAATTAAATACTTTGTTGAATCCAAATTAACGCCTCATTTTTCTGTTTGTTTGTTGTTGTGCAGGTTCCCAGTCAAATCAATCCGAATTTTGAAACGGAATCTAATTAGAATCGTACACAAATTCCGGTTCAAACGCAACAACCGGTTCGAACACGGAACCGGTTATTGCGTTTGAAACGGAATTTGTATACGATTCTAAATAGATTCCGTTTCAGAATTCGGATTGAGTTAACTGGGTTTGGTTTCAAATATTTCGTTTGATATGTTTCACACTAGCGTGCCCAGCTCTTTGAGGAAGGTGGGGCAATAATATGGACGTTTTTGAAAAATACGTCATTTGTGGACACCCCCTAACACACCCTCCTCAAAAAGAGCGCACACTTGAAAGATTGGTCTAAGTTTGTTTTTCATGCTAAACACTGCAAATATGAAACTTACCGGAAGTTCCGGATTACCGAAACTGTTGCCCCCGAATAAGCCCCTGGTGGATTGAAAAACCTTTTCCTCAAATCAAATGCAACCGGAAGCAACCCACCGGTAAAAACGATTGCCGCAGTGACCAGAACCTTCGCTAGAACTAGTTTTACAGATCGGAATAAAAAATTAGCCACCCTTACCTTTCATTTGCGGCCATAACATTTGAAATCGGTTAATTTCCATTTTTTGAGCGATTTCCTTCAACGTTCGACATTTCCAAATGTTGATCCAGCAAACAAAACAGCGCGCTGCTGACAGACCGCGGATGAACTTTTCTTTTGTTCTACAAGGGGAATTGGGGGTAAAACGGTCAAATTGGCAAACATTGATGTTTTAAAATTTGGCCATTCTAGTTCGTTTGAAAGGTCAAATTTGATGTAACAATGCCTAATTTACTGTAAAAATTAATTACATCGCACTAAAATAGCGATATTTACGAAAAAATAATTATTTTTTAATTAAACCGAATGACGAAATGATCATTTAACCCCAATGCACCCCCGAATCTTTTTTCGCGGTGTTCATTCGCTCGCGCCAACTCGCGATCTCCGGGCGGTGAACTTTTCGCCCAATTTTGTCGCCGGCACTTTTCAATGAGAAGATTAAGGAAGGGATTAGGGGAAGGTGGGGCAAGTGTAACAAGCTAAGGAAAAGCTCGTTAAAACCCATTAAAAACGTAAATAAATCAGTCGGATTTTTTGATAATCATCTTATTTCAGGTCTTGACTAAGACTTTGATAAAACAAGTTTTAAAAAATCCTGTTTTTAATGCAAAAAAATGATTTTGAAAAAACTGATTTTCCGTACGTTCTACTCAACTAGTGGGGCAAGTAGAACAACCCGTTGGGGCAAGAGGAACAATGCATGAAACAACATGTTAATTTGCTAACAATTGAACTGTTATCACTTAGATACATCAGATTAGAATGTATTTAAAACGTTTCTTTCATTTTTAGATTAAATAATATTATTTTATTTAAAATTTGATCGTTTTTGCGAAAATAAAGTATTACTTAGATGATAAATAGTAAATTTTCATAATATAACTATATTTTGTAGGGACAATTCATTTCAACAATTGTTTATCAATTTTTAAGTACTTTTATGTATTTATTTCCCAGTAAAATATATTGTTATAGCAATTCGTGTTTTTTTTTCTATACTTAAAATCCATATGGTATTGCCCCACCTGAATAAAGCTTTTCAAAAGCTCTCAACAAAAATAACCCAATGACAAATCTTACTTTATAATAGGTGCAAATCATTGGTAGGGATACTACTGATCTAGGATAAAAAGTATTTTTTTAAAATGAACTTAAAAGTGAACCCTAAGTCTCATTTTGGGCTTTTCAAATGTTATAAGAAAACGAAGGATTTAAAAAAAAAATCCACTCAATCTTGTGTCCCGTGGCGTTTACGTCATTTTTGTAGATATGTAGTAGTAGAATTAACTAATTGCATTGCTAGTAACAATTCCTCATATTGAAAATATTGCAAATTTCAAGAAAAACGATCGTACGAGCGATTGTTCCTCTTGCCCCATATGGTCGTCTTGCCCCACTTTCCCCTAATCTAAAGAAATAAAAATTGCTGTTGTATCTTAAAAATGAATTTCACTTATATTCAAATATATTGTGAGCTGGGAGCTGAATAGTGGTTCGCAAAACGGCCTCAATTTTGAACTGTCAAAGTTGAACCAATTTACTGTTCGCCAAAAGTAGAAAGTATTGTTTTCGATTATTAAAAATTGTTTTTTTTTTTGCAGGAATGAAAAATTTGTGGCTTTTAAGTCAAAGGCGAGATCGTCATTTTTTATAATTATGAATGAAGCTGTTTATGGAGTCGATGCGGTTGTTTCTATCCAGAAGCGTTCTTAATTGTTTGATTCCTTTTGAAAACCTACTGGTTTAGTGAAACTCTTTTCTGTTTGTTGGATCAGCTTCGCTAGAATCAGCAATGTTTTTTCGCTGGGCCAGGAAGAGCTGTAGGATTCCAAAATCAGCCAGAGAATTAATTTGCGACATCTCAGAATGGCACTCTAGCCGCAGCTCTTCGTCAACCGTAAAAAAGAAAAACCTCTTCTAACCGATCGAAACTTGAAAACACACACAAATTTCCAGCAAAAACTGTTAAAAATTAGACAAAATAACACACATGCCACTGATTATATGCAGCATTTACCAGTACGAAAAAAGTCATGCTGGTGCTTGAACAGCCTCCGACTTTGTAGATGTAAACAAAGTGGGATCATTCGAAAATCACGTTACGCATTCTCTCTATTCATCACCCAGATTGTGAGCTTTGAGGCTGAAAAAAGTACCTCCTTGCCCACAGGCAGGAATTCCTCACCGGTTGGGAAACACTGTTCCAGATGTTGGGAATCCTTATTTTATGTTGTTTTAGGCTGGCACAAATTTTATTTAAAGTTCTTGTCCCCCCCCCCCCCCCTACAATGTTGGCCCGAAAAATAAGGGGGCAAAAAAATATTTTTTCAAAAACTTCAAAATCTCAATGGAAATTGAACTTCAATCAGCAGAAATCAATTTAAAATGCATTCCCCTGAGCTTAGAACCTTTTTTAGCATGTGAGCAATTCTCTACCAAAACCGGAAATGGATTTAATTTGTATTTTTTGATTTGGCTCAAACTTTGTGGGGGCCTTCCCTATGACCAAAGAAGCTATTTTGTGTCATTGGTTCACCCATACAAGTCTCCATACAATTTTGGCAGCTGTCCATACAAAAATGGTACGTAAATATTCAAACAGCTGTAACTTTTGAGTGAATATTTTGATCAATTTGGTGTCTTGGGCAAAGTTGTAGGTATTGTTGAGGACTATTGAGAAAAAAATAGGTACACGGAAAAAAAATTTGCCGATTTTTTTATTAACTTTTTTTTCACAAAAACTCAATTTCTCAAAATACGTTTTTTTTTTTTTGATTTTCGAGATTTTTTTATATGTTTTAGGGGACCAAAATCCGCAACATTTGAGCCATAGAAAAGTATAATCAAAAATCTGCCGCCGAGTTATGATTTTTTTTTTTAAATAGTGATTTTCGAAAAAAAAAACAAAATTTCATACAAAACAAAATTTGACCTAATTTTTTTTTATGTAAAATTGAATTTGCAATCGAAAAGCACTTTACAGATTTTTTGATAAAGGGCTCCGTTTTCAAGATATAGCCACCGAAAGTTTGATTTTAGCGAAATATTTGCAGTTTTTCGATTTTTTAAAATAGTGACCATGAGTGACCATTCAAAAAAAAAATTTCTTTGAAAATTTCAGAAAATTTGCTATAAAATTGTCTAAGAGACATTGAAGATTGGACCTCTGGTTACAGAGATACAGATACAGAGAACACGTTTTCCATGCAAATGTTGAAACTTTGGCTTGTTATTTCAATATTTTATTTTATTTATTTTTTCTCATCGAAACCGACTACTTTATCGACTTCATTTGGCTGGGCGAGAAAGGACGCCGTCTATTTTTAGACGATGACTCAGCACTTTTCCACTCTTGCACTTAAAAAACCAGATGGCAGCACGATGTAACGCCACGTCCCTGTTGCATTTGAATCTCAAAAGAACACGTTCGGCACGCGTGCTCTTCCGATGCTTTTTCTGAGTCGAAAACTAAGTATAAATGTAGAACATGAACAATACTGTTAATTTTTTTCTTCATAATTGCAGTTAAATCGATACGAGATGAGCACCAGGTGTACCTTACTGGAAGTTGCTCACACGGTTCTCTATAATTTGCCAACTTTATCAAAGATGTAATTAAATGTCATTAAATCAGTTCAGGGTACTTTATGGATCATTGGTGCCCAACATCAAGATCCTTTGTCAGGTATAAAAGGAGCAATAGTTCGAAACTAAAATCAGGTTGTTCCAACCAGTACCGGTCCAAGATGTCGATCAACCGTAAAGTTCAAGTATTGTTCGTCCTGTTTAGCTTCCTGGCGGCGGTGGTCCGTCCACAGGAGGACTACTGCAACCCGGACTTGTGCGAATCCGGAGTGTCCAACATTGGCTGTGGAGCCACGAACGAGCTGTCGTCGGATTGCGTGGACGCGAAAAAGTACACCTTCGATGACAAGCTGAAGAAGATTCTGCTGGAAGAGCACAACAAATACCGGAACCAGGTGGCGAAGGGCGAACTGGACTGGCTGCCGAAGGCCGCCAACATGGTCACGATGGTGAGTTCTTCAATCTGTTTTTCAAAAGGTTCTCTCAGATACTACAGTTTTCAAATTCCAGGACTGGGACGACGACCTGGCCTACCTGGCCGAGCTGAACGCCAACAAGTGCCTGTTCGAGCACGACAAGTGCCACAACACCAAGAAGTACCCGGATTCCGGCCAGAACATCGCCTCGTGGGGCACCAGCGGGGACGACATCGACGTGGAGTCGACGCTGAAGACGCTCGTCCAGGAGTGGTGGGACGAGCGTCACTTTGCCACGCCGAAGCTGATGAAGAAGCTGTTCGACAAGGAGAAGGCACTGCACTTTACGATGCTGGTCCGGTCGAACGCGAGCCGGGTTGGATGTGGCATGGTCAAGTACCGGTCCGGGGAGTGGCTGTGGGTTCAGCTGGTCTGCAACTACTCGTACACGAACATGATTGGGACGCCGGTTTATACGGCGGGAGAGCCGTGCTCGCAGTGCAAGACCGGATGTGACGCCACGTACGACGGGATGTGCAACAAGGACGAACCGGTGGATGTGGGAGCTTGAAGGAGAAGTTGAGAATGAGCAGCAGTTTTCACAGCTGGAAATAAATGAGGTGGTGGGAATTTTTCGACAAATGTTGTATTGATTCTTGTAGTTTCGATGATCAAACTGCCCTGAAATTCTTTAAGAACAACAGAGACATTTAAAAAAAAAGTGGTAACCAAATCGAAAAGTCTTAAATTTATTTTGATTTTTTGAACTTAATCTTTTTTAAGATTCATATTCAAATTGTTTACATCATCCAATCACAATCAAAATCACTTAGAATAATGATATTTCGGATAATCAAACAAAAAAAAGTTTTCATTGTCTTGTTTTGGGTTGTTGAGCTAAGATCCGCAAAAATGCTCTAAAGTAGTTTATAAATTTTCAATCCAAGATGGCTTTGATGAATATTTAACAAATGCGTTTGGTAATGTAACAGCCACTAAAATTTGACTTAAATAAGATCGCAGAACTCAAATTTTATGTAAAAATTGATTGTGAGCAGTTCCTAAGAAACCTTCGGGTAATCCTAATCAAGGCTTCGGAATAAAGAGTTTGGAGTTATTTTTGAGGGCCAAACATTCTATATGACGGTAATTTTAAATGTTTGTCTTGATTCCAACATTTTCAAAATATTTTTTTCCGAAAAGATCATAAAATTTCTCCAAAGTTTCGTTTTTTAACATTGAAATTTGGACCAGAATCATTAGAAAATGTTTGAATGTTTGGATGAGACTTGAAAAAAATCAATTGTCTTGTTTCTTTTTCCTTTATTCACGAATTTCAGCAACCAGATGTCCAATCTTCAATGTCTCTCAGGCAATTTTATTGGAAAATTCTGATAAATATTTTTGAAAAGTTGAGAAAATTCTCTATATTTTGCTTTTTTGAACCAAACATTCATTATAACGCCCTTTTGAAATGTTAGTCTTAATTTAAAAATTTTGAAAATATTGTTTTCGGAGTTCAGAAAATTTTAACGAATGTTTCATATTTTAACATTGAAAATCGGACCATTAGTTGCTGAGATATCGACATTAGAAAATGATGGGTTGTTTGGGTGACCCGAGCAGACGGAAATAACGTGGGAATAACATTTTTTGATATTTGAAAATACTAGGCCAATAACATTTTTTGTTATTTATAACAAGTTTTGTTATTCGCCGTTATGATTTTTTTGTTATTGGATTGTTATTGTAATAACAGACTAATAACATTTATAGTTATTCTTCGAACAAATCTTTGTTATTCTTTTTTGTTATTTTAACAACTAATCCGATCATCCCAATAACAGTTGGAGGTATTATTCCATAACAAAAAATGTTATTCTCAAGTTGTTTTAGCTTTCAATCAATATCAGACCAATAACAAATTTTGTTATGATAACATAAACTGTTATTAAACTCTTATGCTAAAATGGATTTTGCAAGAATATTCCATAACAATTTCTGTTATTTTAACAGTATTTGTTATTGAAATGACATGAATTTAGTTATTACCGTCTGATCGGGGAGACTTTGAAAACGTCATTTTTCCTGTTTTTAAATCTTTGCATGGCAATATCTCAGCAACTATGGGACGTATCAACAAAGTTCAAAAAAGCAAAATTTAGAGAATTTTCTCAGCTTTTAATTTTTTTAAGGTGGGCTAACATGGGTACGAATTTAAAAAAATAAAACTTTATCAAAATTTCACTAAAGTACTTTTTGATTGTAAATTTGATTTTACATCGAAATTGAATCTAAAAAAAATTGGCGACCAATATTTCAATTTTTATTTTTATCAGTAATGATTCAATAATTCATAACTCGGTCAAAGATTTTTAGCCTATTCTGGAAATTTCTAAAAAGTTGGCATTTGATGTCCTCTAAATCATAACAGAAGATTAAAAAAAATAAAAATACATACAGTCGACTCTCTGGTTGTCAATATCCAAGGGACCGTCGAGGAAGAGAATCATCAGTTTACAGAACGATGCAAAATGAAGACTCGATTGAAAATATTTTTTTCTTGATACCCAGCTAAGGGAGAGAGACATGGCAACGTCCATCAAACAAAAACAAACTAATGTCAAACACCCTTCAAAGCTTCTTTTTGCCAAGAAAAATGTCTATGCAAGCCATGAGAAAGTAAAATTATTGACAACGGGAAGAGATTTTTAAAGCAAACAGAAAACAAGGGGCCGTCGAGGAAGAGATCCTTCAAGCCAGGGAAAATATCGAGGAATGAAGATAATTGAAGTATGCAGATTGAAGAGACTGAAGAATTCATCGATAGATGGAGGATTATTGATATCGAGGAGATTGACTGCCAGAGAGTCGACTGTAGTATGTTTTATGCAAATCAAGTTTTAGTGACAAAAAGTGATATTAAAAATCTTTTTTTTTTTTGCCGGGTATCATTTTTTTCAGTGTAGTCCTTATCCATACCTACAACTTTGCCGAAGACACCAAATCGATAAAAAAATCCTTCAAAAGATACAGATTTTAGAATTTTCATGTATCATTTTTGTATGGACAGCTGCCAAATTTGTATGGAAAATTATATGGACAAACTAATGATGCAAAATGGTTTCTTTGGGCATACCGAAGGCACCAAAATAACAACATCAGCCGGATTAAAAAAATACAAAAAAATCAAATGACCGAAATCTGAGAGAATTGTCCACCCCGTTGGTTGAAAAAGACGAACTGTCACTTTTTACACGGCGCTCACGAACACTATCAAAACAAACGTTTGGTAGTGTGTTTGTGGATTCCGTGTAAAGGGGGTGTCAAACAATAAAGTTCATGTAATTGATTCTATAACATTGAAAGATTTATTTTTCCAAGAGAATGAAGATTTATTTACAGAAGGAATGATACAATGAAACATATTTGTGCAAGATTTGAAAAAGAGCCATTAAGAGTTTTTTTTTTTAACAAATTTCACCTTTGCTTTTTTTTTGCTTTCTTGTCCCGTTCAAACCAATCCTAAGCCGCTGACGCAGCCGCCCCAACATCCACCGGCTCATCCTTAACGCACAGCCCGTCAAACTCCGTATCGCAACCGGCCGTGCACCCCGAACAGGCCTGTCCGTGCCCGTACACCGGCGTCCCGATCATGTTCGTGTACGAGTAGTTGCACACCAGCTGAACCCACGTGTTGTCCCCCTTCTTGTACTTGATCATGGCACAACCCACCCGACTTGCGTTCGACCGGACCAGCATCGTAAAGTGCAGTGCCTTCTCCTTCATGTACAACTTCTTGATCAGCTTGGGACCGGCGAAGTGACGCTCGTCCCACCACTCCTGAACCAGCTTCTTCAGCGTTGCCTCCGCGTCGACGGTGTCCTCACTGCTTCCGTACATGGCGATGTTCTGGCCGGAATCCGGGTACTTCTTGGTGTTGTGGCACTTGTCGTGCTCGAACTCGCACTTGTTGACGTTCAGCTCGGCCAGGTAGGCCAGATCGTCGTCCCAATCCATTCGCACCATGTTGGACGCCCTCGGCAGCCACTTGAGCTCCTTCTTGGCCACCTGGTTCCGGTAGTTGTTGTGCTCGTCCAGCAGCACCTTCTTCAGCTTGTCGTCGAACGTAAACTTGGACGCCTCGACGCACTCGGACGACAGTTCGTTCTTGGCGTTGCAACCGATGTGGGTCACCCCGGACTCGCACAGGTCCGGATTGCAGTAGTCCTCCTGGCAGAACACCAGGGCGACGGAACCGAACAGCGCCAGCAGAAGCAGCTCGAACTTCGCGGTCATCTTGGTAGGGAGTTGAGAATGATTGGTCGTGGTCCAGAACTCCCGTTTTATATTGCGAATTTGAAATCTCTGATAAAGGCGAATTAATTGAACTAATTATTTTTTCGTAGTTCCATAATGATCTCCACCTGAATGGTGTTTAATGGGGCATTGAATTTGGTATTGCCCTCAAGCTTCTAGCGCCATCAATAATTGGATCAAAGATTGACGGCTTGGGAATTCGATTGATCATGATTTACCGTTTCCCAAGTAGCATTTGGCAACATGATAAATTTGACTAAGTCCAGTTTTTGTTTTGTTTTGCTGTAGAAACATAAAAATGACATTTTAGCAACAATACGTTGCAATGTTGCAAACGTTTCGAATTGAAAACAACTTTGCAACAATCCATTTCGTTTTGTAATCGAAACATATTGAAAACTTATTGGTTCCATTGTTGCAACATGGGACTTAGCCCGATTTGTGTGCTAAGAATAATATTGAAATCAAAAATCCTTAGATACAGTTCAGCCCAACCATTTGCCCCTTCATCAATTCATCCGTGGCTCAGTGGTAGAGGCAAGGTGTGAAGATCTGAAGGTACCAGTCCAGAATCCCGACAGGGGTACTTTAGTTTTTTTTGTTCAAATAGATTTTTTTTTGTTTCGCGCAAACTAAACGACAACATAATGGCAACATTATGACAACACAACGAACTACTTTACCGACATATTTTGACAAACAAATTGTTTCTGAAACTTCGTCGTAACAAAGTTGAAACAAACGGCCAAATGTTGCCAACACAAAATTTTCGTGCGCTTTTTAGGGCACCACAAGTGTTCTAACTATGTTGTGATAGCACATTTTGGGAGTTACAAAATAGTTGCATTTAAGGATCCGCAACAAAAAATGTTACTTGGGTTATTACACATAGAAGCGACTTTAATTACTTAAGGGGTTACATACATGTAGAAAATCACAAAATTTCATATTACAGAAAATTCACTGAATTCACTAAAAAGGTGATTTTCAATAACTCCTGAAAGTTTCATGAAGATATTTCGTGACTGAACTGAATAAGAGACGATTTAAGTTCAAAATTTTGCCATGCACAAAGCTAACTGTCAAACTTTATGAACGTTTTTCTCTAAAAACCGAGTTGATTTACGGGTACCACGATATCTCGAGATTGGATGAACCAAATTGGCTGAAATTTGGGGTGAAGACTCTCAAGACATATATCGTGTGCATGACGAAGCCCGATTTTGAAATTCAGCTATTTTAAAAAATACAAAAATCAAAAACTGTCGATTTTTTTTAATGAAAAATAAAGAAATATTTTTATCTTTTTTTTTAAATTAAGTTTTTGAAGATCGGCCTTCGTCATGCATACAAGACCGGCTTAACGAATCTTCACCAAAATTTTGAGCCAATTTGGTCAAGGCAGTGTTGAGATATCGTGGCACCCGTATTTTGAAACTGCTTACTTAAGGGGTTACATACATGTAAATCGGCAAAAATGTCAGAGGTTGGTTTGAGCACGAACTTAAACTTTTCCAAAATCTGTTTTAAGGACATTAAAATATACTTTTTCAACTATTAACAAAACAAATTTGAAGACATTTGGTTGTATCATTGCCGAGATATAGCTATTTGAAGTTGGCAGTTTCAAAAAACGGGTGCCACGATATCTCAACATTGCTTCGACCAAATCGGCTCAAAATTTTGGTGAGACTCGTTAAACTGGTCCCGTGTGCATGACGGAGCCCGATTTTTAAAAAGTTTTTTTAAAAAAAGATAAAAATATTTTTCTGTTTTTCATATAAAAAATCGTCATTTTTTTGATTTTTTTGTTTTTTGAAAATTCAAAATTTCAAAATCGGGCTTCGTCATGCACACAGGATATGTCTTGGGAGTCTGCACCCAAAATTTCAGCCAATTTGGTCCATCCCATCTCGAGATATCGTGGCACCCGTAAATCAACTTGGAGTTTAGAGAAAAACGCTCAGAAAGTTAGACAGTTGGCTTTGCGCATGGCAAAATTTTGAACTTAAATCGTCTCTAACTCAGTTATATCATGAAAAATCTTCATGAAACTTTCAGGAGTGATTGAAAATCATCTTTTAAGTGGATTTAATACATTTTCTGTAATATGAAATTTTGTGATTTTCTACATGTATGTAACCCCTTAAACTGCTATATCTCGGCAATGGTACATCCAAATGTCTTCAGTATTATTGTGTTTTAATAGATAAAAATGTAAATTTTTATGCCCTCAAAAAAGATTCGAAAAATAGTTTAAAGTTCAAAAAACCAAAAACAAAAAACAAAAAACAAAACACAAAAATAACAAAAAACAAAAAACAAAAAACAAAAAACAAAAAACAAAAAACAAAAAACAAAAAACAAAAAACAAAAAACAAAAAACAAAAAACAAAAAACAAAAAACAAAAAACAAAAAACAAAAAACAAAAAACAAAAAACAAAAAACAAAAAACAAAAAACAAAAAACAAAAAACAAAAAACAAAAAACAAAAAACAAAAAACAAAAAACAAAAAACAAAAAACAAAAAAACAAAAAACAAAAAACAAAAAACAAAAAACAAAAAACAAAAAACAAAAAACAAAAAACAAAAAACAAAAAACAAAAAACAAAAAACAAAAAACAAAAAACAAAAAACAAAAAACAAAAAACAAAAAACAAAAAACAAAAAACAAAAAACAAAAAACAAAAAACAAAAAACAAAAAACAAAAAACAAAAAACAAAAAACAAAAAACAAAAAACAAAAAACAAAAAACAAAAAACAAAAAACAAAAAACAAAAAACCAAAAACAAAAAACAAAAAACAAAAAACAAAAAACAAAAAACAAAAAACAAAAAACAAAAAACAAAAAACAAAAAACAAAAAACAAAAAACAAAAAACAAAAAACAAAAAACAAAAAACAAAAAACAAAAAACAAAAAACAAAAAACAAAAAACAAAAAACAAAAAACAAAAAACAAAAAACAAAAAAACAAAAAACAAAAAACAAAAAAAAAAAAAAAAAGTTTTTCCATACAAGGCTAAATACAATTTTGAGGGCTGGTGATATAAAAATGGGCATGTGAATATTCAATTATCCGTATCTTGAGATGGATTTTCTGATCGATTTAGTGTCTTCGGAAAAGTTTTTGGTTATGGTTGGGACTTTTTTGAAGAAAATAGAAACAAAAAACAAAAAAACAAAAAAACAAAAAACAAAAAACAACCCTAATAATTTTTATTATATATTTTCCGCAGACAAAAAATGCATCTTTTGCGCTGCAGTTTGCAAAAAAAAAAATTTGAAAAAACTAAAAGTTAACTCAGTCATGAACAATTTATAAGTCGAAGTTGATTTTTGTTTTAAAAAATCGTGTTGCCAATCTTTTTTACAGCATATTACAATAACCTAGCACTTAGCATTAAACCTACAATTGAGAGCAAAGCAAAACAGCAAATATTGCTCGATATGTAAATCAAGCTCACATTGAAGATCTATATCGAGTCGATGCTTTGCGTACATTCATCAACGAATCGGATAAGTGTGTGGATCGACAATTCCACTCGGGAAATCGCACGCCGGGGGAATCGGTGCGGACTCACAACCGATCTGGCCGAGCGTCACACGAGGGAAGAGGACGCGAGCTGGGCTTGCATTGCCAGCTGTCACCGAACCATTCATGTGGCTGCGTCCATGCTTTGTCAGTGCATGGTTGCGTCATGCCAATCGTACGAGGGGCCTATTCGACTCGATCCAATGGAGTGCGCTCACTTACACCGCAATAGGGTGTATCACTCCACACATCTCTCCTCTTCTCCATAAAAAAATATTGTTGAAACAATTGAACTATGAAATAAATACTACAACTACATAACGGCATTCCTATGCAATCTGCAAAAGTTTTCAATAAAACCAAAAAAAACAAATTCCCAGTAACTTTTGGATCCATCGCCAACATAGAGCTATCTAAGCCCGATCTAACACACACTAGCACACCATTTGTTTTGCTGGCGGGTACAAAATTTAACCTCACTTTTTTTCGTGTACGTACACGCAATACATACGCACGTAGATAACTCTATTGATCAAAGAAAAGAAGGTTACGTTAGAATTTCTAACAGGCATACCACTTAACGCACCGAACTGATCATGATTCTCTCTCTAGCCCTCTCTCTCTCTCTCTTTCTCTCTCTCTCTCTCTAGCTCTACCTCTCTCTCTCTAGCTCTACCTCTCTCTCTCTTTTTATCTATCTATCTATCTATCTCCCTTTCTATCTATCTATCTATCTATTTATCTAGCTACCTGTCTCTCTCTATCTATTCATCTATCTATCTATCTCTCTCTCTCTTTTCTATCTTGGTTTCTGTAAACCATTCTGGCCCATAACAACCTACTTTATTGTAATTAAGTTTTGTAGTTGCTCACAGTTCACTACCAAATTATTCAAGTCTTATTTTCTACTTTCTTTATTTACTGACATACAGAAATCCCTAAAATCATTAAAACTTTTCAATATTCCTTGCATCTTTTTGATTAACTCAAATTCACCTTAAACAAATCATTATGCGTAGCATCGTCATCTGTCCACAGCTTTGTCACAAAATTCATTACGAGAGCCTTCGTGACTATATTTTAACCACTTCCCAAAGCAATCTCAATAACCTACAGCTACACCTCTCGCCTTTTGCATGTTTAAAACTATTCAACCACAGAGAGTCAGTCTGAACCACCATTTTCTAAACTACGGCTGGACCAACTGACCTAACACACCTCTAGCGATTTCAGTAACGCCAATCGCAGGATTTGTGCCATGTTTTCATTGGACCAAACGCGGCCTTCCAGGTTATTTACAACGGGTGTTCCTCCAATCGCGGCCTTCCAGGCTATTTACCACGGCAGGCCTATCTGACCTCCGTGCCCAACGCGATTCATTTTTTTCTCGGAACAATCGCGGCCTTCCAGGCTATTTTCCACGGCGGGCCAATCTGACCCACCGTGCCCAACGCGACAAAATGTTCCTCCAATCGCGGCCTTCCAGGCTATTTCCCACGGCAGGCCCATCTGACCTCCGTGCCCAACGCGACTCTTTTTTCTTGGAACAATCGCGGCCTTCCAGGCTATTTACCACGGCGGGCCAATCTGACCCACCGTGCCCAACGCGACAAAATGTTCCTTCAATCGCGGCCTTCCAGGCTATTTACCACGGCAGGCCCATCTGACCTCCGTGCCCAACGCGATTCATTTTCCCTTGGAACAATCGCGGCCTTCCAGGCTATTTTCCACGGCGGGCCAATCTGACCCACCGTGCCCAACGCGACAAAATGTTCCTTCAATCGCGGCCTTCCAGGCTATTTACCACGGCAGGCCCATCTGACCCACCGTGCCCAACGCGACAAAATGTTCCTCCAATCGCGGCCTTCCAGGCTATTTCCCACGGCAGACCCATCTGACCTCCGTGCCCAACGCGACTCTTTTTTCTTGGAACAATCGCGGCCTTCCAGGCTATTTACCACGGCGGGCTCATCTGACCCACCGTGCCCAACGCGACAAAATGTTCCTCTAATCGCGGCCTTCCAGGCTATTTCCCACGGCAGGCCCATCTGACCTCCGTGCCCAACGCGACTCTTTTTTCTTGGAACAATCGCGGCCTTCCAGGCTATTTACCACGGCGGGCCAATCTGACCCACCGTGCCCAACGCGACAAAATGTTCCTCCAATCGCGGCCTTCCAGGCTATTTCCCACGGCAGGCCCATCTGACCTCCGTGCCCAACGCGACTCTTTTTTCTTGGAACAATCGCGGCCTTCCAGGCTATTTACCACGGCGAGCCAATCTGACCCACCGTGCCCAACGCGACAAAATGTTCCTCCAATCGCGGCCTTCCAGGCTATTTCCCACGGCAGGCCCATCTGACCTCCGTGCCCAACGCGACTCTTTTTTCTTGGAACAATCGCGGCCTTCCAGGCTATTTACCACGGCGGGCCAATCTGACCCACCGTGCCCAACGCGACAAAATGTTCCTTCAATCGCGGCCTTCCAGGCTATTTCCCACGGCAGGCCCATCTGACCTCCGTGCCCAACGCGACTCTTTTTTCTTGGAACAATCGCGGCCTTCCAGGCTATTTACCACGGCGGGCTCATATGACCCACCGTGCCCAACGCGACAAAATGTTCCTCCAATCGCGGCCTTCCAGGCTATTTCCCACGGCAGGCCCATCTGACCTCCGTGCCCAACGCGACTCTTTTTTCTTGGAACAATCGCGGCCTTCCAGGCTATTTACCACGGCGGGCTCATCTGACCCACCGTGCCCAACGCGACAAAATGTTCCTCTAATCGCGGCCTTCCAGGCTATTTCCCACGGCAGGCCCATCTGACCTCCGTGCCCAACGCGATTCAATCAAATTCCGTTCTGTCAAACTCAGTTTCACTTTACTCACCCACCGAACAAGCCTTTTTCACAACAAAACCATTTTTTAAATCCTCAGCAACACCGCTTCGGACAACTCGGTCAAATAGACCTTACGCTCGCGCCTTTGCTCCACTCCTATCCTTCCTCCATAAAAACAGAAAAAAAATATATTTTTTTCAACCAACAGCACCAAAACAAACAAACAAATCTGCACCAAAACCACGTCGGCAGGCGATTTCCCGACGGTTCTTTGAGGTTGAAAATAAAATTTCAACTCCGTCACGGTCGCCAATGTGTGGATCGACAATTCCACTCGGGAAATCGCACGCCGGGGGAATCGGTGCGGACTCACAACCGATCTGGCCGAGCGTCACACGAGGGAAGAGGACGCGAGCTGGGCTTGCATTGCCAGCTGTCACCGAACCATTCATGTGGCTGCGTCCATGCTTTGTCAGTGCATGGTTGCGTCATGCCAATCGTACGAGGGGCCTATTCGACTCGATCCAATGGAGTGCGCTCACTTACACCGCAATAGGGTGTATCACTCCACACAATAAGTAACTCACTAATTACTGGCCATTTGCATGCTAATCGTCACGTGTGAAAAAGTCAATTCGCAAACGCCTAACGATGGTTAACAATGCGTGAGTTTAATTCACAGAATAGATTCGCGGCAATTTACTGTGATTATGTGTCAATGTGAAGTACGTTTTGTTCGCCACTTCCCAGTGATATGAAATTAAAACACAAAATAACAGATTTATTGCTACCATCCGATTATTCATCTGCAATGCACAAAAATTTTGTTATTTACGGTATTTTCTTTCAAAAACTCCAGTTGATGCCCGTGTATCTTAAATTAGTATGAAAATAAATATATTTTTGTCTTTTAATTGCAAAAGTGATAAATAGCGTAATATGCCTATTTATTTACATCTTTTTTCAGACTAACAGCACATGATACTGAAATGTGTATTTTTTCAGCTACCTCAAATTAATTTATAAACAGCTTGAAAAAAGCTAGTAGTTAGAGAGCGTTCTTTTAGCGTAACGCAAAATTTTTGATTTCTGGAGTTTTTTTTTTTTTTTGAAGAGGTCCAAGAAACCAAATTTTCAGTTTTTGCTTTTTGGGTGTTGTTGAAACCGCCTTGAGTCAGGGGTATGAAAAAACACCCAAAAAGCAAAAACTAAAAATTTGGTTTATTGGACCTTTTAAAAAAAAACTCCAGATTTTTAGGTTATTCGCTGCCTTATTTTAAAAATTCTGACCATCGAATTGTAATAAATACAATCTTTGAAATGTAGATGTCTACACAAATTATAGCTACTTGTATACAACATTGAATACAAGTAATCTTTCCATCTTTATTCTCCTGTTACCAAAGGTTACCAAGAGTTACCAAGTGAGAGAGAGTTTGTGAGATTCACGCTCCCTTTTATTTTTTTCTCAACTTCACATCCCCAAAGATTTGTTTACAAACAGTCGCTGCATAGCGGCCTGATCTGAATCCGTGCATATTTTCGCCAAACAATCCGAAACCATGGCCGATGATGACAACTGGTCCATGCAGTGCTGCGAGCTGGACGATCTGATCCCATCGCCGGAAGAGCTGGAGAACGCGTACGTAGCGCTCGAGAATGGCACCTACCCACTGGAACTGAACTGGAAATGCCCCGGCCGGCGGCCACCGTCACCGGTTCCGAAAGATGACGGACCCAAGACCACCGAAGTGGTCGAGAAGGAAACGTGAGTTTGAGTACCGTCATTAGACAAGCGATTAAGCTTTAATTTAATTCATTTTAGTCCCACCAAAAACAAGGAGTTTGACTTCATGGACGATGGTCCGCTGCCGCAGATGCGCGTTCGAACGCAGAATAGTGGCCCCAAAGGATCGGCCAAGAAGAAAACCACCAACTTTGCCGGCGTGCTGGACCAGATGAAGAAGCATGGCCGGTTAACGCCACTCAAGGAGGGAGCAGCACCGGCAGCGGGAGGGAGCTCGGCTAGCTAAGGGCGAAATAAAAATAATTTATTAAATAATTATTCGTTTTTATACGATTTTGCGAAAGAAATATCATCTCCGGAACGGCTGAATCAACTTTAGTTCGCCACTTTGCAAAAGAAAGCTGATCAGTTTGAATGAATCCACATTGGCTTCATCCATAAAGTACGTCACGCTAAAATCAGCCAAAATTTACCCCCCCTCCCCCCCTTTGTCACGCTTTTCCTATACTTATAACATGCAATGTCACACTTGCTCAGACCCCCCCTCCCCCCCTAGAGCGTGACATACTTTATGGATGACGCCATATAGATAGAATAAAACCCAGATAGAACATATTTTTCAAAAAATAAAATGCAGTTAAATGTGTGTTTGGGTTTTGTTTCGCATGTTAAACAACCCTGCAGAGAAAAAATCCGGTGAAATTTGCCCTTAAAAATGGTCAAATTTTCCATTTTCTGAAATTCTTCATAAATAAAATCCGGTTTTTGTGCAAACAATTTTTTGACAGCTCGAAACCCCGCATTACCTTATCTAATCTACATGCCTTAGGTGCTGTCTTGCTCCTGACAAAAGAAACAGCATTTTCGCGATTTTCAAGCAAAAAAAAAAACGTCCAAATGGCAAAAAGTTTCAGAAGTTCTACAAGAGCTCTTATAGCTCTTGTAGAAATCCTGAAACTTTTTGTTACTTGGGCGTTTCAGACTAGTTTTGCGTCTTTTGTCAGAAGTGACAGAAGTACCATACTTGCTTTGGGAATATTTTATAGAATTTTCTCAATTTAAACGGTATTGTGTTGGTTTGAAAATTTTGAATTTTGAATTGCAAAATAAAAATAACAAAAATCAAAATACAAAGTAATATTCCAATTTTTAAAGGGTTGTTCAAGGCACAAAAGAAATCTATATTCAAGCCTGATTTGAACATTTTAAAATTATGCCGGGATCCGTGGTGTAGGGGTAAGCGTGATTGCCTCTCACCCAGTCGGCCTGGGTTCGATCCCAGAAGGTCCCGGTGACATTTTTCGAGACGAGATTTGTCCGATCACGCCTTCCGTCGGACGGGAAGTAAATGTTGGCCCCGGACTAACCTAAAAAGGTTAGGTCGTTAGCTCAGTCCAGGTGTAGGAGTCGTCTCCCTGGGTCCTGCCTCGGTGGAGTCGCTGGTAGGCAGTTGGACTCACAATCCAAAGGTCGTCAGTTCGAATCCCGGAGTGGATGGAAACTAAGGTGTAAAAAGAGGATTGCAATTGCCTCAACAATCAAGCCTTCGGACACCTAGTTTCGAGTAGGAATCTCGCAATCGAGAACGCCAAGGCAATGCTGTAGAGCGAATAATTTGATTTTTTTTGAAAATTATCCCATTTAACTACGAGGCAATCTTATGAGTACCTACATTCAAATTTTGCGTTTAGTAACAGACATTTTCAGCGACTAGTCGAGAACAGAACACTTATGAAGTCTGAAAGTAGTAGACGATATACGTATCTGTAAAGATATTATAATATATGGCGGAATTAAAAGGAACAACTCGTCTCTTTGTGTTCAATAAGTCCCCTTTTTGGACCACCATATTTTACACAGAACCACCCCAAACATTAAAAGGGCTATTTTTAATAGGAACTTATTATTAAATGCCAAATTTGTGCAGTATTGATTTGAATCCAGCGGGTTTGACGTGGAATCGCTGAATTGAAAAATTGCCCAAATATAAAATTGCTATTGAATTTATTTTCAAAAAAGAAAATCAAAGTACTTTTGTTAATTTGATTGCGGTTAACCGCGGTGGATTTTCTTGAAATAATTCGAACTGTCAAAAATCCATCAAAGCAAGCTATACCACATTGATCACAAAAAAAACTGTGGTAGAAAAGTATCCACCGGTAGATCCTTTGGTGGATTTTTGACAGTTCGAATTGTTTCAAGAAAATCCACCGCGGTTAACCAAATCAAATTAACAAAAGTACTCAATTGTCTTTGAGACAGGGGTGCCCAATGTTTTTAAATAGCGGGCCAAATTTGAAGCTCACATGAGCTTGAAAGCCAAATGTTACAAATTGTTTATTTGAATGAAATAAAATTACGTCATTACAATTTATAAAACTTAAAAAACAATTATTAGCTTTTTTTGTAATTAAATGATTTTTTGTACATTTTCAGCATTCAAATATTAAATACAAAAAAAATACATTTTTTCAACAGTTTCGTTCAAAAAAGCTTAATCAATTCAAATTGAAAAAGGGTATACTGCCCATGTTCGCATAAATGTCCCATATGCAAAAACAGCAAGCTGAGAAAAACGCATTTAAAGTTTGTCCCATACATAAGGCTACGTCACAGAGTAACACAGAGCGAGCAGTCCGAAGAAATGTCATTTTATTTTTTGGCTCCATAAGGTTTGCTGGTAGCAGGCGTGCGATGTACCTGCGATGTACCACAAAGTGGAACCAAAAATCAAATGGCAGTAGTGACTCTGTCTTACTCTGTGGCTACGTATTAAGTTTTCGCGAAAAAACTGGATTTTCTCCTGATTTCTAGAACAAAGTACTGGATGTTATAGGCTCTTTTGAAAGAGCACACGATTTGGAACCAAACTGCATCAATAACTCGAAATCGATGAAGTGCATATGGGACATTTATGCGATCAGGGGCAGTATATTCATTAAAATTTTAATTATTATTCTAAAGAAAATTAAAACGTGAAACACAATCTTTGACAAACTGTGTAGTTTAATTCATAAACAGGCTGCAAAAAATCATTGCGAAAGTATTTTTCTTGTATTTTTCAACAATTGTTCTTCCATTTTTTTTTTTGTTTTGGTCCTATTTGGTCTGCCTTAGGAGTTCGGTACGAGACGTCGTGCGGTGCGGTTCGCTCTGGAGCGAGTACTTTTATAGACTCGAATATCGGTTGTATTAGGCGTGCGATTTACCTAAAAAGTATTCAGGATTGTCCAGAAAGTGTTGTGTGATGTGTGTTGCCTTTAAAATCTGGAAATTTTCTCGGTTTTATTAGAAAATTATCATTTTATTTGAGTTGTGTGATTGGTGTCGGCCATTGTTCGCATTGCGTCGGTTGCGCCGGAGAAAAAATCTTCAGCTTGGTGAAAAAATCACACGAATACAAGGCCAGGCAGTAGTGTATTGGTGTGATGTTGTCTTGTTGGCCACTGGAGGAAAAGAGAAGGATGGCCATGGCGAGTTTTCGCGTGTTAGTGTGTTAGCGAACGGAGAGGAAAAGAAATTCGTGAGTGCAGTCGGCTATCATCGGATGTCATCGCACCGAGCCTCTCATGCCGGCTTGGGGAGAGTTGATGACGCTAGCGATTCGTCATCGTCATCGCGGACCGCTGAGCCAGCTGAGCAAATGAATGAGCGGAGCAACAACATGAGTGTGAAAGAGATGGCCTTTCGAGTTGTGTGCTTTGAAGGAAAGTGGTGTAAACTTGAAGAGGTGGCAGTGTTGTTAGCTAAGCTTAGTTTCTTAAAATTTCTTCTGAATCGCTTTTTTCTGAAGTGGTGGTGAAATTGGTGAAAAAAATTTTCTATCGAGATTGGGATTACCGTTACGGCTGCCGCCCTCTAACTGCACTGGTATTGGTGACGACACCGATGACAGATGTAGATGAAATGAAAGAGAAGGAAAATGCCGCTGCTGTCAAGATGGATGCGTGTTTGGTCAAAGTGATCAGTGCTGCCATTTTTTCGAAAGAGACTAAGTGAGACAAACATAGGTGTCTCAAGTCGTTGCAGTGGACAAAACAATTCCAACGGATGCCTAAGATGATAAACTTGGTGAGGACTTTCCATTATTATAGTATTTATTTCAATAATATTGAATATGCCGATTAATCACATTACACATAAAAGTTTAAACATTAACTAAGTATGCTTTTTGAATCGGTCGTTAATATTAACTTCTAATTCTTACATTCAAATAAAACAAATGAATAAATAAATAATTGATGTTCACTCTGCATCGCTGTAAGAGTTTAAATTCAAGATTTTAATTATGCGTTAAATTACTTTTAACCTCGAATTCCGCTTAAACACATGATAAGTTATAGAAAAATATATAAACATCGCTTTACTCTTACAGTCGATAGCATGAGTTTAACAGCAGACATGTTAAAACTGTGTTTAATCGGCATTGTTTTTACCTGAGGAAATGGTTGTTTTAGTATTACTACAGACAATTTAATCATGCACGGCTTCGTCGCGTTGTATCTGCCGTGGCTTTAAATCGAATATATATAAATCATGCATCTTTTATACTGTACAATCATCTGTATAAGTTTAATAATCAAAAAACTAAATCTACTTGACTCGCCCGCAATACCTTTCGGGGTATATCCTAGGGTTCTACCTCTCCTACTAACATTGAGTCCAAAACCTCCCTACAAACATCTATACCACTAAGGTGACGTAGGGGTCCCTGCGCACTTTAGATAGGTGTTTACTAACATTCCGTCATTTCCCCGAGGATAGCTTGGACCCGGCGTGGACCCCCTTATGCCCTGGGCTGTATTACACACTCATCAAAAGATGAAAACATGGTATCTCCCGTGTTGGATTATTATTCCGGATGAGGGTCTAACACAACCACACCAAACAGTGGGATAAGCGTTGTGGAGCCTTCCGGTGGTGGGGCGTCCTCCAAATGCTAATGCTAATGCTAATGCTAATGGTCCTATTTGGTCTGCCTTAATCAGATATTAGCCAATTAGATTCCAAATGTCAAATAACCCAAATATCATGAGTACAAATCCCGAGGTGAAAGGTTTCTAAGTGCAAAATAACTGTAAGGCCCAGCACATAAGAAAACGGTGCGCTATTACTTTCAAATTGATATGAAAAACCGTCATCTGGGGTGAATCGAGAATACAGTCTGAATAGGGACAGCAGTGTTTAGAGCACTTAAAGGTTTTAAATTTGGAAATGGATGTACATGTACACATCGCTGAAAACGTCTGTTACTAAACGCAAAATGTGAATGTAAGTACTCATAAGATTGCCTCTGTTCTATCCGAAACCAACAAGAAAAATCAAAATATTGTGCTCTAACATGGTTAAAACTGCTGTTCCTATTAGCCTCATGTGAAAATTTAGGCTAAATTACAATCTCTATCACAATAAGATAGGTTTTTCAACAACAAATTTGTTTCGTATAATCGAGATCAAAGCTTGAATAATCCATTACTTCTGTATTAACTGAAAAATTAAAACGTTTCTCAAAAAAAAAAACATTAAAGAATTATAAAATCACTTAAAGATGGGTCAAAGAGCCATTTTACATGTTCTTTCCAAATGAGTCCACGGGCCACAATAAACACCTCGCGGGTCACGTTTGGCCCGCGGGCCATACTTTGGTCACACCTGTCTTTGAGGGTGTTGGAATAGAACAAAAGTAGAACAAAATGAAAAAGGGAAGTTAAAGGTACACATTTTCTCGAACAAGATATTGCAAGTCATCGCTGTTGTGCTATCCTGTCACACGTGCATTTCGGGCAAAATTGAGCTACGAACGTCATGTTGTACAGCTTTCAATTCCTCACCTTTTGACCTTCACACCCTTGAGCTTGACACCCTGAAAGTAGTTGTAAGTGTGACAACTGGCCAAAAGGATTTCCAGTCAGAAAGCATTTACCACACGTACATGCCCGACTACCGTAAACATTTGTAATTATAACTCGGGACTCCGGCAACCAAACTTCGGAACAATGCACAGAACGGTAAACCAAACAACACGTGTGTACATTGCGTGCTTTCGTTTTTGTTTATTCAAGGTCAAACATTAAAACGCGTTTTTCTCGGAACGTCAAAAAGCGACGTGCGACAAGATAGCACGACAACGTCGAATTGAAATGTTCGGCTCGAAATGTGTCCATTTGTAACAAATCGACGTCGTCGTGCTATCTTGTTGCACCCGCCATTTCGACGTTCCGAGAAAAACGCGAAAACCTTGAATAAAGAAAACTAGAGCACGCAATGTAAACAATAACAAACACGTTTTGTTAGGCTGACCATTATGTGCATTGTCCCGAAGTTGGTTGAAGTTGGTTGCTGGAGTCCCGAGTTACACAGAAAAAAAAATGATGGCAAAAAAAATGATTAATTTTACCCCAGAAAATGATGAATTTTCATCAGTTTTTGATGAATATTCATCAGGTTCACATTTTTACACATTTTTTGTGTAATATTACTCAAAATAAGAGGTAATATTCAACCTACCAAATTTTCAACATTCCAAAATTCAACTTTTTTTTTCTGTGTATAATTACAAATGTTTACGGTAGCCTAATTTGTACGTGCGTCAAACGCGTTCTGACCTGAAATCCCTTTGGCCAGTTGTCGCACTTACATCAATTTTCAGGGAGTTGCAAGATAGCACGACAAGATTGAAACTACTTTCATATGTAAAGTGACAAAAATGCACGGAGTTTTTTAGGATTTCGTTGAAAATCTCAGGATTGAAATCGAATTTTGGGGATCTGTGAAGGTCAAAAGGTGAGGCATTGTGAGCCGCACAAAATGGCGTTCTTAACTCAAGTTGGCCCAAAATGCACGTACGACAAGTTAGCACGACGGCGACGAAATCTAAGCGTAAAATCAGACTAAAATTGCTTTTTTAATGGTCTCAAAGACAAACTCTTGTTGGGCTGATCGAGTCAGGCCTGTTTTGGAAACGTATCCAGAGCTTGTTCAATAAATCTAATTTCTTCAATTTACAACTATTTAACCCTGATCAAACCACCGCCGTGTCGATCCCCGAGGATTACTCAGAATCGATTTGATTTACGAGTGCCGCAGGATTAAGCCGCCGGTGGCCATCAATTCTGCCATTGCTGCCGTTCCGATTACCATCTGCTGCCAGGCCACCGCCAACTCCAACTATTTAGCGCGCAGAGGCCATCCATGTTGGCTCACCGCACAATTCTTACTCACGATCACGATCTGCGTTTGGCTTGTTGTTGTTGTTTATGCGCCGAGACACACACACGGGAAAGCCAGTCTTGGCCGTTTCCGCTGCCTCCGTGTTCCGTCAACCTCGCCCTCCAACCTCCTGCGCATTTGACCGAAAACCGCGCGCGCTAGCTCGTTATTTTGCGCCAAATGTTTATATTTGCTGGCTGGCCAAAACTATACATACTCATACTGCCGCCGAGGTCTCTTTCTCTCGCGGCGTTTCTTGGCCGGATGGATTGCCGCCGCCGCCAAGAAGAAGTGGCGCGGAGAAAATGAAGCAAGTGCGCATCCATCCTGAAGATCCGCGCGCCGCCAGGTCGAGTCGGGGCACGGGGGCCTTTCTCAGTAGTGGCCGGACGCGTGCTCAAAACGGTTCTTTTCGTTGTACTTCTCGGGCGTCCGCGAAGACTTGAAGTACTTTCTCCAGGAACGAATCCGCGCGCTACCAGTGAGCCCGTACAATCTCCCCGGGGGGAAGAAGTGATCGCGTGTTGTCATGCAGGACGAGTCGGCGGAGTTCCACTTGGGGACGATTCCACCGCCAGTGTTGCCACTGCCGACGCCACCACCGCCACCGGCAGTGCCTCCAGTGATTTCTCAAGTACCAAAGCATCCGCAGCAGGAACAGCACCTACAGCACCAGCAACATCCGCAGCATTCCCAGACGACACCGTTGAGGCTTCCGCAGCCGCAGCTGTCACCGTACGACCGGCACTCGCTGGCCATTCCGATCTCCGACTCGCTCAGGGTACGAACCGGTGAGTGCGGGTTCTGTGTTTTTGGGGGGTGGGGAGATGTGTGTTTGGATTGTGTGACAGGGCGAAGACAGGAAACAGGCTGAAAGAACATCATAACACAAGATCAAGGAGATCAAAACATGATCAGCGTGGAAACGCCAATTAATTTGCGTGACGTCCCGCGGATCATAAAAACTTAATAGCACAAACAAATACGGTGTCAATACGGTTAGATTTAGGTCCATGGCACAGAATTGATTCATTTCCTTTTGAGGTCCGTCCAAATGGCTGTGCAACAAGCTGTTGCAGTAACCGTTGTCAACAAGTTTTTAGTCGTACAAATAAGAAACAACAACACCTGTTTCAGCAAGTTGCATAACAATCAATTGGAGCAACTGTGCAACTTGTTTTCTACACAGAGAAAAATCAATTCCCGTAATCGTGTATTGTGTTCATTAATTTAAGATCCACGAAGGATAAACGTAAATATATTCCTTCATGGTTCTCAAATTCATAAACAAAATTCATGATTTCGAGAATTGACTTTTTCCCGTGTAAAACCACTTCATTTTTGAGCAAAAATGCTAAAACAGGTGTTGTTGTTTCTTATTTTAACACATTATTTCACCGGGTTGGGCGTTGCTAAATCGATAAAAATACCTTATATCACTGTAAAAGCACAAAAAACTAAAACATTTTTTGCCCCTATTTTGGGTCTATTGCACCTAGCATCCGACCTTCAATGTACCTATTTTCGACCCACCTTCTGATTGGTTGAAATTCCAAAGCACGTGGCAATTTTTTTTTACGTTTGGTTCAGCCCCAACTCGTACAGTTCAGCTCCAAAAAGTAGGTTACCAAACAAGCTAAATCGTTGTGCTGTTACAAGCCACAAATCAACATTCAAATTTTTAATATAACTAGTAACAGTAAAATTACGTGCATAAATTGCATGAGCATAATTGATTTCATTAATTTATGAGCTTTAAACATAATTAAATATCTGTTGCGCAGCCAATTAATTAAGCCGTACTACGCGAGTAAGGACTTTGAGATGTGAAAGGCGCGCACACACTGTCACAGTTTCTAGAAGTGTCAAATGGACTGTAAATACAGGCATTGTCTACGAAATTTAGAGAGAAACTTTGATTAAGAACATTATTGATTGGTGCTAGGATTGGTGTCAGTTTAGTGATTGTTTTTTCAAACAGGATAATGCTAACCGCCAATAAAAACCTATTGCTGGTGGTTTGAGATTTGGGGGATTCGTGTGCCGAGTGATGAAAGCTGTGACGCTATGTGTCAATAAGCGGTTAGCAAAAGTTGTGAAAATTTTGGACCTAATGAGCAACTAGTAATTTTCAACGAAAAATTTGACGAGTGATATGTTTATTCCGTTTTTTCCTATTTAAAAGGAAAAAGTGAATTATTTTTTTCCAACTAACCTGAAGCTAATGACAGCAAGTATCATTCCCAAGTCGCAGTTTCCTGCAAATTGACGGTGGAATGCACAATTTCGTCAAATTAAGTTTGGTACTCAATATTGGTACTAAGCCCAAAATAGGGACAAATACCCTATGTGTGTAAATGTGGGGTTGTTGCTCAAAAATATGCACTTCATTTTCTCTGTTTTACTTGACTTATTTGGTCTATATGTAGTCTACCCGTTTCAGATTTCAGCAAGACCCTAAGCAGCTTATAAAAGTTCTTGTTGTTTAAAAGTTATAGGAAAATAACTAATATATTCTTGACAAAAAGTTTGCTTTTTTTTTAATCTGAATTTGCAATATTTAATTATAGTTCATTCAAAGTTGTGTACACAACATAAATAAATATGCCTTTTGTTTGAACAGAAACAAAATCTGTAAAAAAAATGCCTTATAACCAAAGCTTTTGAGACATTTCAAAAATATAAATCTGACATTATTCAACATTATTCATATGCTACACGGTAAAAAAAAATTGGGTGATTTTTAATTTCACTTTTTGTCACTAAAACTTGATTTGCAAAAAAACACTATTTTTAATTTTGCCCATTCTGGAAATTTTTGAAAAGTTGGCTTTTGATGTCCCCTAAAACATATCAGAAAATGAACAAAATTAAAAATAGTGTTTTTTTGCAAATCAAGTTTTAGTGACAAAAAGTTAAATTAAAAATCACCCAAATTTTTTTACCTTGTATCATATTTTTTCAGTGTAGTCCTTATCCATACCTACAACTTTGCCGAAGACACCAAATCGATCAAAAAATTCCTTCAAAAGATACAGATTTTTGAATTTTCATACATCATTTTTGTATGGACAGCTGAGCAATTCTCTGAGATTTCGGTCATTCGATTTTTTTTGAATTTTTTAATCCGGCTGAAACTTTTTTGGTGCCTTCGGCATGCCCAAAGAAGCCATTTTGCATCATTAGTTTGTCCATATAATTTTCCATACAAATTTGGCAGCTGCCCATACAAAAATGATATGTGAAAATTCAAAATTCTGTATCTTTCGAAGGAATTTTTTGAACGATTTGGTGTCTTCGGCAAAGTTGTAGGTATGGATATGGACGACACTGAAAAAAATGATACACGGTAAAACAAATTTGGTGAATTTTTAATTTAACTTTTTGTCACTAAAACTTGATTTGCCAAAAAACACTTTTTTTATTTTTTTTATTTTTTGATATGTTTTAGAGGGCATAAAATGCCAACTTTTCAGAAATTTTCAGAATGGGCAAAAAATCTTTGACCGAGTTATGATTTTTTGAATCAATACAGATTTTTTCAAAAAATCGAAATATTGGTCGCAAAAATTTTTCAACTTCATTTTTCGATGTAAAATCAAATTTGCAATCAAAAAGTACTTTAGTGAATTTTTGATAAAGTGCACCGTTTTCAAGTTATAACCATGTTTAGGTAACTTTTTTGAAAATAGTCGCAGTTTTTCATTTTTTAAAAATAGGGCCCATGTTTGCCCACTGTTGAAAAGAATATTTTTGAAAAGCTGAGAAAATTCTCTATATTTTTCTTTTTCGGACTTTGTTGATACGACCCTTAGTTGCTGAGATATTGCCATGCAAAGGGTAAAAAACAGGAAAATTGATGTTTTCTAAGTCTCACCCAAACAACCCACCATTTTCCAATGTCGATATCTCAGCAAATATAGGTCCGATTTACAATGTTAAAACATGAAACATTCGTGAAATTTTCCGATCTCTTCGAAAAAAATATTTTCAAAAATTTTAAATCAAGACTAACATTTCAAACGGGCCAAACATTCAATATTACGCCCTTTTAAAATGTTAGTCTTGATTTAAAATTTTTGAAAATATTTTATTCGAAAAGATCGGAAAATTTCACAAATGTTTTATGTTTTAACATTGTAAATCGGACCTATAGTTGCTGAGATATCGACATTAGAAATTGTTGGGTTGTTTGGGTGGCACCATTTCAGCCGGATTAAAAAATACAAAAATTAAAATTAAAGATAAAAGACCGATTTCGTAGCGAATTGCTCAGCTTTTAGATTGTTTAGGGTGTTATTGGATTGTTATGGAATAAAAAACATATTTCTAACATAAACCAGGTGCATGGATACAAAACATGTTTAAAAAACTAAAATCCCCACAGTTATGCATGATTCAAGGAAAAAATTGTCCGATCGTGCCAAATATTGGCGTTCGAGTTCCTTGGCCAAACCTACGCCGTGTTAGGGTGGTCCAAAAAAGATAATTTTCGTCAATTTTTGGAAAAAATGTTTTTCCTTAGATAGGCTTTCTAGAAAAAAATGTATAAAATTTTAAAAATCTAGACTGACATAAGCCTAAAGAGAGTTATTTCCGCGAGACATCCGTTTGGCATCACTGTTCTACTTGGCCAAAAAAGTCTTTTTTTTATAATTTGTAAAACCTTAAAGTGTCCTCATATTTTTCGTTTGAATGTAGTTTTAACCTAATTATTTTTTTTAACTTAATAGATGAAAGTGCAATTCCAAATAAAGCTATGGATCTTGATTTATTTAACTGACCAGTTATAAATTTTAATTAAAAAATGAATACATGGTGAGGTTTTTTCAGCTTCCTTTCAAAAATATTATTGTTTTTCTGCCCACCCAATTCCATTACGCATAAACACCAATTGATTACTGTCAATTCCAATTTTCAAATTTCTAAACCTAATCCAATTAATCGCCAACGTTCCCCGCCGGTTCGAATGCCACTTTATGATGTTGGCTGGCTCTAAAACATGTCACCAGTTTTTCCCGTCGTTTTCAAAATTTAAGGTTTCAAGCTCACTGCTGGAAAATCCAATTTTCTCAATAGGTTTTCCACGCATTCGCTGCTTTGTTGTGGCACAGTTCATTTTTATGCACAGATTTTTGGAGTGTTTTTTTTGCCCTCGTCTTTTGTTGTTGTTCAGCTGACTCTCGTTTGGCCACGTGGCCTTCGCAGTTGAGCGCGATTTGTATGTTGGGTGGAAAATTTTGGGATTGTTTTGGTTTTTGTGGGACAAATTGTGAGTTTTAGAAAATCAATTTGCGTTTTAAAATGTTTTTTTTTTTAGTTAAAATGACTTTATTCTTCTTCAGTTTGTGCACAAAGAGTCATTCTACAATGTTGCACAACTGGCCCTAATGGGGTTGAGACAACATGGTAAAAGATTCATCAGTCATACACCAAAGGAACATGAATAAAGATGTCTTCTGACGCCTCTCTAGTCGGTCGTTTCACAGATGCTAAACTTCGCTGCTGCTGCTAAAGTGCTGCTTATGTTTATAATTTCAGAGATGATGTAGTCGTTGAACGAATCAGCTGAGACAGTGTGAGTCTTTTTCATACCTTCACTATTTTGAAAAGTTTTTTTTTTGTTCTTAAATTGCTTAAATCTGTTCACAATGCATACCTTAACATGGATACAACAAACTTGCCTAATCTAATCATCTCGTCCCCCAGAGAAAGTTTGTCCCTAATTGGGTGATAATTGAGGAGATAAAACCGATTCCGCCCCCACTAAGATAACATTTAATTACACCATTTTCCCTGGTGTTCAAGCCAATACTGCGCTGACCAACACATTGACGTTGTCGTGCTATCTTGTCGCACGTCGCTTTTTGACGTTTCGAGAAAAACGCGTTTTATTCAAGGTCAAATTGACTGTCAATTCTGCGCATTGTCCCGAAGTTTGGTGGAATTTGATTGCTGGAGTCCCGAGTCATAATTACAAATGTATACGGTAGTCGGCCATCTACGTGTGTCAAACGCGTTCTGACCTGAAATCCCTTTGGCCAGTTGTCGCACTTACAGCAATTTTCAGGGTGTGTCAAGATAGCACGACAAGATTGAAACTTCTTTCATATGAAGAGTGACAACAATGCACGGAGTTTTTTTTTCGGTTTTTATTGAATATCTAAGGATTGGAATCGAATTTTGGGGATCTGTGAAGGTCAAAAGGTGGGGCATTGAGAGCTGCACAAAATAACGTTTTTAACTCAATTTGGCCTAAAATCTACGTGGGACCAGATAGCACGACAACGACAACATGATAGTAAACAGATTTTTTAACAGAAATTTGATTTTTTCCCTTGACTTTGATTCTTCTACCATTTTTATCCCGTGACAAACCACAAAAGGTTAGTTTCGTCTCAGTTCTCATTTGGTTCAATCTGGCTCGATGGCAAAGCATCAAGGTCATGTGCCACCTCGTATTAAGAGAAAGAAAGGGGCTTCCTTTTCTCATTAATTTCACCATCTGACTTGTCTTCAAGTAAACGCTATGGCTTCCTGGTATGTAATCAATGGTGGAGCCTGGAAGAAGCATGGCACCTCGATATGAAAGGACGAATCAACGTCTCGTGAAAGCGGAATTTGCTGTTTCTTGGAGTGGAAAATAAAGACAACACGTTCTCTGTATGCGACAATTAGTAATTGTTGCTTTGTTAAAAATATTCAGGAAAATGGATATATTTTAATGCATTGTGGTTTTAATACAGCCTCTTTTTTAAGGCTTATAAGTAATTCTTTACCAACTCACACGAAATCGGGAAAAGTTGCCCCAAACCCCTCTTTGATTTGCGTGAAACTTTGTCCGAAGGGGTAACTTTTGTCCCTGATCATGAATCCTAGGTTCATTTTTTTATATCTCGTGACGGAGGGGTGGTACGACCCCTTTCATTTTTTAACATGCGAAAAAAGAGGTGTTTTAAAATAATTTGCAGCCAGCAACGGTGATGAGATAGAAAATTGGTGTCAAAGGGATTTTTATGTAAAATTGGACGCCCGATTTGATGGCGTACTCAGAGTTCCGAAAAAACGTATTTTTTTATATTTAACATTCCTAATATGATTAATAATTTTTTTTTGTTAATTATTTTTAAAACTTATATTATTTTTAATTTTTAAGAATTTTGTTTAACTAGAATTCCAATTTTTTTTTCAAAATTTTTAATTTTAACGTCATTATTTTTTTATTCTTTTTTATCTTTTTAGAATTTTCTTGTTGAATATTTTTAAAATAACTGCTCTTATGTATTTTGTTTCATATTATTCTTTTTTGTTTTTATTTATTTAACAATTATTATATTAATCAAAATAGTAGTTCATGCAACAAGTTACAAAAAGAAGACTTTTTCAGCACGAGTCTTAAATTTATCCAACGAGGATCACCGAGTTGGATTAATACAAAGAGTGCTGAAAAAATCAAGTTTTGCAGCGAGTTCCATACAACATTTTTTGCAATTCCAAAAAACACCCATTAAGTGCAATTTTAAGTCAAATTTTCATGTATTTTTTCAATAAATCGCTTGAATAAAAAAAACGTTACTTAATCCACCTTTAGGTGGTTGGTGCCTTCCTCGCATTCATAAAGTAAATAAATACATTCAGTCAAAATAGGAACATACCTCCTCAACATGTTTAACAAATCAACTATATTACTCATTTCTTTTGATAGGGTTTTCAGACCTTCAATATAACTGGCTCATCGGCAAGGTCTGATAAAAAACTTATCGAATAACACTTAAGTGCTAATAACATTTGATAGGGTAGTCAGAGCTACAATGTTTTGAACTTGTTAGACCAACCTAATCGATTATTAGGGAAAATCAATTCGTGCTTGCCATTTCATTAGGGCACATAACTTTTTTTAGGCTAGAGTGTGTCCCTTTCACACCTTATGTAAACTGTCATTTGAGTGAAAGAGATACACTATTGTTTACAAAAGTTATGTGCCCTTTTGAAATGTTAGGCTCCAATTAGCGCTGATTTGTTGTTGATTGGCTAATTAATTAGTGGCTATTTGACAGAGCATTCACACCTCGTACCAAATGATCTTGACGTGTGAACAAACTCCGTTCTGTCAGTTCAATGTTTTGATTTTTTTTCTCGATGACCGCTGGCAAAATTTGTGTGCATTAACTGGTCAATCTGGCCAAGAACTCGTGTCCAGTGTACATGACTGTCGTGAAGGGACCCTCTGGATATCGAAAAGTCGGATGGTGAGTAGGGGGAATTGGGGATGGGGATGGGAATTGAAAAATGATGCTCAACATTCAAATGCGTTTTTCTCGAAACGCACGGTTTGTACATGATGCTTTTTGGAATGTTGGCGTCGAATTTTAAATCAAAGTCAACCCGATTTTAGGTTGATTTGGTTCTCTTCTCTTAACAGTGTAGCGGCTCATGCGCTCATGTCAAATCTGTCAAATCGAACGTCAGCAATGTTTGAATGTTTAATATTGAGTTGAGGGAGCATTTCTGGCTCTTAAATTCCCTAATTATGGCCATAAATAGCCGAAACTTGCACCTCCAGTCTGGAAACCAGGAAAAAAGAAACAAATTTGTGCATTGGTCATGGTAAGAGCATGTTAGGTTTGCAAAAAAAACAACGAAAGCTTATTTTTTTTGTTGTTTTGCCCTTTTTTCAGGTTGTTTGAGTGGGTTAAAAATCCAGAATGCTTCGCGGCAAGAACTCTTCCGGCACCCTTTGGCCCTGACGGCTGACGGTTACGATTCCTGAAACTCATCCCGAAAGATTGCTACAGAAGTGGTACTATGGAACCGTTTTAGCTGGTGTATTTTAAAAAAGTTAATCCTTGCAAGCTTATGACCGTCGGTTGGATCGGAAACGGGACGGTCTACAACACGCAGCTGGCTGACTAAAAAAAACCAGCCGGTGGGGCGAGTACGTCAAGATGGAATAAACCAGAAGCAAAGTTCTGGTCAGATTGCTCGGAACGAAAATAAAGGAATGTACACAGAAGAACATAGTTTTTGAAAATTCATTTCTGTATGTGCTTCTTGAAGTGGGAAGTGTGAAACTAATAAAACTGTATGAAAAAGACAATTGTTTGCTTTCCCAAAAAAAATCCTATGCCAAAATATGAACTTTACGTAAGCCAAATTTCCTATAACTGTAAAATGCTGGATCCGGGCATTGTTTTCATAACACTTGAGTGGTTATAACTCTTGAAAGGGTTGTCAGATCTTCAATGTTTTGGGATCATTGAAAAGGTCTTTTGATCACCCATCTAACGAAGGGTCGCATGATAGATCCGGATAACGTTTTCATCAAAATATATGAGATCCTACCTCAAAAAAGCGGGTAAATAACACTTAAGTGCTTATAACTCTTGATAGGGTTGTCAGATCTTCAATGTTTTGAGCTCGTTGGAAAGGTCTTTTGATTACTCATCTAACGATGGGTCGCATGATAGATCCGGACAACGTTTTTTATCAAAATATATGAGATCCGGCCTCAAAAAAGCGGGTAAGTAACACTTAAGTGCTTGTAACTCTTGATAGGGTTCTCAGATCTTAAATGTTTTAGGCTCGTTGGAAAGGTCTTTTGATTACCTATCCAATGACGGGTAGCATGATAGATCCGGACAACTTTTTCATCAACATATTTGAGATCCGGCCTCTGAAATGTGTACAAATGACACTTAAGTGCTCATAACTTTTGATAGGGTTATCAGATCTTCAATGTTTTGAGCTCATTAGAAAGGTCTTTCAAATACCTTTCTAAAAATGTATGATCAGACGGGTTTTCTTACAAAAACCACCCTTTTTACAATCTTTCAAACTTTAGCCAGAATCGTTTTTTAGCATAACTTTTGAAATACTTAACAAAACTTCATAATAGTTAATATAGGTCTTGTGGGACCCTAAGACGGATCGAATGAGACCAGAACGGTCCAAATCGGTTCAGCCAGTCCGGAGATAATCGAGTGCATTTTTTTCGGTGCACGGACTTACAGATATACACACGCACAGACATTTGCTCAGAATTTGATTCTGAGTCGATAGGTATACTTGAAAGTAGGTCTACGAGGTCGAATTAAGAAGTTCATTTTTCGAGTGATTTTATAGCCTTTCCTCAGTAAGGTGAGGAAGGCAAAAATTGAAAAGTGTTACTTTTCGAAACAAGTGCTGAAAAGTTCAACTTTTCCGCACCCATTTCAGTGGTGGAAAGTAGATCTTTTCTGCATTTATTTTGAAAAGTGTTGCTATTCGATTCTGTAATTTTTGGTACAGAAAAGTATGCTATTTTGTCGTTCAAGAATGACAGGAAAATGAGTAGTTTCACGACGGAATTGCAAAAAGATTATACATTTAACCTTTTCAGATGGCAAACCTGAAAATCTCTTTGTTGACAATAATACTTTAAAAAATCAAGTCCTGAAATCATGGCATTTTACCTAAATTTTGAGCTTTATGCCGTTGCAAATATTTTTTTGAAGTTTATGTCTCTTGACTCTGATTGACCAAAGTCAAGGGAGGGGCAAAAAAATGTAAAAAAAAATAAATTACAAAATTTCTAAGTAACAACGAAATTTTATTTTTCGAGAAAAAATTTTTTTGCAGTGCTGAACATTGCAATTTCATAAAAGCTCAAAATATTTTTAAACGATCCCAAACATTCTATATATGATTTTCAATTCAGAAAAAAAGCATTTATGATTGTTTTCAGTTGATTAAACTTCTATTTCCATTGAATTTTATTTTTACTTTTTTTTGCTCCTTGATTTTTTGAACCAATTTTGAGAGGGGGCGAGATAAACTTTGAAAATATTTGCAACGGTCTTAAAAAGTTTTGATAATTTCCATATTGTTGACAGATTCGTCATATTCAATTATAAAAAGAAAAATCTAATTCTTTTTTTGCTAAAAAGCATTTCTCTGAGAGTCTTGGAAAATATTTACAATCTGAAAAAAAATAATTCGACATTTAACTCAAAAATTTAATAGCGCAAAATAACGAAATTTTTCTATTCTTCAGGCAACTAAATAAGCAATTTTTTGAATTATGGCACTAGTTCGTTAAAATATTTTTTTTAAAGAAACATGATTTTTGAAGACTGAAGTTTAGTTTGAAAATTTTGATAATATTTCTTTCGGGAGATCCGAAAACTTCCTGATCACAGAACATAAAGTTAACGATTTGCAAAATCATGATTTTTTGAGAAATTGGCTACACTGCGAAAGGAATTTTGACTAACTTGAGCCATAGCCCAAAAGATGGCATTTTTTCTCATTTTTAATTCGCTACTAAAGTTTAACTCGTATCCATAAGACTTCCTTGTTCTGATATACAGTGTAAACTAACAGAATATCTTTTCAATAAAATTACAACTACAATAACAATTTTTCAAAATGTGTATTTTGCGCAATAAATTTTTTATGTAAAAAATCGAATTTAAAAAAGTGGTTAATTTTGTTTAGAGTGTGACTATTTTTTTCCGAGAACTACAACTTTGCCAAAGAAATCAAATCGATCAGAAAATCCGTTTTCAGGTTATTGAATATTTTAATAACCTTTTGTATGAACAGCTGTAATTTGTGTAAAATTCTACACACTTAGATTTTTCTGCCGAGCTCGAAAATTAAAAATGACTGTGTATGGACGAATTAATAATGACTTATTATAATGCTGTTCGCTACTTCCACATATTGCATGCCATTTTTGCTAGTACGAAGAACCGCCCTAATTTTCCATACAAACTTTGGAAAAAAACCATTCGGCCCTGTCTAAATATTTATGAAAAATTCAAAGTGCACGTGTTTCTGGGGAGCTGGGACCCCAAACTTCATGCTTCTTCTCGAGTTGGCTTGTGCAGAAATTTAGTTGGTTGGTGTTATTTATTTCAAAATTCGTTAATATGAAACACTCTTTTTTTTGCAGGGTTTTTATCCTTCATGACATCTTTTAAAATTGCATAAACCACATTTTTCGAAAATTTAAAAACCTCAAAGTGTATATTACATAAAAGAGGTGCAACTTACAAACAACAATTTTATTTTCGATTGTTAAATTTAATTTTGCACCTTAAGAAACAAAAAAAAACATGAAAATACTTCAAAACCGCAAAAGTATTTCATCGAATAAAAGGTTTCCAATGAGATCTCTTCAAAACAAGAAAAATAAAACTATGGCAGTAGAGAGTTAAATGAGCAATTCTTCCGTAATTTTCCACCACTCCCTGATATCAACAAGCAAAGATGAATGGTCTAACATCGACAACGGGGTGCTTGTCAAGCAGTAACCGTTCAGTTGTCGAAATAAAGAAAATATTTCGTACCAGTTTGTTAGAAAATATTTGTGGTCGAGCACATCCAAAAAGAAATTCCCCCCGATGTCAAGCTATATTAATCACGATTAGGCCCACGACGACAATGACGACGCCAGGAAAGAGTTCGAAATCGGCACCGAATTTATGACTTTTAGTGCCATATTTTAGGACGAGAAACGTGTCGTTAAATTTAAACAGCCGCTGGCACACATTCTGAACAGAAAACCGAGACTGGCTTTGTTTGTTTTACATTTTGCTTCATATTTTGGCTTTGGATTGTTTGAAAAGTGTGGTCGAATCGCCGCCACCACCATCAACAAGAGATGCCGGCAAATAACAATTGATGGTCTTTTTATGGGCGCAATTACATCACACCACACCCCCGCAAATCACGCCACCCAGATGGGACCATTTGTGTGCGATTTGGTGTCAAAGTGTGAAATGGGTTTTTCTTCGTTTCAAGATAAAGAAAGTGAAAATTGTTAACTTGAGTGACTTTTTATTGTTCAATTTAACTTCCACTTACTGAATAACTTCAAGAAAAAAATATAGTTCGACCTCATTCCTAAATCACTTATGAACCCACACATCTGTGCCCACGTGTACTCCACATATTTCCATACTGGGTCAGCATTATAAATTAAAGCGGTTTTTGTGTGGTACCCAAAACGGGTCCATCCATTTACTCACGGTGTACTCCTGTTGGGTACCTGGTATTTGGTCCTTTCATGCCGG
Source organism: Culex pipiens pallens (assembly GCF_016801865.2). Classification (NCBI taxonomy): domain Eukaryota; kingdom Metazoa; phylum Arthropoda; class Insecta; order Diptera; family Culicidae; genus Culex; species Culex pipiens. The sequence continues at coordinate 167,438,381 of NC_068939.1, forward strand.
CCAAAAACTTAAGGCCCCAAAGTTTACCTCTCCTCGAAAACTTATTTTAATGCTCATATTGCTTCACGTTTGCTGTCCGGAGCAGCAGCGCCGTGACTTCATTTTCTGAGGGAGATAACCTTGGAATGGACATGATAAGGATTAGTTTTGAGAACAGAATAAATGCAAATCATTTAAGAAAACTTAAAAAAGTATTTTCGTTCCGGTTATTCGTTTATTGGAACAATTCTCCCAAGAATGAGTAATTTTGGAAATTTAATTTTTGTATAATTGAAATATTGATGAAACTTTGTGAGTTATTTTTCAATGACAAAAGAAGCGGTTTTGCATTATAAGTTGTTCATACAAGTTTTCATACAGTTTTATACAAATACAATACAGCTGTCCATACGAAAAACTATTAATATATTAAAAATTCGACAACGGATTTTCTGATCGATTTGGTGTCTGCGGCAAAGTTGTAGTTCTCAGTAAAAAAAATTGACTCTGAACAAAATAATCCCATTTTTTTAAATTCGCGTTTTCACACAAAAAAATGTACTGTCCAAAATAGGATTTAAAAAAAATACATATTTTGAGCCATGGCTCAAGTTAGTTAAAATTCATTTGCAGTGTTGCCAATTTCTCAAAAAATGATGATTTTTGTAAAACGTTGATATAATTGAAAAAAATATGTGACTTTATGTTTAGGGATCGGGATCGAGAAATTATCGGATCTTTCGAAAGAAATATTTTCAAAATTTTCAACTCAAACCACACATTTAAGAAGACTGAAAAACATTTATTTTCGTTCTTCAAAAATCATGTTTTTTTTCGAAAAACTGTCAACAATGTCAATTGAATTTTGACCTGCCATAACTCAAAAGATAGCTTATTTTGTCATCTAAAAAATATCATCAAAATGTAATTTTGTGCAATCAATTTTAAAGTAAAGTAAAGTCGAAATGATTTTGTTTTTCAGGATGTTACAATTTTTTCAAGTCCAAATTCTCAGAAAATTAGCAAAAATTTTAAGAATTTTTTAAATGTGCCATTTTTCCATCCCAGTATAGTTTTCTATTTTTAATTGAATACGACAACATTGTCTTTCTAAAATCGGAAATCAATAATCAATATAGTCTGAAATCTAGACGAAATTCCTGAATTTCTGGACATGATTTTTCGCAAGTATTATTATCAACAAAGAGATAATCAGGTGTGCCACCTGAAAAGTGGAAACAAGATATTACATTTAAATAAATTAATATAAAAATAGTTTCATACATGAAAACAAAAAAAGCATTAAATAAAAAAACTAAGCAGAATTATTTTTTTCAACTATAACATAAACAAAGGTTTAAAAACTAAAAAATGTAATGATATAAAATTTGATTACAGTGGACTCTTTCTGTGTAATAAAATTTGAAAAAATTATAATAGCTATGAAATAATTTAAGTAAGAAAATGACCAAATCTTCTCTTAAAAAAAACTTGTACAATTGTTTTTAAACTAGAAAGTAAACATTGTTAACGTTTTGTTATTATTTGTAATAAAATAGGTCTATTTGAATCATTTTATTCGATTTTTTAACATTTTATTCACATCACATTTTTTGAAATTTTTAAAGTATTTGAATATGAATTATTTGAACATATGATTTCTGATTCTGTGGACTGCAGAAACCCTAGTAAAAGAGTTTGCTGAATTTTAAAAATATTTTTTTAGGCAAATATGTTCAGAAATAAAATAAAGTTATTCTTTTGTGAATTTTTCTCATAGGATTCTAAAATTTGATTCCTTTGAATGATATTCTTATTTTATTTTTCAATTTGAAGACTGTAAAGATTTCAAGATTATACCTGTTTGAAATATTTATGTTGATTCTATTTAATATAAATCACGAAAATACGAGCTATGTGTTTATGCAGGCAGTACATTTAATGACAAAAATATATTTTTTGATTAAATTTTGTTTCTAGTGTGATACAAAGATAAACTCTCTTTTCCATTGATCATCACATATTTTAGAACAAGTAGTTGTATGGCCGAAGAAAAATGGAGGAATGATAAAACTTAATATGAAAATTAAAAATCAGGGTCAAATCGGGGAAATGTGAACATAGAAAATTGCAAATTATTTAAATAAAAATGGCTGATATATTTTTGCAAAATCCCGTGATTCATTAAATATAAGAGTTAAAAAAATTAACCAAAATAAAAAAAATCTTTTATACAGGAGCACCGTTAAAAACAAAAAAAACCTGGACTGTTTTTTAAATATATTAAAACATTTAGCTGCTTCTTGAAATTTGAATATAAAAAATTGCAAATTATTTAAATAAAAATGGCAGATATATTTTTGCAAAATCCCGTGATTCTTCAAACATAAGAGTTAAAAAAAAATGAACCAAAATAAAAAAAAAATCTTTTATACAGGAGCACCGTTAAAAACATAAACACCTGGACTGATTTTTAAATATATTAAAACATTTAGCTGCTTCTTGGATTCCTTAGAATTGTTCTCCTTATTTTTTGTTTCTAAAATAAAAAAGAAAATGGTGAAAAAACACGCTCCATACACAAAAAAATTATAGAAAATTTAGTATGGTGAAAAAACTACGGGGGGGGGGGGTGGTTGTGTTCGATTAGATTAGATTAAATTTGATAAGATTAGATTAGATACTATTTGATTTTTTTAGATTAGATATAATTAGATTAGATTAGATTAGATAAGATTAGATTAGATTAGATTAGATTATATTAGATTAGATTAGATTAGATTAGATTAGATTAGATTAGATTAGATTAGATTAGATTAGATTAGATTAGATTAGATTAGATTAGATTAGATTAGATTAGATTAGATTAGATTAGATTAGATTAGATTAGATTAGATTAGATTAGATAAGATTAGATTAGATTAGATTAGATTAGATTATATTAGATTAGATTAGATTAGATTAGATTAGATTAGATTAGATTAGATTAGATTAGATTAGATTAGATTAGATTAGATTAGATAAGATTAGATTAGATTAGATTTGGTTAGATTAGATTATATTAGATTCGATTAGATTAGATTAGATTAGATTAGATTAGATTAGATTAGATAAGATTAGATTAGACTAGATTAGATAAGATTAGATTAGATAAGACTAGATTAGATTAGATTAGATTATATTAGATTAGATTAGATTAGATTAGATTAGATTAGATTAGATTAGATTAGATTAGATTTGGTTAGATTAGATTAGATTAGATTAGATTAGTTTAGATTAGATTAGATTAGATTATATTAGATTAGATTAGATTAGATAAGATTAGATTAGATTAGATTAGATTATATTAGATTAGATTAGATTAGATTAGATTAGATTAGATTAGATAAGATTAGATTAGATTAGATTAGATTTGGTTAGATTAGATTATATTAGATTCGATTAGATTAGATTAGATTAGATTAGATTAGATTAGATAAGATTAGATTAGACTAGATTAGATAAGATTAGATTAGATAAGACTAGATTAGATTAGATTAGATTATATTAGATTAGATTAGATTAGATTAGATTAGATTAGATTAGATTAGATTAGATTAGATTAGATTAGATTAGATTAGATTAGATTAGATTAGTTTAGATTAGATTAGATTAGATTAGATTAGATTAGATTAGATTATATTAGATTAGATTAGATTAGATTAGATTAGATGCTATTTGATTTTTTTTAGATTAGATTAGATTAGATTGGATTGGATTAGATTAGATTAGATTAGATTAGATAAGATTATATCATATTGATTTGATGCTATTCTATAAGGAAAAAATATCAAAACACTATTTTGTAAAATGTCGCTTACGTCTCTTAGTCGATTCAGAATATTTAAGTGGTCATGAATTGAGTTAGGATTGTCAGATGTTAATGCTTTTAGTTTCAAGTAATCTTTTATTTCAAATTCAAATTGCGTAGAAAAAAAATCCTCGCAAAAAACTTATAAAAATATAAACAAGATTATAATCACATGCGACCATGTGTTACAGGAAAAAGCACGATCCTCCCGGACCAGGCCAAAGTAGGCCATCAAAGGTTACTTTCAATGCCCGAGGGCGCGTACACCAGGGCAGGCAGGCAAGCCTCGGCAGATATTGGCCACGGCGTCTGCATCCTAATCTGGTTGAATTTGGGCGCAATCTTTCAACAGCATAAACACACACACACACACACACACACACACACGGAGAGACCGGCCGGGGCAAATCTAAGAAAATCTTGGTTAATTTAACTAAAAGTATGGGTTAATTTTTTACACAGTTTTCTTTCAACAATCGATTGTTGATTTTGTTAACCCGAAATTGCTGACCACCAGTTACTAAAATTAACTAAAAAAATAGTTGGAATTGCATTTTTTGTTGGTTAAATGGCCGAAAAAAATTCTAGCAGTCGACTGCTAGAATATTTTTTTCAGAAAATTAACTAAAAATTTCTTGTTTTCAGCTGAAATATTGTGGAATATTCTGTTAAAAACTGGCTGGAACATATTTTTCAACTATTTTTCAACAATTTTTTTCGTTGTATCAACCGAAATATTTTTGCATGGAGTAAATTATTAGTGGTTTGTAACAAAACATTTCTTTATTAGATATAATTTATGTAAGAGTTGATATATATTTTCTTTAATTATCTAACGATATAGGCTGGGCCGATTTTCTAGCTATATTTTAACTAATGCCTTACTTGAATACAAAAAAAATATTCGTACATGTAGTCAATAATTAGCTGTTGTTAGCAATATTTTTATTGAATTTGCAGTAAATTTTATAACAATGCCTCACAAATTTATGCTGAGTTTTTTTATTTTCGCATTTATTCTGCCTAAAAATTTAACGTTTTGTACTAATTTGTTTTTTTTTGGCTTAAATTGTTAAATTACTGTTAAAAACGCATCAAAACATTTTGTTTTAACTGTTGTTATAAAACATGTGAAGTTTGACTAATGTTTAAAAAAATTACATTAAATTAATTTAAAAAAAAATAATAAAAAAGCATATTACAAATTTCTCGTGAATTTCTTAAAAATAGAAACCGAGCAAAATTTTCACCAAATTTAAAGCTTATATTTGTATTATGTTGTATAAAATTAAGTGTTGTATTCACTTACCATGACTGTGGAACACAGAATTTCCACCAAAGTGAACCTTTTGCTGCAAATAGACATTTGGAATTTATTAGTAATTTAATACAAAATTCTTAATTTCGGCTATAAACTGAAAAAAGGAACGTAAATAAATGTAATTATAATGAGGAAAGAAGAAATATCAATAATGCTACTTACCAAGCTTGCATTAATTTAACAATTACTTTTGGCAACACATTTTCACTGCATTTGATTTAATTTATACAACGTACTCCGAATCCTGAAAAAAATATTTTGAGTTTAACATACCAGTTTATTGAGCAGACGTATTGCAACAAAACTCTCAAGATAATAATTATCTTCTTTTATATATTTTATAGATTTTATTTTTTGATATTTTACTTCATCTCTATTTTTTATGTTGTCATGTGTACGCATTTCTATTTATTTTATAATTGATGATTCTGAAAAAAAAAATAATGGTTCATTAAGATTTTATCCGTCGTAAGCGTGAAGCTTTTAAATCATTCAGTTTTCTTATAAGAATCACATTAGATAAATTATTGTGCAAAAATAAACCCATACTTACTTGGATTAACCAACATTTTGTTAAATTTGCCCGGGATGCTCCATCCGTTAAGAGTTTGCCCGCATCTCCCTTCTACTGCCCTCTCTTTCCATCAAACATTCTTATAACGTGTTTAACTCACTCCCATTAGAGGTCGTCATGGCGAAGGTTGTCCTCTTGCTCTTCATAGTTTATCACCTGCAAAGAAACCATCAACAAACCTACTCACCAATTCCACCTCCCCAGTTGCGACACTTTGATTTGCCACTTCAATATTAGCCAAATAGTGTAATTTTCACCTTTCACATCCTCTCACTTCATAATTAACAACACAAACTCAACAAATCGACCGCTCTCGTTCGAATCCTGACTTCAAATGACAGACGTAAACAAACCCAAGTTCATCTTTTAAATATTCAACCAAATGTAAATTATATTCAACCAAAATAATTCTTGATTTTTCTAAAACCAAAGCTAACAGTCGAGCACGATCATTCGAGTTCGGGAAATCTGTTAGCTTTTTGCCTTTAGCATTTTCAACAAACAGGTTATTAAATTAATACTGAATTTTTGTTAATTTAACTGAAAATTGGCAGTGACAAGTACGTTTTTGTTAAAATTTACGAAAGTAAAATCAACAATTTTAATTGTTAAAATTTCTGGGCACAGTCTCTCCGTGCACAGTCACTTTCACACGTACAAAAAGTCATGTTCGGGGGGTTGCTTCTCCCCAAAAATGGCAAGTGTAGATACACTTTCGATGGCTATAAGCGTACGTTGTACTGGGTACTTTAGACTTACCTTTAACGCCCCAAAACGACGATAGTCATCACCTTTTCCAGAGAGAAGGACCTCAGGGCAAAGTAGGCCTCGTCGTATGTGACCAAAACATATTTTGTATTTTATGCTCTCATTCGGCATTCCGAGATACATCTTGAAACGACCACGTGCTCGTCGTCGTGACTGGCAAAAGGACGATGGCGATGCCGGTGCGATAGAGGAGCCTCGAGAATTCAAGGATATGTGCTAGTATTTTTTATGGGTGCGGAGATATTCACCTAACCTACATGCTGGGGGGAAGAAAGGTGCACGGAAATGCAGTGGAAGGTACTACCGGAAGTCGTGCGATAATGCTGGCTGGAACTCTTGGACGGGCTTCTTTGCTTTTTTTTAGTTATTCTTTAGTTATACATATTAATATTATGTTCTGACCTTTAAATATTAAAACATTCGTGTAAAGTCTTCTAATATTTCGAAATAAACGCCAAAAGTTGAAAGGCGATTTCGCCCATTTAAGCGCTTCTCCCTACTTCCTGGCGCGATCCCAATTACTGGGGCCCCCAATTCCTTCGCCACGATATGGGTTCCAACCTCAAAAAGAAAGTGGCCTGGCTGCCAGCAATCGGTATGCCGACGGTAGCCATGGCAATATCCTCCCAAGTTGTTCCCATTCAAGAAGGCAGGCAAGAACATTACATACACATTGAGCTGCAAGCCAGTAGGCCACGAGGAACTGCTTGTGGTGTGTGCCCTGGCATAAGTAAGTCGTCCAAGTTGGCTGAGGAGCAATTTCGCTTGTGTTTTTTATCGCGATTTTTTTTCCAGGGGGATGAAGGTTGGTGGGTGGTTCTGGGATGAATTTGGATATTTTAAATCTTATCTTATTTTATAATAATATTTTTACAATTTAACTAAAAAAAAACACTTAATAAAATTCATAACTATTCCTCTAGAACAACCCCATCGCATTCATGTTTATCCTTCTTCTTGAGCGTTCCCATAATTTCCCAATTTTCTCTTTCCTTGCATTTCCCATTCGGTCTCTTTTTGTCTTATGCTCTCACTCATTCACTTATTCACTAACTCTCGCCTCACATGTTCTGCCTTCCGGTCGACAAGACAACGCTCCCTTTCGTCCATGTTCTGCCTGCCAGCGGTGCAGCACACCGAACAGGACTGTGGTTTAGAATTTTTTAATTTTGAAATTTGCAATTTTATGAAATAAATAATTAAACTAATTTTTTTTAAGAATTTGCGACTTTTGGAGGGAATTCAATGTCAACCAAATTGCTAACAACTTAGCCTAAGAAAACGCATTATTTTTGTAACAAGTCCCAACTACTGACAGATCCTTTTTTCTCTGCTCCGTAGGCAAGACGTTTCTATGGCTTCGTGGATCAGAACGTAAGCTATCTAATAATTGTGTGAAGTTTTACTAGATTACTTATGTTAACAAATAGCAGGCTTTTCCCTAACCCCTTGTTTTCATTTTATTTTTATTGGTTGCATAGGGTGCGATTTCTGTTCATACTATAAAACAATCACGATGAAATATTTGAAGATTCCAAAATATGAAAAATATGAAAAGTGATAATAACTGAATCTCCTCAAAAATTTGCTCAGTGTGATTACCAATGATATTGGCTAGTGATTTTTAACAGCAAAAAAAAATTAATGTTAATTTTTTTTTTAATTTCACTGCAATTACACGGTACTCTAAAATATGCTTAGTATTAACGCAAAATTGTGATATTTATAATAAAAAAGTTGTGTACAGAAAGTTACTGAAAACGTTATTAGTTGCAAACTTTTAATTTGAGGAATTTGCGATTCAGCCAACTGATTTTATTGTGATTTTACTGAGATTTTTTAATTTAAATTTACTAAAATATTTTTAAAATAAATCGACCAATTCACCAAAAGTAGAGTCAGTAAAATAAGAGATATAAATTTTTTTTTGCTTATCATTCTCAGGAAAAGGGAAAATATGAGTTTTTCAAAAAAGTTTAGCCTAAATGTCATTTAAAACAGTTTTGTTTAAAATTTGTTATTGATAAGTCCAGAAATTATAAAATGTTACAAAGTGCTTAAATTTTTTTAACAGAATAAAAAAACTTTATTTCTGAGCAGAACTGGTGTCATACTTTCCTTGATATTTATTGAAATACATTTTACCGAGATTCAAAAATAAATAGCTCAACTGCTCTGCGTTCTCTATCATTGAACAAATTTTCATGTGTTATAGCATGCTTTGAACATCAAATGGTATTATCCTTAGTTCTTACAAACAAAGCTTATTTCTGATTTTTTTGTAAAACATATTAAAAAACAATATTTTCGAAAATTTGTTTCAAAATGCCTGTAAAAAATCTAGTGGATTGCTGATTAAAAAACTTAATGTTCAGATAATCGTAGGGACAATTTTTTAATTAATTAATAAAAGCTTCTCGCCATTTCGCGGTATTTACGAAATTTCACGGTTAAGGACAAATTTCATTGATTACGCGGCTTTCGCGAAATCGCGTAAAACCACAAGCTCTACCAATGATCAGTCAAAGTAAAAAGTTGAAAACTAAACAAATCAAAATTTCAAGAAAAATAACTATTGCGCACCAAATTATAACTGAAAATTTTTAAGAGCGAGTCCACGAGCAAAGCATATCCATCTCGCATTGACCTCACCAATCTGCCTGAAAATTTCAGGAGTTGTTTGTACATATAAAACTAGCATCTGGCCAAAATATGAGCACTCTAGGTCAACGGGAAGGGGGGCAAATCGGGACACAAAGTTTGAAGGTTCAAAAACGTCAAAAATCTTAAAAAGGCTATAACTTAGGCAAAATTCAATTTATTTTCAAAATTCAAAATGCATCTGAATGGGCTTAAAAATGCAACAAAATGCAGGATAGAGCATTCAAATTGGTTAAATCTAAAGGGAGTTATTGGCATTTTAGTGAAAAAATAGCATAATTTTCAAACTCAAATAAAAAAGTGTTCCATCCAGATATCAACTCGGTTCGACCTGCAGCTTGAAGGGGACATCTGGGACTACCATCTGAGACAGAGAACGCTTTGGGTAAGGCAGTTTAACATATTGAATAGACACTTTTACTTTTAGTGAATTTTTTGGTTGTAAATTTGTGCTCGGGGGACCCCTTAGATCCCATTTTCTGGTAATAATTTTATCATATTCGTGTTTCTGAGACAATTTCACAATAGAAACATGAATAAAAATGTTTATTTTGATCCATTTTAACCCTTTTAAAAATAAAAATTAAAAAAAATTAAAAAGCTGCTTTTTTCTGGTGTCATTTAGTATCCTTGGAAACGAGCTTGATTTTCATTAAATGGGAATCGAAGATTTTGTTGAACTTTAATTTTTAAAGGGGTTAAAATGGGTGAAAATAAAAAATTTTATGCATGTTTCTATTGTGAAATTATCTCAGAAACACGAATATGATAAAAATTATCACCAGAAAATGGGATCTAAAGGGTCCCCGAGCACAAATTTACAACCAAGAAATTCACTAAAAGTAAAAGTGTCTATTCAATATGTTAAACTACCCTAACCCTACAAGCTGCAGGTCGAACCGAGTTGATATCTGGATGGAACACTCCCTTTAGGTTTAACCAATTGGAATGCTCTATCCTGCATTTACAGTCGACTCTCTGGCTGTCGATCTTCTCGATATCAATAATTCTCCATCTATCGATGAATTCTTCAGTCCCTTCAATCTGCATACTTCAATTATCTTCATTCCTCAATATTTTCCCTTGCTTGAAGGATCTCTTCCTCGACGGTCCCTTGGATTCTATTTGCTTTAAAAATCTCTTCCGGTTGTCAATAATTTCACTTTCTCATGGCTTGCATAGACATTTTTCTTGGCGAAACAAAGCTTTGAAGGGTGTTTGACATTAGTTTGTTTTTGTTTGATGGACGTCGCCATGATTCTCTCCCATAGCTGGGTATCAAGAAAAAAATATTTTCAATCGAGTCTTCTTTTTGCATCGTTCTGTAAACTGATGATTCTCTTCCTCGACGGTCCCTTGGATATTGACTACCAGAGAGTCGACTGTAGTTGAATTTTTTAAGCCCTTTCAGATGCATTTTGAATTTTGAAAATAAATTGAATTTTCCCTAAATTATAGCCTTTTTAAGATTTTTTACGTTTTTGACCCTTCAAACTTTGTGTCCCGATTTGCCCCACTTCCCGTTGACCGAGAGTGCTCATATTTTGGCCAGATGCTAGTTTTATATGTACAAACAACCCCTGAAAATTTCAGGCCAAACGACGTCCCATACAAAGGGGTATGCCCTGATCGTGGACTCGCTCTTAAAAGTAACGACTGTTTTTCAAGATTTTTCAAGCTCGCTCAATCTGACCCAAATCCATGAAGTTTTTATCATTATGTATCTAGATTCTAGACTTTATTATGTTTCAATGCAATGTTGTGTTTATGATTAAAAAAACACTTTGCATTTAAAAAATTTCCACGGATTCAAACACGTAAAAAGAAATTATTTAAAGTTTCATCCCTTAAAAAAAAGTTCAAGGTTAAAAAAACAAAAAATATTAAAATGTGAATACGTAATCCAAAGCAGGAGCTATACGTTACTTCGTAAATAAAAAATACTATTCAAATAATCACTTAAAAATATAAAAATTGGAAAAAAGAAAATACTAATTCAAGATGTTTATTGAGACGCTTGAAAACTGTTTAAATTGTGATCAATGTTAGTTGAGTAAATGTTCTTTTCTTAATCGTTTTATCAATAATTTAAACGCAGCAAGGCAATAAATAATAATGCTGAAAATAGTTATAAAAACGTTTGAAAAATTCATTAATATTCCTGTCCTTATAAATGTTCATATAGAAACTTCTTCAAAAATAATAAACAGAAAAACAAAACATTAAAAAGTGCACTGACAGAAATGGTAAAAATTTCTTCATATAAAAAAGACTCACAGAATTATCAATCAACAACTTTCAATTTAAGGTTACGACTTCAATCAATTTTAATGATTGCATCACAAAATTATATACATTTCAAAGACACATTTGATTTAGAACAAAAATTCCTTCAGCACCTACAAGAAAGGTACAACTAGCTTATGCTGATTCATTATGGTGTAGAAATCTGTTAAATAGAATGAGATACACAGTGTTTTATAGTAATGAACAAATTTCCTTGAAATAGATGAACCGGTTTCACCTTAATTCGGAAATAAAAATCATCCTGCATATCAACAGAGCACCGTTAAAAGATATTGATGTCGTTTTTCCTTTTTCATTTTAAACATTCAAATTAAAATTGTTTATCGCGTATTTTGGCGAAGTCGGCCTAAAAATTGAGGTATACAATAAGATTTAAGAGAATTATCCGTAGTACTTGAAAATAAAATTTAAAATCTTGAAATGTACGCTAAGTTTATCTGTTAAAAAATCGTAAGTAAGAAGACTTAACGTTGCATTTAGAGCACTTTATTTTTATTTTATTTTCTTCTAAAGCTAGGCTAATACCAATTTTTAATAATTTTTTTGACTCCTCACCATTATTTTTTTAAGCTGAAAAATCATGGAGCAAAATTGCAAAAAAAATACAAAAAAAAATCATCAACGAAAACAATCGTGTAAACTTGATTGCTGAAACATTTTATTTCGTTTATGTCTGCATTCTCAATGAAATGGTTCACTTCGAAAAATCTTCATACTTTAGGGAAAAAAATATTTAAAATATTTTTAGTAAATATTCGAGTTTAAACAGCATTTTGTGGTACTTTTTTCAAAGTTCAAATTAGAAAATTGCACTGTCAAAGTTTATACCTACCAAATTTACGCTTAGTGTATATTAGGGTGACTCGACATGGTCGATTTTTGTTAAAATTGAGAAAATTCTCCAAAATTTTCCAAAAGAAAGCATGCCGGCGTTATCTTACTCCAGTCAAACGATACACAGTAATAGTTTTGTTTTGAAGCTTAAAAAGCACCGAAAAAACATTGTTCTGATTTGCACGGTGTATTTTTCCGAGAACATTAACATAACAAATTCGGCAAGTCTGATATTTGGCACCATGAAAGAAGGGCTCTTTCCCGACATTTTGCGTGGTATACCGAAATATTTCGTCGGGGGACATTTTTGAAATCGATGGGTTCATGTTCATATCCATCAAATTTCTTATGAATGTGCCTCAAGCGACTCTAAATTACATATTTGACCTCAAATCAAAAGTTTCCAACCCAAATTTACCAGATTTCTAGCTTTCTTTGAAATAACCCCAACATCCAAGCTGGAAACCTCAAAACGACCAATTAAAAATCTTTTCTTTGTACAATTTTTCATGAAAATAAAGCAACAGATTGCCCAGATACAAAATCGAGCTTAATCCATTGCTAAACTTAGAGTATTTCATTTAAAAGCTATTTTTTACCCAAAAGGTTCCCAACATTATTTTTTCAATCCTCTGCCATACAACATTTATAAATCACATTGTAGAGAACAATTTTTTGAACAATTTCCATAAAAAGTACCAATTTTGGTTCAATATTTGCAGAGATACAGTATGAAAAAATAGTATTTACACCCCTTGGGCACTGCACATTTTGTGATGAAACATGTAAAAAATTTAAAATTTGACAGGAACCTAGTACTACGTTTTGTTCAGAAACTCATGCCAAACATGTTGCTACAAAAAGCTCATGAAAAGATGATTTCTATAAAAAGTTATATAACAAATACTATTACGAAAATAAAAAAGGTGCAAAAAAAGTTTGTACACCTTTCGAAAAATTAACATAAATAATGTTATTTGTTGACAAATCACCATAAATCCAGTCTCCAAACTCCAAATAGGCATCCTTGACTGATTAAAAAAAATAATTTGGATTGAATATAAAGTTTACTGACTACTTAGTATAAAAGTTTATATAACTCTGGAAATTCTATATAAAACTTATCTAAACTTAATTTTGCAAACTTTTAATTCAACTAAATGTCAATATATTACCATAAAATTGCTAAATAAACATTTTGGAGTGGGGTTATACCCACCGTTTTAGTATCGATAGAATAGATTTTTCGTTGGAATTTCGTACCAACCCGGAATTACGTCGTCGGACAATCCGCCGACATCCGAACCGGTACACGATTCACAAGTCAACCTACACTCAAAAAAATGAGTTCGCGTAAACGTGAACAGCCTTCATGCCAACGGGAACCAGGAAGAAAACTGTTCAACTTTTATAGTGCATTGCACCATGAAAGTGAACAGTTTTCTTCCTGGTTCCCGTTGGCATGAAGGCTGTTCACGTTTACGCGAACTCATTTTTTTGAGTGTATGTGGAATCGAAAAGGGCATAAAATTTCCGATCTTTTAATTGCAGGTTGCTCAAACGAAACCATAACAACGTTTTTGCTTAGGTATTTAAAAACGAGGGTTTTATAGAAAACCTAGATGTATGGGTATCAAAAGATCGGAAATTTTATGCCCTTTTCGATGCCACATAGGTTGACTTGTGAATCGTGGACCGCTTTGGATGCCGGAGGATTTTCCAACGACGTAATTCCGGGTTGGTACGAAATTCCAACGAAAAATCTATTCTAGCGATACAAAGACCCCCACAACGGTGTTATACCCTCTCCAAAATGTTTACTTAGCAATTCTATGGTAATATATTGACATTTAGTTGAATTAAAAGTTTGCAAAATTAAGTTTAGATAAGTTTTATATAGAATTTCCAGAGTTATATAAACTTTTATACTAAGTAGTCAGTAAACTTTATATTCAATCCAAATTATTTTTTTAATCAGTCAAGGATGCCTATTTGGAGTTTGGAGACTGGATTTATGGTGATTTGTCAAGAAATAACATTATTTGTGTTAGTTTTTTCGAAAGGTGTACAAACTTTTTTTGCACCTTTTTTATTTTCGTAATAGTATTTGTTATATAACTTTTTATAGAAATCATCTTTTCATGAGCTTTTTGTAGCAACATGTTTGGCATGAGTTTCTGAACAAAACGTAGTACTAGGTTTCTGTCAAATTTTTTACATGTTTCATCACAAAATGTGCATAGTGCCCAAGGGGTGTAAATACTTTTTTTACATACTGTATACCCAATTTCGTAAAAAAAAGTGACTTTCTCCAAAAATTTCTGGATTTAATACCCATACAAACAATTAACACCGCCTACTGAGTTTTTTTTATGATTCTAATAAAATAATTTCATAAATGTCATCAAAATTTTTAAATAATTTTATGTTTCAGAAAAAATGTTTTCATCCTTAAAAATATCAAAGTAGGCAGTGTTAATCGATTGAATGGGAATTAAATCCAGAAATGTTGGAGAAAGTCACAGACTAAGCCTCTACGCATTTTTTACAATTTTAATGATAATGGTTCCATTCTATAATAGCAAAACAATTGTGAAAAACAAGCAAAAAATTGTTAAAGTGACTGTAAAAACATGAAAAATTTAGAAAGGCAAAATGTAATCATAGGATGTAGGGTGGTAATGCAAATTAAAATACTATAAATGGAACAAGAAAAACATAAAACAAGAGAAGTAAAGTTTTTCGTAGATCAAAAGTTGCTCAGAATGACCTCCTAAACATGGGATAAATAAAAAAAATCAAAAAAAAAATGGGCAGTAGAGTGTTAATAGAGATTATTTTCAGAAGCAATATTAATAAAAAAAATTTAACTGTGTGCGACAAAAGGAGCGATCGCATTAAGACTCAATCAAAATTAAATTAACATATCAATCGAAAAATAAATACCTTTTCAGCGAAAGGGTTTCACCAGATCGCTTCCCTCTCTCCGCCAAAAGCCTTGATCAACCGTGCGCTTCCACCTTTTTGGTTCAGCCCGCCGCCGTTATCACTTCGGCCATCTTCGCCAATCAACTGACGCGCGCTCCTTCCCAGCGTGGCGCCATTTTGTCTCCACTCTATTGTTTTGAGTGTATCATCGACTACTACCAGTCTGGCCAAATAGAGTGGCAAGAACCGGACGAAAACGGACGAATCTTGTTTGGTCCAACCCCGAGAGAGAGAGAGACAGCGCGCGCGAGAGAGAGAGATGGCACCCAGTGATAGTAGCGCAGGCCATGACAGGAGAGGTCGGGTGGTGCGGACTGTTTGTTGTTCGTAGTAGTAGTCGTCGTCGTAGCAGGCGCTTTTGTCTCGTGGTGTTTTCGCTTCTCGTCGTCTGGCGGCGTCGTGGCCGTCGGTTGTTACAAAATTCTGGCCCCGAGACACACTCTCCGTGGGGTGGACCACCGACAAAAAAGTCGTCCTCCGCTCAGTATCACGTCGGAACGCTGCGAAACCGGGCGCGGAAGAGCAGCGCCATTGTTTTATCCGCCTCCTTTGTTGTCGTTGTGAAGTGAGCGCGAGCGGACGCGTGTGTGTGTGTTTACAATCGTCGAAGAAGCCGCAAATCGACACGAGAACGGCTTTTAGTTAGCAATATTGATGCATGGCGATTCCCTGACAGCTATAGAAGCAAATCCAAGTGTCCTGGGTCACGGTTGTGTCGCGTTAGTGTTAGTCGTAGTAGCCGTTAGTAGTCGTAACCGTAGTCTTAGTAGTCGTAGTAGGCCATGCACAACCAGCATCATCCCCAGCACCAGCCGTTGCAGGCGCAGCAGCAGCAGCCCCAGCATCAGCAACTTCGTCAACCCCACCAGCAATCGTTCGAGCTGCCCCGGTGGAAGTCCAAACAGAATCGTACGTAGAATCCAAGCCACCCACGCCGCCTACTAGGCCCCGTTGTAAACCTGTCTCGGAGTTCACGCGGGATTCTGTGATTGATGGTTTTTGTTGTCTAAGCGCGAAAGAAAGGGGAATTTTTTTTTCGACAAAAAAAAAAACACCGAAAATCACACGTGGCCGAATTTGATGCCGTGATTTGTATTTGTCTTTTTTTCTGTGTTGAGAAACTACGTTCCTCGAATGTGGTGTGAAATTTTAAACCGTGTTTTTCAGTGAACGCGGGTGTTGGTGTGATTGATTAGTACCGGGGGAGATGCGGCGTTTGAAGATGAACTAGAATTCGGCGATTGTTTAGATTGGGGTTGGTTGTTTTAAATTAATTTAAAATTGATTGCGACAAGCTTTTTGTGACTTGTGAACGTTTCCATAACTTCCATTTTTAACGGATTATCTTGAACTTGATTGAGATTTTCGAAAATAAGAAAATAACTACATTTCAAACTGATCTTCTATTGAAATAAGACTTCAGTTCAAAAATTTCTGAAAACAATTGAAAATTAGAAAAATTCTAATTTTTTTTTATAAGCACATCAAATCAAATTATTTGCTCTACAGCATTGCCTTGGCGTTTTCGATTGCGAGATTCCTACTCGAAACTAAGTGTCCCAAGACTTAATTGTCGAGGCAATTGCAAACTTCTTTTTACACCACCCCGGGATTCGAACTGACGACCTTTGGATTGTGAGTCCAACTGCCTACCAGCGACTCCACCGAGGCAGGACCCAGGGAGACGACTCCTACACCTGGATTGAACTATCGACCTAACCCTTTAGGTTAGACCGGGGCCAACATTTACTTCCCCATCCGACGGAAGGTGTGGTCAGACGATTCTCGTCTCGAAAAATGCCACCGGGACCGTTCGGGATCGAACCCGCCATGTAAGCACATGTAAACCACAGAGAACAGATGTATAACACATAGGAAAATCCATTGAAAAAGCTGTGTAAAAATTCAAACCAAAATACGTTACAAAGAGCTAGGGTGTAAAAGATCCGCATAGATGGCGTGTCTGCCCAGTGAAAAATATTTTACGACCATCAGCCCCGCATCGGCCGTACCTGCGGCCGTACATTTCTACAGGGGTGGCGAGGTCAGCGAAGCTGGTGATGAAATGTCAAATCAGAAAAGTAAACATAAACATAGCCTGCGATTCGTGATTCGTTTTAAAGAGAAAAAATAATTCTAAGAATTAAAACTAGATCAATTCACTTATTTGTTTCGTTAACAAGCATTTATACTGCAGCTGGGGAAGTTGCCAATGTTGGTAAGCCACAGCAAATTGTAAAATTAAAGAATATTGCGGCTGAGTGATTCTTTTTACAGGTGAACAAACTTTAAAAACCTAACCAGCAGTGGATTTCGAAGACCCGGTCACCAGATGAGCAGTGTTGTGGTGCAGTGCGCTGGCAAGTTGTTATCGTTACAGGCTACCGAAGAGGAGATGGCCAAAAAAGATCTATTCCTTACCGTATAGTTAGCTGTTCGACATGAAAAACCAGTTCCACATCGGCAAACCTGCATAATACACGGTCAAAACGAAGGGATTTCAAGGCAGGTGCTGAGAAGCAGATCGTGATCGATCCTGCTGACTTCCGTGATGTAGCTGGGTCCATCGTCCTCGAGGCACTGAACTAGATGATGTGTGGGAGCGTCGTCGGATGATTCGAGTAGCTCGAGCTCGATGATCTCATCTGGCATTCCGATCGACTCGTTGGTGTTATGGGGCAGATAGGTCCAGCTGACCATCTGGTCCGTCTCTGTAAGTAGATCTTGTTCGTCGCGTACACCACTTGATCCTTGATCATCGCGGACACCGCTTGATCTGTCGCTTTGAAGAAGACGAATTTGTTTGCTGATAACTAGGTTTGTCGGGCACGTCAAGTTCCCTCGGGTCGACGGTCTCGTGCTCGGCCCAGTTGACCGAAGTAGGTATCCCACGCGATTCACCACTCCTGCAGTCATCGTTTGACAAAAATTGGCCGCTGGCTACCTGGATTCGAGACCTTGGCACAGCACCTGGAACCGGTCTAAATTTGTTGTTCGAAAATTATTTGATGAATCGTTTTTTCTCACACTTTATTTACCTCCTGGCCAATCCACTTGTCAGCTCGTTTTCCGAAAAGTGGTCTGAACAAACTTTTCGCTGTTTCAAACCGGTCTGTCCAAACTTTTGAAACACAGCCGTCAACTTCCGGATTCCCACAGTTGGCCACCCACCGGCGACAGCTGTTGAAAAAGATAAAATTAAAATCATAAAAAAATCATTCTGAAATGTGATGTTTCCGCTATCTTCAAGAATGCTTACAGAGCAGCGTCCTTCGGAAAGCCATGATAAGTTCTTCGCTCTGGGAACAGGCCGGAAACGTTCCGACAACCCGCAAATTCACACCTACGGCCCATTTTTTCAACTCAGTCTTCTTTTTGCTTCTACTTTGGCCTTGACGTTTACAAACGATAACAGTCAAAAACATCTGTCAAATTGGTCGCATCGGGGACAACAGTGGCGCCTCTAGCGGATGCTTCACAAATCAAATTTAAATAGTTCGTAACGGTTTTGCCTTCCTCACTGAGGTAAGGCTATAATCCTGCTCTAAAAATGAACTTTTTATTAAAAGCTCGAAGACCCACCTTCATGTATACATATCTACTCAGAATCGAAAACTGAACAAATGTCTGTGTGTGTATGTGTGTGTGTATGTGTGTGTGTATGTATGTATGTGACCAAAATTCTCACTGAGTTTTCTCAGCACTGGCTGAACCGATTTTAATCGAACCAGTTGCATTCGACTTGGTTTAGGGTCCCATACATTGCTATTGAATTGTTTGAAGTTTCGATAAGTAGTTCAAAAGTTATGTATAAAAATGTGTTTTCACAAATACCCGGATCTCAATTATATGCATGTAAACGATGTCCGGATCCATCATCCGACCCATCGTTGATTAGGTAATCGAAAGGCCTTTCCAATGAGTCCAAGACATTGAAGATCTGGCAACCCTGTCTCGAGTTATGACCACTTAAGTGATATTTATGTACTTTTTTGAAGCCGGATCTTACTTAAATGTATGTAAACGATGTCCGGATCCATCATCCGACCCATCGTTGATTAGGTAATCGAAAGGCCTTTCCAATGAGTCCAAGACATTGAAGATCTGGCAACCCTGTCTCGAGTTATGACCACTTAAGTGATATTTATGTACATTTTTGAAGCCGGATCTCACTTAAATGTATGTAAACTATGTTCGGGTCCATCATCCGACCCATCGTTAGTTAGGTAATTGAAAGGCCTTTCCAATGAGGCCAAAACATTGAAAATCTGGCAACCCTGTCTCGAGTTATGACCACTTAAGTGATATTTATGTACTTTTTTGAAGCCGGATCTCACTTAAATGTATGTAAACAATGTCCGGATCCATCATCCGATCCATCGTTGGTTAGGTAATTGAAAGGCCTTTCCAATGAGTCCAAATTATTGAAAAACTGGCAACCCTGTCTCGAGTTATGACCACATAAGTTATACATTGTGGTCTTTTTTCTGGATCTAAAAAAATGATGAAACCACTCATATACCCATTTTTGGTAAAAAGTGAGGAAGGCATCAATCACATAGGTGGATTAAGTTAGTTTTTACACAACTTTCCCATTTAAGATCTACATCTGAGGGCTTTTGTTAATTTAATTTGGTTAACCACGGTGGATTTTCTTGAAAAAAATCGAACTGTCAAAAATCCACCAAAGCATCTACCGGTTGATACTTTTCTACCACAGATTTTTGTGCGATCAATGTGGTTGATGCTTTGGTGGATTTTTGACAGTTCGAATTGTTTCAAGAAAATCCACCGCGGTTAACCAAATCAAATTAACAAAAGCCCTCTGTTCTCTGTGTGTGAACGTTTAATGTGTCCCGCTTATGGCCTATCTACAATGACTTTACTTAAAAAATTGTACTTAGCTTTGGAATTTTCCATATCAAAGGTAAACAAACAACTTCATAGCAACGTATGTATGTATGTATGCAAATTTTTACCCTCTTACGAGAAAAAAATGGTATTGGATTATTATTTCTTTTAATAATTTTGAATATTACTTTTGAAACAATTGAGGAAAAGATTTAAGTTGTTTATTTATTTAAATTTAAAGAGTGAAATCAGTTGATATAACATTTACCAGATCGTTCAATTCAACTTGAATTCATCAACCGCACTCGCAATCACTTTTCACGCACAAAATCACGTAAATTACAGTCACAACACCTCGACAATACGCTCCGGCGCGAGGGAGGCGTTCAAAATTGAGCAATTTAATGGACTATAATTTTCCAATGTTCTCTCACCACCCCCTCCCTCCCAGTCTCCTCTCCCCATCCTCAGACACACACACACACACACACACACGGGAAAATGTTATTGACTCGACAAACCACAACCGGGTTTTCCAATCAGACAACATGCCTTCACTTGACGCCCACCAGCACCCTCCTGTTCCTTTTTGCTGGTTGTGGTGCTGCTGCTGGGTGGCTAACGAGGTTATGCTTCAACGCCATGTCATGGACCCACCCCACCCCCTGGTACAACGAAATGGGGAGGGTGGGGGCACTGTCTCAGACAGTGAAGTACAATTGACTTTGAGGACAAATTGAGGGCTGGGAGGTGGGGCGATGAAAAGGATATTATTTTATGGCTTTCGACGTTATTTGTGGTGGGGAGGTTTCAGTCATGTTTGAGAGAATTTAAGTTTGTCTCAGATTTTTAAAACAAGGTTGAGGCGTACAACAATGAGTAAAACAAAATCAAAAAAATGTCTTAAGCGAAATTGACTGGGAAGGTTTCCAATGAAATAAACTGCCTGTCAAAAGTATTATTCAGAAAATGTAGCAAATTTGCATGAAAATTACCATTTAAAATAAATTTTGGTTTAAGTATTGATAGGATTTAAGATTTTGAAAACTAAGCAATAAAATTGCAAATCTATTGCATTTTTTTTAGCTACGCTAAGAACGCCATTTTATGCAGCTGAGCAAATCTCTCCGAAATCGGTAGTTTTTTTTTGCAATTTTAATTATTGTTTTTTTAATGCGGCAGAAACTTTTTTGGTGCCTTCGATATGCCCAAAAAAGCCATTTTGCATCATTAGTTTGTCCATATAATTTTCCATACAAATTTGGCAGCTGTCCATACAAAAATGATGTATGAAAATTCAAAAATCTGTATCTTTTGAAGGAATTTTTAAATCGATTTGGTGTCTCCAGCGAAGTTGTAGGTAGGGATAAGAACTACACTGAAAAAAATTATATACGGTAAAAAAATTGGTGATTTTTTATTCCACTTTTTATTACTAAAACTTGATTTGCAAAAAAACATTATTTTTATTCTCTGATATGTTTAAGGGGACATCTTTTCAGAAACTTTCAGAACGGACAAAAAATCTTTGACCGAGTTATGAATTTGTGAATCACTATTGATTTAAAAAAAATCGATATATTAGTCTCAAAAGTTTTTCAACTTCATTTTTTCGATGTGAAATCGAATTTGCAAACAACAAGTAGGTACTTCAATGAAATTTTCATAAATTGCACCGTTTTTAAGTTATAGCCATTTTTAGATATTTTTTTTGAAAATAGTCGCAGTTATTCATTTTTTTTAAGTAGGGGAAATGTACCCATTTTATTGGCCGTTCGACCAATTTGCATCACTTTTGCCGTTTTCATTTTTAGATGTATCAACAATGGAGAGTTGCTTGCTCACTTTAATTTGAGCGATTTATTACTTTGGAACAGTCGGAAACACTTCATGAAAGCTTTAATTCATGTTCAAAGTGCTGATAGGCCGATAAAAGAAATAGGCTGAGAAAGGGTATAGTTCCCCTAGTGTCCATGTTTGCCCACTTTTGAAAAACATATTTTTAAAGCAGTTTTTTTTTAATTACTCCATATTTAACTTTTTTGAAATTTGTTGATACGGCCCTTATTTGCTGAGATATTGCCATGCAAATATTCAAAAACTGGAAAAATGATGTTTTTCAAGTCTCACCCAAACAACACACCATTTTCTAACGTCGATATCTCAGCAACTAATGGTCCGATTTTCAATGTAAAAATATGAAACATTCGTGACATTTTCCGATCTTTTCGAAAACAATATTTTTCATTTTTTTAAGCAGGGTTAATATTTAAAAAAAAGCGTAATATTGGATGCTAGGCCCTTTTGAAACGTAAGCCTTGATTTAAAAAAATGGAAAATATTGTTTTCGGAAGATCGGAAAATTTCACGAATGTTTCATATTTTTACATTGAATATCGGACCATTAGTTGCTGAGATATCGACATTTGAAAATGGTGGATTTTTTGGGTGAGACTTAGAAAACCTCAATTTTCCTGTTTTAGAATCTTTTAGCTTTTCAAAGGTACTTTTTCAAAAGTTGGCAAACACGGAGACTTATTTAAAAAAAGGAAAAACTGTGACTATTTTCGAAAAATTTTATCATATCCGGATACCTCGGTAAATTTCACGTTAGTTAGAAGTATTGAAGTTGAAGTGAAGTGAAGAAATAGATCTTTTTGCCTTTCTTACTAAAGAAAGGTATAGGGTTTGCTTTTGGCTCCGACGCCCAATCAAGCTTCGTTCCCAAATCATTTCTCGAGATATATAAATTCCAAAAATCTGCAAAAAATCATGGACGATCGATTTTCGACGCCCGATCGTTTGACAATGACAGAATTGGTCTATCTCCAATATCCGAATTTTGGTGCTTAATTTACTGTAGAGCACGCGTGACGTCCGTGTGTGGTAAAAAAGTGCTCAATTTTGTGGTAGGGGGTTTCTCAGAGCCCACATTATGGATTTAAGCTCTCTTGGGCGCATTTGAAAGGGGACGTGCTGAACCTGAACCAGTTCCATACCAAATTAGAATTTACCCATTTTTTAAGGGGACTCGGAGTGTGTTTTTACCTGATTAGGCGGTTTTCAAATGAAAATTCTGTTGAAAATTGAAGTATTGAAATCGTTTATTTATCCAAAAAATTGCCTTTTTCCGAGCCCTACATCCTCCCAAATTTTCATCCATGTCGGTAATGTGGTTCTTGATTTACAGCTTGTGGACTAATTCACTGTGAGGGGGAAAAACCCCCTAAAAAAGGTAAAAGCCAACATTCACCAAATGCCAAAACTATTCCTTTGGCTTTTTATCTATTTTTTTTTCTCCATATCATAATCTAGACCATAATCGAGGTTCTGAAACAAATTTGACCTCATTCGGATTTACCGTTCAAATTTTAGAAAATTTCCATTTTTGCCTTTCTTACTAAAGAAAGGTATAGGGTCTGCTTTTGGCTCCGACGGCAAATCAAGCTTCGTTCCCAAATCATTTCTCGAGATATATAAATTCCAAAAATCTGCAAAAAATCATGGACGATCGATTTTCGTTGCCTCGTCGCCAAGTTGTCAAGTTGAGCTTTACATGCAGACGCGCGTATAGAGTTTTGATACTAGATAACCCCCTTTTTGTACAAGTTGCCCTATCGATTGCTCGTTCATCACACATCGCCTATCATGATTATCTATGCTTAGCTTCAGTGAACGCAAACACGACGCAAGCAGCTATTCGTTCTGAAGCCCCATGCTCATTCTGTTGCCTTTCTTTTTTTTCTTGCTCATTCTCTGATCGAACTCTGAGCGAACGAATTTCTGGTGAGCGTCCAAGCTGCCCATGCGCCAGTGACAACGCACATCGCGGGTCTTTTTGTGTGTTAGTATTTTGGTTCATCGTACCAGCGCACCAAGACACGTATGAGCCAAGGTGGTTCACTCGATACGTTTGCGTTTGTATTAGTGAGGTCTCAACGAGCGCTCAGTCGCAGTATGCTTCCCAAACCTACATAATTTTCTGGCTTGCTTATTGAAAGCTCACAATTTTGCCTAACGCCTAAATGTCAGTTTAGTGAATTCCAGTAGGCGTTTCAAAGCTTTCAAGAACATTTATGCGGCTTTACCGTTACATCGTTTACAACACGGAAAATTCTCGAGTGTGGAAACACTTTCTGCCAGTCATTTTGTAACCACTTTAACGCTCTGGAGCAAGACGCAAGAATTATTTTGTTTTCTCGTTAATTCTTGATATTTTGAAAAGTGCAAAAAATACTCAGAATAGCGATAGGCAGAAAACATTACGAACATCGCAAATAGTGAGCTAATTCTCTGCCTCACAAATAATTTGTTCTGATTTAAAAAATCGAAAATGCTTGTGTGCGAGCACAGCTTACACCCGGCCATGGCAAATGAGGCAAAAACCAGCGCTTTTCAGTTTTATGAAAATATCATGTTGAGTTTTGAATTGATTAATGAATGGACCATTCTTTATTTTGCTATTTCTTTGGAAAAAATTTAACTGCCGTTGTCTTCCTTTTGTAAGAAAGGCTCTATCTCACCCCAGGTGGGATTAAATCGGGTTTTTACTCTGTGATCAATACGTCAAATGCTGTATCAAGTAGGCGAAAACCTGTTTCACCCTTAATCCAACAAATTGTAAAAAAAAATATTTTAATTTATTTATTCTAAATGGCAATTCTTCCAATCAAATTTACCCCTCCAATACTTCTAACTAACGTGAAATTTTCCGAGGATTCCGAATATGACAAAATTGAGACCAAAAAGTGCCGCTATGGAGGCATACAGGGCAAAAACTAACTTTGTAAAATGTCTGTTGTAGAAAAATCGAAAAACTATGAGAAAAACTGCGATTGGCCAAAAAGTTAATACCTTAGGCTTATAGTCCATGAAATTACCCATCTTTTGACCTATGGGAGTATGTGTGGTGTTGGAGGCTGTTGCAAAAAGATATTAAGGTTTTAAAAAAATCAATTTTGAACAGTAATTTGCAAAAGCTATGAGAAAAAGTTAAACCAATCCTGGAGGTCTATGGCTCATTTTGAAGTGCTTCAAAAGACCTTTCGAATGCATCTAAGAGAGTTGGAATTGATGAAGTTTTACGGAATTGCGAGCAATTTTAAGATTTTTCATGTTTTTTGGACCTCAAACTTAAATGCCCGTTTTACCCCACTTCCCTTTGTCGTAGAGGGATCATA
Organism: Culex pipiens pallens; assembly: GCF_016801865.2. Lineage (NCBI taxonomy): Eukaryota > Metazoa > Arthropoda > Insecta > Diptera > Culicidae > Culex > Culex pipiens. The sequence continues at coordinate 167,463,694 of NC_068939.1, forward strand.
TTTGGCATGAATTCATCTCATGTATAGACAAACAAACGCTGAAAGTTTCATCCAAATCGGAGCACCTCGATACGACCTGTTACACATCGGTGAAAAACTCGCTCTTAAGGTTTAAGGGTCGCTATTGGTCGTTGAAGTTTGTATGGGAAAACTTGCAAAAATGTATGGGAAAAGTAATAAATTAAAAAATCCACCAAAAAGTGGCATTTAATGTGTCGGATCATTGTAAAGTTTGATGACAAACAACTTTATCGAAGACCGCAAAACGATCCGAGTTCTCCCTGACGAGTTATTAGCGATTTAAGGAAGACGTTTTTGTATGAAGATTTTTTCATTAACTTTTCATTTACTCTAAATATTCACAGTTAATTATTTTTGCCAACTAAATCGAATCTGTGGTCGATTTTTTTCAATGTCACCCTTTTGATCACTCTCCACATAACAACATTTCCGAAAAAAAAATTGTTCACTTAGTTTATGGATGGCCCCCTTGCACATCTTTTGCTAAAACGCTGACGAAATACTGGTGAAATTTAATCTGTATCTTTAATCTTAATTCAAAAATTGTACGTTTAGTTTTAAAATTTACCAATTTTTGACAACAACAAAAAATCAACACTTTCCATCAATTAGTTCCTCACATGTGCGTGTTTCAGTAAGTGAGTGGGTTTTATTTTTCACTTCTCTCTTCTTCTTATCTTGCCTTCAGCAGTTTAAGTTAACTCTCAATGCCTCAACCACACCCACATCTATTTAATAATACACCCCCTCCCACACACACACACACGCACACACTCCCGTGGCCAATTTTCGTCTGGCGGGTGGGTTCGGCTTGGAAAGGAAAATTAGTGGAAAATTAATGTAAATGGGAAATGTTTACGATGTGCCAGCAAAGTTTACGACTCCTCTCGCTCACTGGTAGAATCAGAAGGGTGTGATAATATATGTGAGATTGTGTGTGTGTGTGTGGGTGGGTATGTTGAGAAGAAAATGCTTCTTGAGTGACCACATTTTGCACAAATGTAGGCTTGAAATTAAGTACACTCAAGTCCTTCAATTGGACGAAATGGGGAGACGGTAATGATCGGCTTAAATTGGAAGGAATCTTAATTTATGGAAGACCTTCTGCGAACGAAAATGGGACGAAGGCGATACAGGCTTTATGGAAGATTGTAAGAAGCTTTTCGAATCACAGTTAGATCTAATAATTTATTGTTCATAATTCAAGAAAAGATTTCAGACAAATAAGCTTTTTATTTCTCGATTTTAGTGAAATTCTATCATCAACAATGAGTAAGTCAAACCCATCACACAGTTTTTACCACAGACAAATCGTTAAGCATTATCAAGAAAAATCCTTCAAATACCTCTAACTAATGACATCTAGATGCAACAATACACACTGCCTACTATATATGGTAGTGTGCGTGCAAAACAAATTAAGCATCTGTCAAACGCGCCGTGGTGAGTTGATTCAAACTGACCATTAAATTGTTAAATATCGGATTTCTAGAGAAGATGTACGTCTCTTTATCAGTGAAAAAACACTTTTTTCTCAAATTACACCATAGTGATGACGTTATCTTGTTACTCACTCACAATTTCCGTTATCGCTCGTGATTACGGTGAATTTGTGTTTTCATTCCATTGCATTGTGGAACAAACTGATTGTTTACAATCGCGTTCAGTGTAGCTTCAAGTGCGCGTCGCGACAGTTGACGTTTCCAAAAGAGGTGAAAGTTCTTTAATTTGTTGAGCTCAAGATGACGGCCCAATCGGTGGTGGTGACAGCTCCAGTGGCAAGCACCAGCCGGGCTAGGACCAATCCGGAGCCAGCCGTCACTGTGACCTGTAAGTTACACAATAAAAAGTCATGAAATTAAGCAAAATATCGCAAATTTTGATTTACGTCATTCGTCGATAATGCAGTTCAAAATACGAGACAGAGAGATACGTTATCGCAAGTTTGATTTCTCGTGCAATTAGGGAATCGTTTTCTAATCTTTTATTGCTGCAATTCTTGAAAATTGCTTGGAGAAAAGCACGTAACTCCACGGGGCGTAAAATTTTGACTCATTAACATTCCAATTTTGTCCAGATTTGTTCCATACGATTCAGTTAAGAGTTTGTTCGGAGATTTTCGTCTATTTGTTTATACTTTACCAATTTAAGGTAAAGTCAAAACGTGACATAAAGAGGGCGTTAAATGATAAAACAAAAATTGAGAAAGCGGAAGTTTATCAGTAAAAAAAAATTCATTCATGGATACTACTTTATCATTTATTTATTTTACTCGTTTACGAGACATTGGCTTACCTTTATCTTGTGGACTAAATTAGTAAGCTGTGATTAAACTCACGTGCGTTTCCAAAGCTTATTTTGATTATTTTCTTTAAAATCGACGCTGTCGTGCTATCTTTTATTTTTTCGAAAATACTAAAATTACCATAATTTGCAATGAAAAGATGGTATGAAAAGATGCGACTTATTTAATAAGGTTTAACATAATAAGACCTTTTTCAGTTTAAAACAAGCTCGAATTTTGACAGATACAGTCCAGACTCGATTATTCGAAGTTTCGATTATCCGAAGGTTTGTTTGGATAATCAAATCATGATCATTTTTTTCCGTTTTTTTTTTGTTTTTATTTGAAACATTAAATTCAAGGTTTTGTGACCCCAGTTTAGTAAAACTTTAGTTGTTGATTGCCTATTTATATTTTTTCTCAGTATTTCAACCACGCCATTTTGGCCGCCATCTTGGATTTAATAATTCTGAATCACCTTGGACCATGTTTTGGGTCATATTCGAGTTAAACAATAAAAACCAAGTCAGCGAAAAACAATTTTTTTTTTCGTGATTCGATTATTCGAAGTGAAATTTTTCCGAGGCCTTCGGATAATCGAGCCTGGACCGTACAATATGGGTCATTCCAGGTCAACTGAGTACACTTTTGGACTCGACCTTCACCGATTTGTACCAAACTTCGATAGTTAACAGAAATCTTAAGTTTGGTGCTGATTGGACCATCTTTCTATTTTTTGCACCTCCCTCTATTTTGAAGATTTTCTTAAAACTTTTTTTCTTTTAATCATAACTTTGCAAATACTCGAGCAAAAGCATTTTATAGAAAATTGTCCAAGAAATTCGATAAAATAAAATTTTAACCCTTTAATGCCCACTAATATTATAATTTAACGTTTTAAGTATTAGAATTCAGTTTTGACCTATTTCTTTTATTTTTATTTGTTTTATTTTATCACCATCGTGTTCCCCGGACAATTTTACGTAATAATCAATGTAGACCTCAAACTAAAATGAACTATTGGCGAGATACAGCGATTTAAATGAAAAAAGTTTGATTTTGCGCAGCACTCGGAAGTACATGGTGGACTTTTCAACAAAAAGGGATGAAGCCCGCATAGTTTGGTTTTTATATGCGACAAACTTATTTCGGATTTGAATTCATAGGACAGAGTGCAGTGCAAAATCAAACTTTTTTCAGTAAAATCGCTGTATCTCGCCAATAGTTCATTTTAGTTTGAAGTCTTTATTGATTATTATGTAAAATTGTCCGGGGAACACGATGGCGATAAAATAAAAAAAAATAAATATAGTCAATTGGTCAAAAGTTAATTTTATTACTTAAAACGTGAAAATATAATATAAGTGGGCATTAAAGGATTAAAATTTTATTTTTATAGAATTCCTTGGAAAATTTTCTAAAAAATGCAACATATAGTCTTTTTTTCAAATAGTTTCAAAGTTATGATTAAAAGAATTTTTTTTAGAAAATCGTCAAAAAAGAGGGCGGTGCCAAAAATAGAGGGATGGTCCAATAAGCACCAAACTTGGGATTTTTGTTAACTATCGATAGATGAACACGGAGAAAAAAGAGTTCCCAAAATCGTGAACACCCGTTCATGAAATTGGGAACCAAGAACAAAGTGTTCAAATTCCATGGTACGTTTTTGAAAATCGTACCATGGCATTTGAACACTTTGTTCGTGGTTCCCAATTTCATGAACGGGTGTTCACGATTTTGAGAACTCTTTTTTCTCCGTGAACGTTCCCTCCATGTTTTTTTTTCCAAATCGGTGAAGGTCGATTCCAAAAGTGTCTCAGTTGACCTGGAATGACCCATATATTTTAGAAAATACTAGATTTTTCAAAATTTGCAGATGGGTGTCAAACGAAGCGTCATTTTTTTTGCATTTTCACTTTATTAGAGTTTTTTTGTAAAAAAATTAAAATTTGCAATAGTGGTTTCAAACGAAGCAATCGTCTTATAATTTTCACATTATTAGACATTTTTCATAAAAAACGCAAATATTCACAAAATACCGTATTTTTCGGGCACTACTCAAATTTTCATAATTTTCAATAAGGGTATCAAACGAAGTTAATCTATTAAATGTCTTTTAACTTGATTTTTTTTGTAAATGCCTTAAAAATTCACAAAATATCATATTTATTAAAAAAAACTAAAATTTCTATAATTTGCAACAGTGGTATCAAACAAAGCGAACTATCTTATAAATTTTGTTATCCCTTTTCACGTTATTAGTTTTTTTCAACTAAAATTTTCACAAATACTGTATTTTCGAATGTAATCAAATTTTTAAAATTTGGATACCAAACGAAGCGAAATTTTGTATACATTTTCACTTTATAAGTGTTTTTTTGTAACAAATAACTAAAATTTTCACAAAATACCATATTTTTTTCGAAAATAATAAAATTTCTATAATTGCAATAGAAGCAAATTATGTTATCATTTTTCACAATATTAGATTTTTTTTAATTGAAAAAAACGCAAAAATTCACAAAATGCCGTATTTTTTCAAAGGAATTAAATTATTATAATTTCCGATATGGGTACCAGCCGAAGCGAAATTCTAAATGCATTCTAAATTTATAATTATTTTTGTAAAACACTTTAAAAATCACAAAATTTCGTTATTTTTAGGAAAATACTCAAATGTTCACAATTTGCAATATGGGTATCAAACGAAGCTTAATTTTTATGAAGCATACAAAATTTCGCTTCGTTTAACACCCAATCAGCACATTATGAAAATTTGATTACTTTCGAAAATATACGGTATATCTGTGAAAATTTAAGTTAAAAATAACATAAATAATTCGAAAATGCCTAAAAAATTTTGGCTCGTTTGAAATTTTTTGTACTTGCGGCAAAATACGGCATTCTGAGATTTTTTTTTATTTTTTCAAAAAAAAACTTTAGGGATTTGAAAAAGTATACATAATATTGCATCGTTTGATAATTTGGAAAATTTGAGAATTTTCCAAAAAATACCGTGTTGTGTGAAAATTTTAGTTGAAAAAACTCTGATAATGTGGAAAAGCATACAAAATTTCACTTCGTTTGATGCCTATATTGCAAATTTTGACAATTTGCGTACTTTCTGAAAAATACGGTATTTTGTGAACAATTTTGAGTATTTTTACTTCGAAACTTAGGCCGTAGCAAATATTTTTTGATGTTTATGTTCCTCGACTCTGACCAAAGCCGAGGGAGGGGGGAGGGGAAGTTTTATTTTTTTTGCGAAACATTTTTTTTCGCGGTTCTGTACATTGGGATTTCATAAAAATTCAAAACATTTTCAAACAAGCCCAAACATGCTATATATGATTATCAATGCAGAAAAATGCATTTTAGATTTTTTTCAGTTGATTAGACTTCTATTTTTATCGAGATTTTGAAGTTTTTTGGAAAAATAGGTTTTTTGCCCCCTGATTCTTCAGACCAATTTTGAAGGGAGGACATAAACTTTGAAAAATATTTGCAACGGCCTTACTAAATTTTCAAAAAGAAAAAATATTTAGGTTATCGGCCGTTATCGAAATAACGATAACAATGGATTATCGTTATCGTCCCGGCGATAACGATAACCAATATCGTTGTCGTTAGACGATAATATTATCGACGATAATTTTACCGATTAACAACCCTGTAGGCTCAAAACAATTTGCACCGCCCAATGAAATCAAAATGTTTCTGGCATGGAAATAATAGGCCATGAGTTCAACATTGTTTTGAGAAAATGGTTGTCAAATGCATTATTCACAGTCATTCATTTTACAATCATTTGATTTCAAGAATGAACACTACACACGAAATTATTGTTTGCGAAAAAAATACTATATCCTCCAAATAAACAAAAAAAACTCCTACAAAATCCCATACAAATTCTAAAAAAACCCACATATAAATACTCCCCATACAAACCCCTCCAATACAATATGCCTTGTCACCCTAACTTCACAAACCCAATCAATCAAAAACATATCCATCACCCCATACCAACCCATACATATCCTATCCCAAAAAATCCACCTAAACTTAAAACACAATACTCACACAATCCCACAACAACATAAATAACCCCAAAAATGCACCAATCTATATAAATACCCAAACACATAAAACACAATACATCAAATAAATAAATCATCCCCTACCCCAAAATAATATACTCCCTCCACACCCATAAACATATATTCCTCCCAATATCCTCCCAATCAAACATAATCCCATAATTCAAACTATTCACCCCACCCAACAACAATAACACCCAACACCCAAATACAAAAAAAATTACACCATCCCTAACCATACAGAATCCCCAACCTTCACCATACCCCCCCCACACCTTACCTAACCAAAAAAACATCCTTACACTCATATATCTATTACCAACAACTCACTCATTCCAAAATTCACCCACACTAACTCAATATCATACTCTCCTACTATATCACTCTCTCAACCTCCTAATCCTTCCCCATCCCATTTTATACTATTTTTACAACAACTCATAATTCCCTAAAAATAATTCCACACACTCAATTTCAATATTTTTTTTTCTTCCTTATACACCACCATTATCCCCTTCAACCTTAAACTAAAAAAAATACTATAATAAACCCAACCAACTTACCAAATAACCAATTATCCCATAATGTTTAAACAATCTATTCATACAAATTCCTAAAACAACCCCACACCAACCCCAAAACACAAAAATCCCCATTAATACCCACACAAATAAACACATCCCAACTCTCCTAACCTAACTCTTTTTTCTATCCCCTCCTCCCCATTCCCCCATAAACCAAACACACACAACCTTTTCAAACCTACCTTATGTTAACCACCACTCACCCCCATCACACTCCATCTCTCTCTCTCTATAGTCTTACTACCCCTATTCATATATCACCGTGGAATGGGGGGTTATTTTCGGATTTTCCGTCGAGAGCACTCGGCTTATTTTGGAGTGAACATATTAATAGCCGCTCATTCATCCTCATTGGCTTTCGCTATGTAACGCTACACAAACACGAGCACACACACGTGGTTTTCTGAAAAGAATTACACTGTAAAAATAAACAGCAAGTTATTCTTAAAAAAGACAATAATCATGTATTTTTTTAACAATTTATTACAAACAATTGAATTTTCTAACAAATTATTTTTCAGAGTGTAATAACATGTGGCAAGTAGGAAATTTAGTGTCTGCTAACGAATTGATGAACATTTGAAGGGGGATTATTACCAGCAAAACTGACTCGTACTCCAATATGAGAGCTCCATCGCTGCGTAAAGTATGATTGAGTACTTAATCAACGGGTTTTAGCGAAAAAAAAACTATGAATGCCTTCAAGGATTATTTTTTTATGTGAAGAGGACTGAATCATGATTAATTAATTACTTTTTAGTTTCTATGGAAAAACTTTATTTTAATTTATAAAAAAATCTGAAATATAATTACCGCCCATAAAAATCACCCAGGAAGAGTTGTGCACTCACCAAACGACTTTCTCAACTCAAATCTCTAAGAAGAAGTCAGCAAAACGGCTCATTTGGTGCGTGATTTATAAATATGATATTTAATTAATGGACAAGTCTGGGTGAAATCCCGCTGGGGCAAATTTGTTGTGTACCCGCTAATAGTGGCACTAATTTTTGCGCAAAGACCGATGCGGTCCGTTTAGTTTTGCAGCGAATAAATTGGGTTCGCTTTTCCGGAGGGTTTTTTTCAGCCTTGGAATGGAACGATCTCGTTATCTGGACAAGATCAGGCAGCTGTAAGTGGTTGGTGGGTGGTTTGTGATTTTGGATAATTTATTTATTTGAAGTGCAGTGCAATTTATAGAATGTTATGAAACCCACAAAAATCTAGATGGCAACACTGTTTACAGGATTGAGATTTTGCGTGCGAATTCTAAATTTTTTAAACACAACACTGTCACATGTTGACTCAAGACAAATTTAAGATATTTGAGGTCTTCAGTTCCAGGAGTTTTTTTTTAAATGGGTTTTTAGATTTTTGGTGGTTTGGAAATACCAGCCAAACTTTTTTTCGATGTTTCATAAAGTGAAAAATTAAATTATTTCTCAGTATCGCCACTAAAAAACTAACAGAAATTATTAAAAGTGATTTTTTTATCAAAAAAAAAATTAAAACGTGTTTGAAATAATGTAAACGTAAATATAATTTTAAAATACAACGAGTCTGAAATTTGAGTCAAATTAACATATTTTAATGCATTTTTTTTCAAAATAATTTAAAAAAATAAATATTACATCAAAAACGATGCAATGTTAATGTAATTTCACCCAGTTATTGATGTAAAATAACATTTTTTATCTTTCAGAAAATATACGCAAATTGAAACTGTTCTACTTTTATAGTGCATTGCACCATGAAAGTGAAAAGTTTTCTTCCTGGTTCCCGTTGACATGAACTCTGTTCACGTTTACGCGAACTCATTTTTTTTTTTTTTTGAGTGTACCATTTAAATAACATTGTTTTGTCTTTCTGCTTCTTCTCTAAGTAAAATAAGTGTTAAAATACGGCGCAATGAACATTTTAATAAAATTTAATTTACGAAATCGCATCGTTTTTGGGATAAATTTTGATGTAATTTTACCCCGTTTCTGATGTATAATTACAAAAATTATCTAACAGAAAAAATAAAAATGTTACATCAGAAGCTAGGTAATCTTCAACAATAGGGGGAAATTCGCATATTTTTCAAGTAACATTATTTTATAATTATTAATTTTGGTTAAACGAAATATAAAACACCGGTTAATTACTATCGTCTCTGTATTTTTTATTTCTTTTAAATTTTGATATGCATTCGGCAAAACGTGCTTATCATTTCAAGCTTGAATTTGAAAAAACTACAGTGCCACAGTTTTTTTTTCGTTGAAATGTTGAAATTCTTGCATGTAATTTTATTTTTTGTATACTCTTTTGCCCACCTACCCGTTCGACTTCAGCCACTCGAGGGGCAAAAACTTGTTTGATTATTTGAAACAGCCGAAAAATAATTTCAAATCTTTAAAATTTGGTCGACAATATTCTATGAGTTATCGTTATGTTATTCCGATAATTCTATCGACGATAATCTTATCGATGATAACGGACAATAACTTATTCACAGCAAAAAATCCGATGGTAAAATCGCATGCAAAAGCATGCACATCACCTTCGTCAAAATAAACACTTAATTTTACACACTGCATGTAAATTTTTTGCAAACACAAAAAAAAAGTTGCAACTTACGGGATTCAGACCCAGCACCAACAGTAAGGGCTGGCGCCTTAGCCCACTCGGCCATCAGACCGTTGAACAGCTGTAAGGATAAACGCACATATGAGCTTGACATTTCGGTCAAGTAGGTTTCTCATACTGATGGGCTACATATTTCAGGGTGTAAAATCACATAAAATTGCATAAAATAATGCAATATTTATTTTACACCCAGGCCTTTTACACGCAGCTGGATTACTACTTTTTTAGCTGTGTTTTTAAAATCTTGCTAAAATTTACTTAGTCTACTAACATAATGAAAATTTTCAATGCTTTAGCTGAGAATGTATTTTATAATATTGTAGCAATCATAATTACAAAAAAGTCAGAAAATACCGTATTTTATCAAAAATATTATTTTTTTCCTAATTTGCTATGGATTTCCAATATTTAAGAGTTTTTTTGAATAACATACTAAAATTTTCCGAATGCTTAAATTATCATAATTTCCAAAACGGGTATCAAACGATTTTAAATTTGACATGTATTTCCAATATTTGAAAAAATGTTATCAAATACAAAACTTCTCAAGATTTCTTTTTTTAAAATACTCTTATTATCTATTTTTATCAAAATTTGAGTTTTTTTTTAAATTTTATTAGGCTTGTACAAATTTTATTTAAAGTTTTTCTTTCCAAAAATTTTTGTTCATTTGATACACATATTGCAAATCATGAAAATTTTTGTACTCTAAAAATACGGAAATTCGTGATAATTTCAGTACTTAACAAATTTTTTTTTTGATAAAAGTGAAAAGCATCCTAAATTTTGCTTCGATTGATACCCATGTTGCAAATTATGAAGTTTTTGGTATATTCGAAAAAATACCGTATTTCGTTATTCTTTTTTGTATTTTTACTGTGAAACTTACTACAATATCAAAAAATATATTCTTAGTGATTGCATAGAAAATTTAACATGATTTTAATTGATTAAGTCTACTTTAGACACATTTTCAAAAAAATGTCGTCCGTTATCATCGATAGAATTATTGAAATAACGATAAAAATACAGGTAGATTATCGTTATCGTCCCGACCATTACAAAAAAGAAAAAAGTTGAATTTTGGAATGTTGAAAATTTGGTAGGTTGAATATTCCCATCTTTTTATTGAGTAATATTACATAAAAAATGTGTAAAAATGTGAACCTTATGAATATTCATCAAAAACTGATAAAAATTCATCATTTTCTGGGGTAAATTAATCAGGAAATGGTGACAGATTTTTTTTCAATAAAATGCATCAGAAAATGATGAATATTCTTCAGGTTCATATTTTTACACTTTTTTAGGTAATATTACTCAAAAAGGGGGCAATATTCAACCTACCAAATTTTCATAATTCCAAGTTTCAACTTTTTTTTTGCTGTGTACTCAACATCGTTTTGTCATAAAATAAAATTTAACACATTTATTTCACGGGACTTGTTGTTCGGTACATTAACATAATCAACTGATTCGATTCAGATCAGCACACAGTTTCAAAGTCTGTTCGAACCACTCCGACATTCACTGCCACTGTCTGCCACGATGTATGTAAATTCTTCTTATATTTTCGTAATCCATCACGTCTTTGAATGCTGTGCCATTGATGGTGGCGCATACGTCGCCGAATAAACAAACATCTGAGTTGGAAAAGCATTCGAGTTGAAAGGAAAACATCATCATCGTCCGAGTCTAACGGGGCAGTCCCGTTTCGTTTCGCTGACAAATCCAAAGGAATTTCCAATTTATGCCCAAACCAAATTACATTCATTCAGAAAAAAAATGTGGTAGAATAGTGTACTCATCAAAGAAAAGCCACCACAAAGCCAGAAGGGAGATAATTATCCGGAAACCGAGCAATTTGTTTTGATGCTCCTCTCGGAGCACAACCCATTTGGAGGAATTATTGGCCCATCAAGGACGGGAGAGTCGTGGTCGCCGTTGGCGGGAGTCGAAATTCGAAAAATGTCATTTCTCCCCGCAGTCCATGTAGAGTTGTGCGGTTCTCGAAAAAGACAAACAAACTAATCCGTTCGAATGGCGCGGAAATGACCGAAGACGACGGCGATGGCCAATCACGAGATGAACATGGAAGCTGGTTGAACCCTTGATTGAAATTTTTACTATGAACTGAAAAAATATATCTAAATTTTTCATTAAAAAAACACATTCAACAATGAACAATGAACAATGAACAATGAACAATGAACAATGAACAATGAACAATGAAAAACTAAAAATCAAAAATTAAAAAAGTGGAAAAATTCACCAAATTTAATCTCTTTAACTAGGAAAACTAGTATACATTCAAGGGTTAACACTCCCCACCAAGTCGACCACGCGAATTCCGACCAACGAGACAAAGCACAACGTCGGCCGATGAAAATATCATAAAACCAAGTCAACCGGAACGGAAATCATGTGCTAGAATGTCTAATTAGCTCGAGATTTTCCCCTCCTTCTTCCTTCCTCCTAGTCTGGTTAATCTTAATGGGAGTGTTTGTGTGCTGTTGTGAACCATAAGCTTACTTGAATGGAAATGCTTCAGAACTTGGAAAAAAAGAGAAAAAAAAATTATCCTCACTAATCTCTTCATGCTAATCCGAACGTGGTGCCAAAGGGCACGTGGAAAGATAAATAGATTTGTATCTGCGGAACTTAGTTATTTGAAGCATATTTACAATATCAAATACAAAAAAAAAACAAAAAAAATCATGATATTTGCTCGTGACTTAATAAAGTTACTCAACAGCACCCTTCGCTGCCTTTGTTTCCGCGTTTCTATTGACTAAAGAGATAACACTGCTGTGCCACCTTCCTCCATTCATGAGAAACACTCCAGATTTCATTGACGTAGGTTTGAAGTGGTTGGATGAAAAATTTTCTCCCCTTTTTTAGTTGTCTAGAAAAACGCAAGTGGGGTGCCATTCACACTTTGCGAGGGTAAAATTATTGATCGTAGAGTCCGTTAACTTCCCAGCTATTTTATTCTGATTTATTATTATTACAAAATACTAACACTAAAATATTCGTCAAATGTTACTGGTTCTATCGAAAATAAAACAGATTGAACGTGTAATTTTAAGGAGGATAGATTTCTAAGCTATTTCACTTCAATTTATGATAATAAATTGCATTCAAACCAAAAATTAAAATTAAATTAACAATATGTTTAATAGAGAAAATTTTAATATGGAGCCTAACATTTCAAAAGGGCACATAACTTTTGTAAACAATACTGTATCCCCTTCACTCAAATGACAGTTTACATAAGGTGTAAAAGGGACACACTCTTGTTTTAATGTGCCCTAATGAAATGGCAAGCAATATTAATATTATTACCATTTTTTTTTACTGTTAGGCCATTTCAAATATTATTTAAAGTTTTTGTACCCTCCTTCAAAAAAAATCGGAATAAATAAAGGGCAAAAAAACTATTGCAGATTTTTTTATTTTCATTAAAAATACTTGCACAAATGATTGAATGCTTTTTAAAATACATTGTGATACGTGTATTTTTGTATTTTTTTATCAAGTGAGGGTATTTTGGACCGAATATTTTGAACTTATGGATAGCAAAAATTCAAAATAACTTCAGGAAAAAAAATATTTGCATGAATTCATTGATGATTAAGGGAAGAATTTTGTGATACTTTTTGCTTAAAAATTCGAAAAATGAGTATGAAATTTGATATTAAGATGTTTTTTGAGCTATAGAGAAACATGGTCAAAAAATCTGCCGCCGACTTATGAATTTTTGAAAAAATAGTGATTTTTGGAAAAAATCGAAGTTTCATGCAAAAACAAGTTTGACATTATTTTTTAATGCAAAATTGAATTTGCAATCGAAAACAACTTTACAGATTTTTTGATAAAGAGCTCCGTTTTCAAGATATAGCCACCGAAAGTTTGATTTTAGCGAAATATTTGCAGTTTTTCGATTTTTAAAAATAGTGACCATGAATGACCATTTCTAAAACAATTTTATTTGAAAAGTTCAGAAAATTTGCTATAAAATTGTCTAAGAGACATTGAAGATTGGACCTCGGGTTGCTGAGATAGAGCCGCTTTAAGAAAAAGAAACATGGAAATTGAAGTTTTCTAAGTCTCACCTAAACAACCCACCATTTTCTAATGTCGATATCTCAGCAACTAATGGTCCGATTTTCAATGTTAATACATGAAACATTCATGAATTTTTCCGATCTTTTCGAAAAAAATATTTTGAAATTTTTTAAATCAAGACTAGCATTTTAAATGGTCGTAATATTCAATGTTTGGCCCTTTTAAAAAGCTAGTCTTGATTTAAAAATTTTCAAAATATTTTTTTTAAAAGATTGGAAAAATTCACGAATGTTTCATGTATTAACATTGAAAATCGGACCATTAGTTGCTGAGATATCGACATTAGAAAATGGTGGGTTGTTTTGGTAAGACTTAGAAAACTTAAATTTTCGTGTTTCTTTTTCTTAAAGCGGCTCTATCTCAGCAACCCGAGGTCCAATCTTCAATGTCTCTTAGACAATTTTATAGCAAATTTTCTGAACTTTTTAAATAAAATTGTTTGAGAAATGATCACTCATGGTCACTATTTTTAAAAATTGAAAAACTGCAAAAAATTCGCTAAAATCAAACTTTCGGTGGCTATATCTTGAAAACGGAGCCCTTTATCAAAAAATCTGTAAAGTACTTTTTGATTGCAAATTCAATTTTGCATTAAAAAATATTGTCAAACTTGTTTTTGCATGAAACTTCGATTTTTCCAAAAATCACTATTTTTTAAAATTCATAACTCGACGGCAGATGTTTTGACCATGTTTCTCTATGGCTCAAAAGTTGCGGATTTTTGTCCCCTAAAACATATCAAAAAATCTCGAAAATCAAAAAATACGTATTTTGGGAAATTGAGTTTTAGTAAAAAAAATGTTGATAAAAAAATATGCAATTTTTTTTCCGTGTACCTATTTTTTTCTCAAAAGTCCTCAACAAAACCTACAACTTTGCCGAAGACACCAAATTGATCAGAAAATTCACTCAAAAGTTACAGCTGTTTGAATATTTACATACCATTTTTGTATGGACAGCAGCCAAAATGGTATGGAGACTTGTATGGGTGAACCAATGACGCAAAATAGCTTATTTGGTCATAGGGAAGGCCCCCAATAATAAATTGAGATTGCATACCATGGTTTAAAAATAAAAAAAAAGTGAAGTGCAAATTTTACACGAATAAATGAAAGCAATTTTTAAATTTCTGGACACAGTGAAAAAATGTTTAAATTAGGGAGGTTGCAAAATTGTATGAGCCTTTTTTACCCTTTTTTAGGAAAATGTAAAATTACTTATCAAAAGATGTAAATGAAAACATTTTTTCAAACACAAACTGCTGCGCATACTAGACTTCAGTGTACTATAATCATGATTTTTTTTTACTTTGTGCAGCATACATTTTTTGTGCACTCTGATTGAAATGACAATACCCAATTTGCCATTTCATACAGAGTGCACAAAAAATTATTTCAAATTTGATTCGAACCCACTTCAAAATATTGTAAGTATTAATGAATGTAAAATTATTATTTAAAAAATGTTTAAGTTATTATTAAAAAATAAGATGAAACACAAAAAAAGTATTTTTTTATGTTCTGCACCTAAAGATTCAGGTATTATTTTTCTAACTCATTTTTTTTTTTCATTTTAGTTTTCATTACATCTCATTACATTTTTTGGTCAAATCTGGTTAACAATGGTCTAATTAACTAATTTTTTAAAGTTCAGAGTGTTTTCTTACCAAGGATTACTAAACAACATCCTAAAATCAAAAATTAAAAAAATTGTTCATAACTTTATGATCGTTTTTAATTACCTTCAATAAATATGTAAATTTACATCTTTTCTGTTTAATGGCTCTTTGCGCTCAAAATCCGACTTCATTTTACACCATTAAATTTTCCATCATTCAAAACAATTCAGAATACAATCTGGCTGAAATTCGGAATCTGGCTAAAAATGTTTCAAAATTCATTTGACTACAGAACTTTACGACACATCGAAATAGTCTTTTGAAAAACTTTCTCAAATTTTTTTAAAGGTTTAATTTTTTTTCGAAAATGCACACAAACAAACCAAAAGTATGTTAATTTGGAAAAAAAATCGTGATTAAAAAAGCACAATTTTTGAGATAAAGCCAAACCTACAGCTTCCAAATTTACTAAAAAAAATTACTGTGAAGGCAAAGATGTGAAAAAAATATTAGGTATTGAAAAGAATGAAAAGAAATTCTTTAAAAATTCGACTTTAGGAAAAAAAAGCCTTGAATATCTAAAAGGGATTTGTTGCATTAAGTTCTTTTGTTTTCTATGAACAGTTGATAAAATTTTCGACGATGATGTTGTCGTGTCTGGAGTGAATCCAGAGCCAGGAGTGAAGTGCTTTAGAAAACTGCTGTTTACTTGCTTCCAACTTTGTTTCAAATCTTTAAAAAAAAGAAACTATTTCCAAATGGTGTCAGAAATTCAATTAGTTATGATCGATTAATGACCCTTCTCACCCGCATCAAATTAAACCCTCACTGATTTCCCAAAATATTTTCTCCCTTCTCGTTGCAGGTAAATATCCGACATGCACAACCACACACACACACACACTCCCACATGCCTCGTAACACATTGAATTTCAAATAATCCACAAAATCCGATCTGGTAACTATCGACGTCAATTTATTTACAGCCAATATTTCAAATCCAGATCGAATTGGCACTAAACACCAGTCAACACCATCGGCCGCCGAATCGCGCCTTCCAAAATACAATTATAGAAAAAAAGAAAATCTCATCGTTCTCTCTATCTGTATCTGAGGAGAAGAAATTGCCGACCTCATCGTTTGAGGCCAGCCAGGGATGAAAATAAATTTCGCTCTAACATAAATAGAAAGCCACCCCTCTCTATTGATGGGGTGAAAAAGGAGGAAGGGGGGTATTTGGGCAAACATAAACTATTTACTTCTCCGCAACCCACCAATTTTCCTCCTCCTCCCAGAAATAGTACACTAAATCAACATTTCACGCATGGATTTCGTCGGGCAAAATGTGGAAGGTCTAATCGAATCGAATTCTAACCTAACGACTCTCTTCCCAGCAAATATGCAGTGGAAAGAGATTTGAGGGGGAAAAAGTATGTATGTATTTGCGGAGAAGGGAGAGTAGAAAAAAAATCAACCATGAATTTAATTTTAAACAAATTTGCGATCGCGGAACGCGCGCCAAAGTGCTTTTCATGTATAGCTCCGCAAAAGCGTTTTATTGAAATGGTAGGGATGGACAAAGTTGAAGGGAAGTTTTTAAAAATTATCGCTGAAGACGATAGGACGTACTTTAAGCAGGAAAAGGATTTGATTTGCCAACCCTCAATTTATGAATGTTCGATATTGTAAGTTATGATCAGGACTTTTCAAAATAAAATAAAGATCACGAAAAAAATAACAACCCGAGCAGACGGAAATAACTTGGGAAGGTCAGTTTTTGATATTGTGAGAAGATCGAAATATGTTATTGGGATGATCGGATTAGTTGTTAAAATAACAAAAATCAATAACAAAGATTTGTTCGAAGAATAACTTAAACTGTTATTATGTTGTTATTGCAATAACAAACCAATAACACAGAAGGAATCATGAAGGAATAACAAGATTTGTTATTTTGTGCGGAGAGGTGGAGCAGCACAATAACAAAAAATGTTATTGAACTGGTTTGTCTCCATAACAAAAAAAGTTATTGTTTTGGTTTATTTGCCATTTGCAAATAAACCTGCAGTTGCGATAGCTCCTCTGTACTAGTCAGGGCTGCAGAGTCGGGTACCTCCAAGCGACTTTGAATCCATACTTTGAAGACAACTCCGACTCTGGATGCAGGATATGACGTCAACGACGACTTCAGTTCTCCAAAAATACCCGACTTCACAGATTCCGACTCCAAGTAAAAGTTGTTGAAAATTAGCTGAATCCGATGCAGTCTCCGAGGTCTCACTCCAGCTCGAACTTCAACGTCAGCTCCGACTTCCTGGCTCTGTGAAAATAATAACAGTTTTTGTTATTCACACTTCAAAAATTCTGAATGAATAAATCAATTCCGTTAGGGAATATAACAACATAAAAAAAATTAACTCTCAAAAGTTAATTTTATCGGATTAATTTTTGCTTGAAACCCCATTTCATGGTGAAATAAATGACCCCGATGAAATTGGTCAAAATTATTTCATAGTTCTAGCCAGTTTTAGTAAAATCCCTTAGGGGGTATATCAAATAATTAAAAAAGTCAACTTTCAAAATTTCAACTTTTCAGAATAATTTTAGCTTAAGGACCCCATTTCATGGCCAAAATAATGACCCTGACGAAATTGGTCAAAATTCTCCCATAGTTCTAGCCAATTTTAGCAAAGTCCCTTAGGGGTTATATCAAATAATTTAAAAAATCAACTTTCAAAATTTCAACTTTTTAGAATAATTTTAGCTTAACGACCCCATTTCATGGCTAAAATAATGACCCTGACGAAATTGGTCAAAATTATCCCATAGTTATAACCATTTTAAACAAAGTCCTTTAGGGGGTATATCAAATAATTAAAAAAGTCAACTTTCAAAATTTCAACTTTTCAGAATATTTTTAGCTGAAGGACCCCATTTCATGGCCAAAATAATGACCCTGACGAAATTGGTCAAAATTCTCCCATAGTTCTAGCCAATTTTAGCAAAGTCCCTTAGGAGGTATATCAAATAATTAAAAAAATCAACTTTCAAAATTTAAACTTTTTAGAATAATTTTAGCTTAAGGACCCCATTTCATGGCCAAAATAATGACCCCGACGAAATTCGTCAAAATTATCCCATAGTTCTAGCCAATTTTAGCAAAGTCCTTTAGGGGGTGTATCAAATAATTAAAAAAGTCAACTTTAAAAATTTCAACTTTTCAGAATATTTTTAGCTTAAGGACCCCATTTCATGGACAAAATAATGACCCCGACGAAATTGGTCAAAATTATCCCATAGTTCTAGCCAATTTTAGCAAAGTCCCTTAGGAGGTATATCAAATAATTTAAAAAATCAACTTTCAAAATTTCAACTTTTTAGAATAATTTTAGCTTAAGGACCCCATTTCATTGCCAAAATAATGACCCTGACGAAATTGGTCAAAATTATCCCATAGTTCTAACCATTTTAAACAAAGTATTTTAGGGGGTATATCAAATAATTAAAAAAAAACAATTTTCAAAATTTCAACTTTTTAGAATAATTTTAGCTTAAGGACCCCATTTCATGGCCAAAATAATGACCCCGACGAAATTTGTCATAATTATCCCATAGTTCTAGCCAATTTCAGCAAAGTCCCTTAGGGGGTATATCAAATAATTTAAAAAAAATCAACTTCCAAAATTTCAACTTTTTAGAATAATTTTAGCTTAAGGACCCCATTTCATGGCCAAAATAATGACCCCGACGAAATTTGTCATAATTATCCCATAGTTCTAGTCAATTTTAGCAAAGTCCCGTAGGGGGTATATCATATAATTAAAAAATCAACTTTCAAAATTTCAACTTTTAAGAATAATTTTAGCTTAAGGACCCCATTTCATGGCCAAAATCATGACCCCGACGAAATTTGTCAAAATTATCCCATAGTTCTAGCCAATTTTAGCAAAGTCCCTTAGGGGGTATATCAAATAATTAAAAAAATCAACTTCCAAAATTTCAACTTTTTAGAATAATTTTAGCTTAAGGACCCCATTTCATGGCCAAAATAATGACCCCGACGAAATTAGACAAAATTATCCCAAAGATCTAAACATATTTAACAAAAGAAAAAATAATAACAGATTGTGTTATGGACACTTAGAAACTTTTCCATTTGTGCGATTTCCCGAGCAGACGGAAATAACTTGGGAAGGTCAGTTTTTGATATTGTGAGAAGATCGAAATATGTTATTGGGATGATCGGATTAGTTGTTAAAATAACAAAAATCAATAACAAAGATTTGTTCGAAGAATAACTTAAACTGTTATTATGTTGTTATTGCAATAACAAACCAATAACACAGAAGGAATCATGAAGGAATAACAAGATTTGTTATTTTGTGCGGAGAGGTGGAGCAGCATAATAACAAAAAATGTTATTGAACTGGTATGTCTCCATAACAAAAAAAGTTATTGTTTTGGTTTATTTGTAATTTGCAAATAAACCTGCAGTTGCCATAACTCCTCTGTACTAGTCAGGGCTGCAGAGTTGGGTACCTCCAAGCGACTTTGAATCCATACTTTGAAGACAACTCCGACTCTGGAGGCAGGATATGACGTCAACGACGACTTCAGCTCTCTAAAAATACCCGACTTCACAGATTCCGACTCCAAGTAAAAGTTGCTGAAAATTTGCTGAATCCGATACAGTCTCCGAGGTCTCACTCCAGCTCGAACTTCAACGTCAGCTCCGACTTCCTAGCTCTGTGAAAATAATAACAGTTTTTGTTATTCACACATCAAAAATTCTAAATAAATAAATCAATTCCGTTAGGGAATATAACAAAATTAAAAAAAAAATGAACTCTCACAAGTAAATTTTATCGGATTAATTTTAGCTTGAAACCCCGTTTCATGGTGAAATAAATGACCCCGATAAAATTGGTCAAAATTATTTCATAGTTCTAGCCAATTTTAGTAAAATCCTTAATTAAAAATATCAACTTTCAAAATTTCAACTTTTTAGAATAATTTTAGCTTAAGGACCCCATTTCATGGCCAAAATAATGACCCCGACGAAATTGGTCAAAATTATCCCAAAGATCTAAACATATTTAACAAAAGAAAAAATAATAACAGATTGTGTTATGGACACTTAGAAACTTTTCCATTTGTGCGATTTATGGTAATTTTATTTCTAAGTCAGTATACCGAACAAATAACAAATTTTGTTATTAGGAGAGTTTTTGAAATGTATAACATTTCCTCTTATTAGCGTGTTATTAAACATTTTCAATGTAATATCACTTCAATACCAAATTTTGTTATTTTATCAGAAACTGTTATTATTTTTTCTTCTTGAAGTTGAACTTCAGGATAAAATAATAACACTTTTTGTTATTTTAACAGGATTTGTTATTGAAATATTATTAATTTTGTTATTACCGTCTGCCCGGGTCATTTTAACAACTAATCCGATCATCTCAATAACAGTTGGAGTTCTTTTTTCATAACAAAAAATGTCATTCCAGAGTTTTGGCTTCAGCCAATATCAGACCAATAACAAATTTTGTTATGATAACATAAACTGTTATTAAACTCTTATGCAAAAATGGATTTTGCAAGAATATTCCATAACACTTTTTGTTATTTTAACAGTATTTGTTATTGAAATGGCATGAATTTTGTTATCCCGAGCAGACGGAAATAACTTGGGAATAACATTTTTTGATATTTGAAAATACTAGGCCAATAACATTTTATGTTATTTATAACAAGATTTGTTATTCGCCGTTATGATTTTTTTGTTATTGGATTGTTATTGTAATAACAGACTAATAACATTTTAAGTTATTCTTCGAACAAATCTTTGTTATTATTTTTTGTTATTTTAACAACTAATCCGATCATCCCAATAACAGTTTGAGGTATTCTTCCATAACAAAAAATGTTATTCCCAAGTTGTTCTGGCTTTCAATCAATATCAGACCGATAACAAATTTTGTTATGATAACATAAACTGTTATTGAACTCTTATGCAAAAATGGATTTTGCAAGAATATTCCATAACACTTTCTGTTATTTTAACAGTATTTGTTATTGAAATGGCATGAATTTAGTTATTACCGTCTGATCGGGCCGAGCAGACGGAAATAACTTGGGAAGGTCAGTTTTTGATATTGTGAGAAGATCGAAATATGTTATTGGGATGATCGGATTAGTTGTTAAAATAACAAAAATCAATAACAAAGATTTGTTCGAAGAATAACTTAAACTGTTATTATGTTGTTATTGCAATAACAAACCAATAACACAGAAGGAATCATGAAGGAATAACAAGATTTGTTATTTTGTGCGGAGAGGTGGAGCAGCATAATAACAAAAAATGTTATTGAACTGGTATGTCTCCATAACAAAAAAAGTTATTGTTTTGGTTTATTTGTAATTTGCAAATAAACCTGCAGTTGCCATAACTCCTCTGTACTAGTCAGGGCTGCAGAGTTGGGTACCTCCAAGCGACTTTGAATCCATACTTTGAAGACAACTCCGACTCTGGAGGCAGGATATGACGTCAACGACGACTTCAGCTCTCTAAAAATACCCGACTTCACAGATTCCGACTCCAAGTAAAAGTTGCTGAAAATTTGCTGAATCCGATACAGTCTCCGAGGTCTCACTCCAGCTCGAACTTCAACGTCAGCTCCGACTTCCTAGCTCTGTGAAAATAATAACAGTTTTTGTTATTCACACATCAAAAATTCTAAATAAATAAATCAATTCCGTTAGGGAATATAACAAAATTAAAAAAAAAATGAACTCTCACAAGTAAATTTTATCGGATTAATTTTAGCTTGAAACCCCGTTTCATGGTGAAATAAATGACCCCGATAAAATTGGTCAAAATTATTTCATAGTTCTAGCCAATTTTAGTAAAATCCTTAATTAAAAATATCAACTTTCAAAATTTCAACTTTTTAGAATAATTTTAGCTTAAGGACCCCATTTCATGGCCAAAATAATGACCCCGACGAAATTGGTCAAAATTATCCCAAAGATCTAAACATATTTAACAAAAGAAAAAATAATAACAGATTGTGTTATGGACACTTAGAAACTTTTCCATTTGTGCGATTTATGGTAATTTTATTTCTAAGTCAGTATACCGAACAAATAACAAATTTTGTTATTAGGAGAGTTTTTGAAATGTATAACATTTCCTCTTATTAGCGTGTTATTAAACATTTTCAATGTAATATCACTTCAATACCAAATTTTGTTATTTTATCAGAAACTGTTATTATTTTTTCTTCTTGAAGTTGAACTTCAGGATAAAATAATAACACTTTTTGTTATTTTAACAGGATTTGTTATTGAAATATTATTAATTTTGTTATTACCGTCTGCCCGGGAATTTTATTTTTAAGTCAGTATACCGAACGAATAACAAATTTTGTTATTAGGAGGGTTTTTGAAATGTATAACATTTCCTCTTATCAGCGTGTTATTAAACATTTTCAATATAATATCACCTCAATACCAAATTTTGTTATTTTATCAGAAACTGTTATTATTTTTTCTTCTTTAAGTTGAACTTCAGGATAAAATAATAACATTTTTTGTTATTTTAACAGGATTTGTTATTGAAATATTATTAATTTTGTTATTACCGTCTGCCCGGGAAATTAATAATTTTACTTTTTCTCGCTAAAACTCGATTTTGCAAACTATACCCTTTAGATTTTTTTTTTTTTCGTTTTAAAACCTAAACGTTAGTGGAACAAAAGTGCCATGTTTTGAGCTCCAGTGCATGACCGACGTTTTCCTTTTGGCTAATTTATATTTTTTCGGAAAAAATGTAATTTTTGAAATGATTTGAAAATTGAATTTACATTAAAAAATATTCAGGTGACGTTACACCGTTTTTTTTTTTGGTTTATAAATATGTTTATGTCAAACTGTTCAACTTTTTTGTATTTAAAAAATAATGTCCATCCTCATAAAAAAAAATTCAGAAAAAATATATTAAAATAGTTAATTTCTGAGAAAAAGCCTTTCAAAAAAGAGCCATTCAAAGAATTAAAATAAGGAAAAATACAGTTTCAGAAGTGCTACTCAATTTTCGACTTTTTTTTGTTAGATCCTATAAACAAAAAACACCCAAAAAGCAAAACTGAAAATTTGGTTTATTGGTCCTTTTCAAAAAAAAAAAACTCCAGAAATGTAAACATTGAGTGTATCCCTTTCACACATTATGCCAATTTCCATCGGAGTAAGCGGGACACACTCAATGTTTACATTTGTTTATAGGACCTAATAAAAAAATCTAAAATTTATCCTTATTTTTCAAGTGACGACATGTTGAAAAAAGTCCTCAAAGGATTTTTTTTATGTTTTGAAATCGGGCAACTGTTGAAAAGGTTTACAAATCCATATTTTGGAACTTTCGCAAATTTCACAAATGTTTCGTTTTATTTACATTGAATGTTTGACGAATGATTGCCGAAAAAGAAGTCTAACTGGATTACGCTTTAAAACACTAATTGTTACTATTTTTTCTTTGTAAGGTTATACCTGAACAACAAATGGCCCATATTTTAAAGTCCAAAAACAAAAGTTATAGAGAACTGTTTTAGCTAGAGCGTCCAATTTTCCCGGGTTTTCAATTTCCCGGGAAACGGGAAAAAAACTTTTTAAATCCCGGGAATTTCCGGGATCCTGGGAAATTTTTGAAAATGTCCCAAAATCAATGTTTTTGTTTTATATGTTGTTGTTTTTCGCATTCGCATTCGCATGGTGATGGTGATCTTAGCGGGTTGCAGACTGGATTTCGTCATGTATGTGTGATAATTGTCCAGCTCAGGTTGCTTAGAAATTGATAAGAGGGAATCAAAACCAATTCTACCAGAACAGGACAGGTAGCACCATGAGAGCCATCCATTGCCGGCCGCTCCCATCTCCACCATTCACCGGGAGAGGAATAAGGATTAGGAGCACGGGAAGTGTTGATGCTGAATTTACTTAGAAAACGTTACTTAATCCACCGGAAGGTGGTTGCTGCCTTCCTCCTAAAAGCCTTGCAACCACACACTACGAAAGCTTTGGCTAACGCTTACTTAGTAAAGACACTATACATCTGAGTGCTGCCATCTAGGTATGATAAATTTAATGAACCATTTGAAAGCACTGCAGTGTTTGTGTGCGTGCACTGAGCGTAAAGTTCCGACAGCTATCCGCCGGAGCTTTCAAATTATGTAAATAATGACCCTTTTTAGTATCAACCAAAACAGTTTTTCGAACATATCTTTTAAAGTACTGCACCAAGCCGGATGAAATTTAAAAAAGACTTAAAGAACCTGAAGGCAAATCCAAAAACATAGATCCGGACAAAATCGGTCGAGCCAGTTCCGAGAAAAGTGAGTGAGAAAAAAAATTCTACGTCCATCCACACGCACAGACATTTGCTCAGAATTTGATTCTGAGTCGATATGTATACGTAAAGGTATATCTGGGAGGCTTATTTAAAAAGTTCAATTTTTGAGTGATTTTATAGCCTTGCCTCAGTGAGGTGAGGAAGGCAAAAAGGTAGCGAAACCGCAGGCTCTTTTTCCCAACCTTATTGTGGAACTCGATCAAACTGACCATTTGATCAAATTTAATTGAATTTAAACAACAAGGATGCGTAAACGTCGCGTGGAGTTGGTTGTTGTGATGGGTTTTTGTTTTTTGTTTTATATGTTGTTGTTTTTATGCTTAAAATCAAAGAACTAGCTGAATACTATCAGTTGGTGATAATCTACCATCAATCTTAACAAGGACAGCAGTTTTTAGACAGCTTAATAGAATTCCGTGGCCGTGAGGTTACGGGTTTCGCCTTGTAAGCGGAAGGTGATGGGTTCGATTCCTGTCTGGCTCGGCAAAGTCAGATCCCTTCATAGAGTAATTCTACTCACTGGGAATACTGACCGGTAGGGGATGGGTTTCGACTAGCGGCGTGCTGGGTTTCCAATCCAGAGGTCGTGAGTTCGATTCTCGTACCGGGATGATGAAGTTTTTTTTTTTTAATAAAATTGATTTTATTTTTGTTCTTTGCTTTGCTTTGGATTTTAAATGAAACATATTAAATAAATCAATGTGATTTAAATTAAATAAGTCTCTTTTAAATATATTTTATTTATTTTTAAATATTTGACATCACTTGAAAAAGCTTTGAAAATTTAGCGACACCAAATAAAGTGATACTAGTAAATATAAAATTTTAGATAAATTAAGAATTTCATGTTTCATTTGAAACAAATTTACAAATTATCTTTTGATCACTGCTGCCAACTGGGAAAAATCTAGACAAAAGTCTGGTATAGGAGAAAAATCGAAAATTTTCCAAAAAAAATGGCTCAGGCGGTGATATTAGAGCAGTTCTCTACGGAATCGGTCTTTTTTCTTTAATTTTTGTACTTTTTAATCCGGCTGGAACTTTTTTGGTGCCTTCGGTATGCCCAAAGAAGCCATTTTTCATCATTAGTTCGTTCATATAATTTTCCATACAAATTTGGCAGCTGTCCATACAAAAATGATGTGTGAAAATTCAAAAAGCTGTATCTTTTGAAGGAATTTTTGGATCGATTTGATGTCTTCGGCAAATTTGTAGGTATGGATAAAGACTTCACTGAAAAAAATTATACATAGTTAAAAAAAATGAAAAATGAAAAAAAATAATATAGAAAATATTTAAAGCGCTTGGACATTTTTGAATTTCTAAACTAAAATTTTAACAATTTTCCATAATTTGCCAATTTAATGCTGATATATGTCGAGTACAAATTTTGAATGCTTTATAATCATTATCGAATATTAATTATTCAAATGTTCATCTATTTATTTTCTATTTATACAGCAATTCCCCACGAAAACAGCATGGAAAAAACAAAATTGCTCGGATCGGGCTCAAAATTTTTCTGGGGGTTTCCTGGCCGAAATAAATCGACCCGTATTTTTTTGTTTGACCATACGCCGTGTTAGGGTGGTCTGGAAAATTGCCATTTTCGTCGATTTTCGCAAAAACCACTTTTTTGAAAAATCATAACTCATCGCCATTTAAACTGATTTCAATTGTCTTATACGCAAATGGAAGGTTATAAGTTGGCCTTTGATGTTTGGGTACCAAAATTTTCGTAATAGACGCAACTTTTGGTACCCAGACATGTATAGGTCATCGCTAAGATTTTGAAGTTATCGCAGTTTTAGTGAAAAATGTTGATTTTTTGCCAATTTCGTCATTCTCCGGTTTTTGCGCGCGGCGCGTCGAAAAACACGGATTTTATTTTCAAAAAATCATATCTCGGAATCCTGTCAATAAACTCCTCCCATTTTTTGCTATGTGACGTAAAAATGTCCGGGGAATCTGATAAAAATATTTCCAGACATAGGCTTTTTGGTCCAGACACCAAAACGGCATTTTAAAGTTTCCTACGCCCTTTTCAAAAAAATCAAAAATCAAACCATCCACATTAACGACCCCCGGGTCTTTTGTGGTCTCTATTGCAAGTTTCTGCTCAAACCTAGGAGTCCGAAGGCTTGAATGGAGAGAGCACCCAAACCTCTTTTACTCCAAGGAACCTTCCACTCCAGTGTTTGAACTGACGACCTTCGAATTGCGAGTCCAACCGCCGCCAGCGATTCCACCGGAGTAGGCTTGGTTTGGTGTGTTGTTTGTACTTATGGCATGGAGACGACTCCTACATCTGGAATGACTTAACGGCCTAACAACCAAGGCCGGGACCGACATTTTACTTCCTCATCCGATGGAAGGTTGCAGCAGATGGGAATCGAACCCAGAATCATCCGCTTACAAAGCGGACAGCGTAACCATTCGGCCACGCACTGCCACACGCCCTTTTCATATGTTAGGCTAAATTTTTGAAACTTCTTACTATTTTTCTTTGAAAGGCCAACTTATCACCTTTCATTCGCGTATAAGACAATTGAGATCGGTTAAAATGGCGAGAAGTTATGATTTTTCGAAAAAAGTGGTTTTTGCGAAAATCGATGAAAATGGCCCTTTTTTCAGACCACCCTAACACGCCGTAGGTCACCCTAATGGCCAAACAAAAAAATACGGGTCTAATTATATTGGCCAGGGAACTCCCAGAAATTTTGAGCCCGATCCGAGGACTTTTGTTATTTTCCATGCTGTTTTCGTGGGGAATTGCTGTATACATCCTAATCAAAATTTCCAAACCAAAATTAGTTTTTTCTCGACTTCGGGAATTCCCGGGATAAAATATGAAAAATCCCGGGATTCGGGAATTCCCGGTTTTGGAAAAATCGCACTAGTTTTAGCTGTTATTTGCAGAAATGAAATATGTCACGCTAAAATCCAAGAACGAATGAAACAGATTTAGGCACATTTATATTCCGTGAACTTATCTTTCTCAAAAAAGACCTATTTTAAACCTAGAACTTTGCCGAACATATTCGATCAAATTCTCTTCTAGTTTAAATAAAAGGCACACGGAAAACTATTTATTGACGGTTCTTAAACAAACATTTTTTCTCAAATATTAAATTTTCCAAATTTTTATTCCGTATTTCTTATTTTTGATACTCTTTAAGTATGTTTCTGGGGACAAAAAACCCACAATTATTGAGCCGTATAAAAGGTACGGACAAAAAGTTTGCCGCCATGTAATGATCTTTTGAAAAACAAATTACATTTTTTTAATAAAAGCACATTTCTCATGATATAGCCATTTTAAGCTTAATTCCTGGACAATAATATTTTTTTTAATTTTAAGTGCAGTGTTCATTTTGTTCCTTTTTCTCCAGAATAGTTGAGAAGGTTCTCTATTGTTATTATTACCAGACTTTCAAAATCGGACAATTTGTTACTATGCTTGAAAAGAATAAAAATTGATCTTATGTTTCGAAAAAAAAACAATCTCTTCAAAATAATATCTGGAGTTATATTGGAATAGCCTAATATTTGAGCTTGCCATAAAATCCACTTTTCAATCGTTTTTTTTTCAGCTATTCGAAAAACTTATTTTCTGAAGTTGACGAAACTGGACACTGAAAAAACCAAAAATAGTCCTATTTTTATCAAAAAAAAAAAATTATGTACTCTATGAATACAAATTCTGATGTAAATAGATTTTTTGGGGCATGATTTTTATTTTTTTACTGGATTTTTTTTTTTAATTTTTCTCTTTGGTTCATAAATTTAGAGTTTTGTCCTCTGAAACATATTGAAATGTAATAAACCGATTTAAACAAAATTGAGGAAAAAAGTTTATTTGAAAATTAAAAACAAACATTTTTTCATAACTTCTCTGGTCATAAAAAGAACCCCACAAAAAATTAAAAATGTAAAAAAAATACGAGGCATAATTCCAACATTTAAATGAAAAAAGTGTTTTAAAATGCATTTTTCACTTAGTTTTTCCAAAAAAATTAAGTATTGAAGTATTAAGTATGCATCAACTTTGAAAAATATTTGCAACGACCTTATATAAAAAAATAAATAAATGCTCATTTCTATTTGTACCGGTATAATCGGATCATACGCAAAACAAGATGCATCTTCCGATGAAAGATGCAAAATAACATTCTATTTGCAGATCCGATTGAGGAGTCATCAATTTCATTTTTGCTTTCTCTCTTTGCTTGGAGACAATTATAGTGGTAAATTGCATTATGGCTTAACCCTCTTCTCTCTTTTTTATGTTCAATTCATTACGCTTTCAGTTTGAGCATTTTTTTAGCCCAGTTTACTATTTTCTGATGATTTTATAATAAGCTTATTTTTTCTAAGTGCTTATTTCTAATATCTCATAAAAGAGATTTAAAAAAAAATCTGCGGAAATTCATCAGTCAATTAGTTAAATTTCAGTAACACTGAAAAGTCAAATTGAACAATTAAAAGGCAATTTTTTTGTGGACTTTTCTTGAAAATATCAAAACCTCACAATTTATATCAATTTACTTATTGGACCTTTTATAAGTACGTCCAGATTTCAAGAGTAAATTTTCAGAAGGTCCTATCTGCATAGGAAACCCATGACTCTTGGGTTGCCTTGAAAATTTATCTAGAACTGAAGTTTGATAAATATTAATATAATTTTATAAACAGAAAAATTCTTTAAACAGGGTTATGTTTAGTTATGAATTCAATTATCTTCATCCCTAAAAAAATAAGCAAAACTAGTTTCATCACTTACGAAAGTCAAAGAAAAAAAGGAAAAATAACTGCCATGGAGTAACTTTTCCCGCCACAACGTCGTTCGTCCATCGGCAGCTGTTGGCATGGCATGCTTGAACAATTTCCCCGACTAAACTATGCGAGAGTTGGAAATTCTTCAACTGGCCACCGCCGCCATAACCGTCGCGCCTACCACGATTCTGGCCGCGAACAAGTGGGTGGGAGGATTGTGTTGGATATTATTAATTTTTGTTCTTGTGACTGACTTTTTTCCCTGCGTGCCACGTGACAGATTGAGCGGTTTTTTTGTTGTCACGTGATGCACTCATTCCCTTGTGAAACTTTAACACAAACATCAAAGTGTAATTATCAGTGATAAAATTGTTGGGGAAAACTAACTTGGCAAATTGTGTTGTCAAAAAAGTGTCGGCCAAGTGATGACAGCCGTGTGACAGCTGGCTGTAAACAAGCGAGCTCGAATAATAAAAACGTTTGAAAACCCAAAAAATCTGGGCAAAATTATGTGCTAAGCTTCGAAGGTGTCACAACTGACACCACTGACTGATGAAGAACATCGGCGATGGTTGTATGAGCACCGAGATTGTGAGTGTTACGTTGAGCTGCGTAAGTGACTGGCAGTGATTGAACCTCTAGCAAAGCATGCGATGGGATCGTTGGTTGGACTTATTTCATGTGACTTTAACCAAATTTAATGAAAAATACTTGTTTTTCCAAACTGTTTAATTGTGAATAATATAAAAAAACACTAATTTTGTTTTTGTTTTTTGTCTATCCTTCCTTATTTTTTTCAGTTATCCTAAAAACCATCCGATAATTTAAACTTTGGATAATCGAAGCTTCGGTTAATGAAGTCTGAACTGTACTATCGAAAAAAAAATCATTAAAAACTGTGGTACAATCGATAGTAACATTTGAAGAACACATATTCACAAGATGACGGAAATAATTAATGCTAATAGATTGCTTTAAAGAGATTTTTTTCATATTACAGCCATTTTTATTAGGCCGTTGCAAATACTTTTTTTTAAGTTTATATAAGACCCCCCCCCCCCCCCCCTTCAAAATCGCCCTGAATAGTCAGGGGGCAAAAAAATATGTTGTCGTAAAACTTCTAAATTGTAATAAAAATCAAAGTTTATTCAACTGAAACCCAGAGTTTATTATCATATTTAGCATGTTTGAGCTTCTTTGTTTTTTTTTAATTTTCATGAAATACAATTGTAATACATACAATACTACAATAATAAACTTACTTGTGTGAACAACTTTTTTGGTTCAGTTAATTTACTGCAATTTTTATTGATTGATTGATCGCCTTATGATATTTTGACTATTTTCAAGATAAGGGGTTATTTTTTGAACTTTTAGACATTATTAAAACTTGAAAAAAATCAAAAAAAACTTAAAACCTTCAGAGTTAAAAAGAAAGCTTTTATTAAGATTGTTTAAACGACAATGTGAACCAAGATTATTTTTATATTTTCAATTTTTTAAATCAAGACTAACATTT
Source organism: Culex pipiens pallens (assembly GCF_016801865.2). Classification (NCBI taxonomy): domain Eukaryota; kingdom Metazoa; phylum Arthropoda; class Insecta; order Diptera; family Culicidae; genus Culex; species Culex pipiens. The sequence goes on from NC_068939.1 coordinate 167,494,758, forward strand.
CAAAAGGGCGTAATATTGAGTTTGGCCCTTTTGAAATGCTAGTCTTTGAAAATTATGAAAATATTGTTTTCGAAAAGATCGAAAAATTTCACGAAGATTTTATATTTAAACATTGTAAATCGGTCCATTGGTTGCTGATATATCGACTTTAGAAAATAGTGGGTTGTTTGGGTGAGACTCAGAAAACATCAATTTTCCTGCTTTTTAAGCCTTTACATGGCAATATCTCAGCAACTATGGGTCGTATCAACAAAGTTCAAAAAAGCAAAATATAGAGACTTTTCTCAGTTTTTCTAAAATATTTTTTTCAAAAGTGGGCAAACATGTGCACTAATTGAAAACAAGGAAAACTGCGACTATTTTCAAAAAAGTTACCAAAAATGGCTATAACTATGAACATTTCACTAAAGTACTTTTTGATTGCAAATTTGATTTTACATCGAAAAATGAAGTGGAAAAATTTTTGCGACCAATATTTCATTTTTTTTTTTTGAAAATAACCGTGTTGATTCAAAAAGTTGGCATTTGGCATGGTCCACTAAAACATATAAAAAAAATAAAATAGTGTTTTTTTGCAAATCAAGTTTTAGTGACAAAAAAATTTTAAATAAAAAATAACCAATTTTTTACCATGTATCATTTTTTTCAGTGTAGTCCTTATCCATACACCCAGAACTGGACATCGGCATACGAGAGGATAAAGAGCACGATTCGGTAGTAAAATGGTACTGTGTGCGGACTGAGAGGATAAATCCCGAAATTACCGAGAGTACTTTACTCATGGGTTCATCATCAAAAAAAAAGTACCGGTACCGAGACTTGAATCCAAGACCTTCGGCATATTGAACCGTGCCTTTGCCGTATGGGCTACCATGGTTCGATAACTAAGTGGCGGTCATTTGTCCATATAAGCCACTAAATAGGATGAACTGTTCCAATGAACGAATGAACACGCGAGAGGACTATACTCTCGCAAAATAGCACTTTCCTCACGTTTCTTTTCGTGAGAACTATCCCCTCGTTCTTTAACTTTGGGTGTACCTACAACTTTGCCGAAGACACCAAATCGATCAACAACTTCCTTCAAAAGATAAAGATTTTTGAATTTGGGCAGCTGTCAAATTTGTATGGAAGTTTATATAAACACATTAATGATAAAAAATGGTCAAAGACAAACATATAGAAATTGCCAAAAACCACCAAAAAACCTATTTTTTCAACATTTTTATTTTTAAAGCCGCTGTATCTTCCCAAGGATTGGACTTAGGACAATGGTCAATATGGAGACTTTTATGTAAAATTGTCTGGGAAATCAATTCCCACTATCGGTACTGAAACATTTTGACGTTTAGACCACTTTTCAAAAAAACAGTTGTAGTAAATGATTTTTGTAATTTCTTAGGAGAGACATACTATCCTGCATTTTTCGTGAGTCTTTTCGGCAATTTCCTCAAAAATTTTGAGCGAAAAAAATCGTGACATCACCATCAAATTTTACTTTTTAACTTAAAAACTGAAAAATCTCATAGAAGTGGCGTGTATTTTTGTTTCAGTGTGTTCAGAAAGCCCATCCAATTTCCTACAAGTTTGTCTTTGACCACTTTTTGATACGATGCCACGGCTTCGAGATACAGTAATTTTTAAATTGCAAAATACAAAAATATTTAAATACCTTCGGGTACAAAAGTACCAGAAAAATTCCTGATTTGACTCGTAATAAATTTGAATTTGAAATCTACAACATCCACAAATGATCGCTTATTTTTTAAACACTTAAAAATAATTAAAATAATTATAATTATTTTGGAAGGTTTAAAATTTCATGTGTAATCGTATAACCTCAAAAAAAGCCGAAAAAAGAAAAAAGATAAAATTATACATTTTTAGAGGTGTAATTAGATTTTTTTCATAAATACAAAATTGACCCATTCCGATATGTTATAATATCATGTTTTTTACAGTGTTATGTTAGCTTTGAATTCAAAATTTAAAAAACATCGAAAAGATCACAAATGCTCTTATCAACAATCATTTAGCATGAGCATGAGCATGGTTGTCCTTCTCCGTTGCTGAACAGAACCGTAATATCCTTTCAGCACTACTGATCATAGGCTTCGACTATCAAGTGGTATTTCCCTTATCAACAGCAAGTATGAATGCGCTGAAAAGATAAAACACCATGATTTCCAGAACAAGATCAGTTGCGAATAGGTAACAGTCATTGGCCACCAACGGCGCCCGCCATGTCAGTTTGTAGATCTCGATTTTAAGGAACGGGAATGTTAGTTAGCGCAGGTTGCTACTAGGGCAGCGGATTTACTCTGTGCTTACACCCCACAAGCGCCAGGAACCTGAAAAATTGGTTAGTAGGATAGGGTGTTTGGTCAGGATTCATCATAGAAGATGATGATGCGACCCAAAATCATAGTGTTTGTTGAATGGTATTATATTTTATTCTCAAGGCAAACACTCGGTTGCTGCGGATGAGACATTTCCCGTTTAACTGTTGTTAAATTTTTAATGAAATGGTTTAATCTTAGACAGCCGGCTGTGGAAAGATAAAACCAAATAATATTTATTTATAAAATGAGGTGTTAAACGCAATGCTGCAATGATAGCGTAGTCTGATTTGTAATTATATAGTTCATGAATTTGTTACGGAATAGACGCGACGAACTCAATCATCAAGTGCCTTCCTATATACTTTCTGTTAGGTAGATAAGGTATTGATTTTCGTTGCCTCTCGAGCTACGATGCTATAGAGAGGGCTTAACACACAAACAACCGACGTCGAGCCCTCCGAGCTACGGAGCTATGGGAAGGTCTTTTCAACACAAAAAAGACTCGCGCACCACACGACGTTCTTGATGAATTAAAATAATTTTGTTACGCGATAAACCTAACGAACTCGGATCGTTTTTATCGAAAGCTATATCACAATTCACGACAAAAATGCGAAACAAAAGGCACACACACAAAAAAATCACTTTTCACTCCGAATATTTTTTTACGACCACGCGCTCCCTTTGCCAATTATACACTCAATGCTCTTATCAACAATCATTTAAATCAATAAAACAAATTTCAATTACCATTTTAACATATTTGGTAAAGACATACTCAAACATTGTTACGATCAGACCACAAAATTTAAGTAAAAATGATTAGTTTAAAAGTAATTGTGCAAAATTGCGGAAGCATTAAAAATAATGCTATTAAAATGTAAGAAAAGTAACTTCAATTTTTGAAAGGATCAATAAATTTTCTAAGAAATCGACCAATTTCGTGCATTTCTTTCTGTTTTTCTATTTGGCTCAAACGTTGTGGGGGCCTTCCCTATGACCAAAACAGCCATTTTATGTGAATGGTTCACTCATACAAAAAATCAAACCATCCACATTAACGACCCCCGGGTCTTTTGTGGTCTCTATTGCAAGTTTCTGCTCGAACCTAGGAGTCCGAAGGCTTGAATGGGGAGAGCACCCAAACCTCTTTTTACTCCAAGGAACCTTCCACCCCAGTGTTTGAACTGACGACCTTTGGATTGCGAGTCCAACCGCCGCCAGCGATTCCACCGGAGTGGGCTTGGTTTGGTGTGTTGTTTGTACTTATGGCATGGAGACGACTCCTACACCTGGAATGACTTAACGGCCTAACAACCAAGGCCGGGACCGACATTTTACTTCCTCATCCGATGGAAGGTCCCTAAGACCAAATAAGCTATTTTGTGTGATTGGTTCATCCATACAAGTCTCCATACAATTTTGGCTGCTGTCCATACAAAAATGGTATGTAAATATTCAAACAGCTGTAACTTTTGAGTGAATTTTCAATCAATTTGGTTTTTCCGGCAAAGTTGTAGGTATTGTTGAGGACATTTGAGAAAAAAATAGGTACACGGAAATTTTTTTTCTTAAAGCGGCTCTATCTCAGCAACCCGAGGTCCAATCTTCAATGTCTCTTAGACAATTTTATAGCAAATTTTCTGAACTTCTCAAAAAAATATTTTTAGAAATGGTCACTTATGGTCACTATTTTCAAAAATTGAAAAACTGCAAATATTTCGCTAAAATCAAACATTCGTTGGCTATATCTTGAAACGAAGCCCTTTATCAAAAAATCTGTAGAGTGCTTTTCGATTGCAAATTCAATTTTGCATTAAAAAAGAATTTCAAACTTGTTTTTGCATGAAACTTCGATTTTTTCCAAAAATCACTGTTTTTTTTTTCAAAAAATCATAACTCGGCGGCAGATTTTTGACCATGTTTCTCTATGGCTCAAAAGTTGCGGATTTTTGTCCCCTAAAACATATCGAAAAATCTCGAAAATCAAAAAATACGTATTTTGGGAAATTGAGTTTTAGTGAAAAAAAAGTTGATAAAAAAATCTGCAATTTTTTTCCGTGTACCTATTTTTTCTCAAAAGTTTACAACATTACTTACAACATTACCAAGGCACCAAATTGTTCAGAAAATTCACTCAAAAGTTACAGCTGTTTGAAGATTTACATACCATTTTTGTATGGATAGCAGCCAAAATTGTATGGAGACTTGTATCTGTGAACCAATGACGCAAAATAGCTTATTTGGTCATAGGGAAGGCCCCCACAAAGTTTAAGTAAAAAAAAAACAAAAAATAAAAATGGTCGAAATCGGCCGATTTCGTAGAGAGTTGCTCATATTCGACTTTTTGGAAATTTTAGTCTCAAAATCGAAAAGCTGTAATTTTTCTGTTAACATTTTTCTTTATTTCGATATTATTAAAGCGAAATTATAAAAAAAAATGTTAAAAGATAATGATTGAGCGTCATAAAATATGCCTTATACCATAAAAAATATAATACTAAGAAAGATACTGGCAATCATAATTTTAAAAAATAAAATAAATAGCAAAAACGGTAATTTTTTTGAGATAATAAATAATAATCGTAATAAAAGAATGATTTATCAAAAATCAATTTTATTTTAGTTAAACCCGTCACAAAAACACCTGTACGTTTTTTTTCTGTGCTTCCTGAAAAATCATCACCAAATCTAACCAGAAGTCGTTGCTCATTTTCCGTCCCACCCTTTCATAACCACCTCACCAGCAGCAAGTGGCAAGTGGCACAATCTATTTTCAAGTTTGTTTTAATTGCACCGTTCAGTTCAGCTCCTCAGTTCAATTGAGTGAGCCAACCCATTTTTCCCACAAGATTAAATGAAGCAATTTTTCCATCACTTTTCCACGACGTGTTTGAAAAAGGAGAAAAAAAACAGCCATGGAGAAGAATTTCGAAGAAGAAGTAGCAAATACACTCTCCGGGGTAACAAGAGCCAATTAAGCCGCGAGAAAATTGGAAAATCAGTGCCTACTGCGCGCTGTGCCCTGTAGTGTGTGTGTGTGTGTGTGGCCGAAAATAAATAAACCAAGGCTTGTGCACTGGCTGCCAGGAAAAATTAAAGAAGGAAAGAAAAAAGTGGGAGCATAAATTTTTGCGGAGGAAATTTTTTTTCTAGCAAAAGTGTTGAACCCTCAATTGCCTGCTGGACTGCTGGGACTCGGAAGAGTGTGTTTCGGCACACAAACAGAAACAAACAAACCAATTTGGAAGAGTTGGGTGCGTGTGTTTGTGTTACTAGAAAAGTGGTTGAAAAGTGCCGGAAAAGAGTTAGTTGGAAAGGGTGGGAAAAGCCGGAGAAAATTAGTGGTGTTAAACAAGAGATAAAGCCAGTGCAACTGGAAGAGTTATTTTTTTAAATTTTAAAGAAAAAATACAGTGGATTGCAAAAATTCTCAAATTATTTAATCCAGTTACGTTACAAGAATTATAAAAAAATAAACTGTTTAAAAAAGATTTGGAAAAAAATAACTGCAAAAAAAAAGTTTTGAAATCCAGTGCAATCAAGGAGCAAACACCCTTAACAAACAGTGAACACAGCGAAGTAGCCCATGAAAGTGGTGCTGAAAACATCTGGCGGAAGCTTGCTCAAAGTTAAGTAAAGTTGCGAAGAAGTTGCAGCAGTAAGAGTAGCAGCTGCAGTGATTTTTCCTCATTTTCCCCTGGCTGCTTACAACATTTTAGAGGAAGCTGTGTTGTCTGGCGAGAATCGCACTTTCCACCGAGAGTAACATTTCAAAAAAGAATAATTTTTTGAACAAAAAAATAAATTAGCTGAAAAAATTTTAAAATTCATAGCAAGTCAAAAAAAATATTTAAAAAATACTTTTACAATTTTAAACAAAAAGCAAATCGACCTTTTCTAAATATGCCCCTCTAAATTGTGCTTTATGGTCCCAACAACTCTGTTCATCACACGCTTGCTTTGTTTTGTTTTGCACGATAGCGTCGCAAATTACAACATTTTTTTTAAAAGAAGATTTCCCTTACACATGTTTTAACTGACGTGGCGCTGTCACCCAGCAGCAGGCAAAAAGGAAAATTTACGACCCTGTGCCTTATCTCTATGGGAAATAGTAATAAAAGAAAAACAATCCCAAAAGCATGGCCAACCCGTTCGGCGGTTTTTTTTCCTTCTGCCTAACTGTTATGCGTTTGGGAAGAGATCTTAATTTTATTAGCTTGTGAATAGTCGTCGCCCGTGATTGGTGGCGAGAATGGGGCATTATGTAATGAATTTAAGTGCCGAGGTTGAGACTGATATGAAGTGAAGTTTTATTGCAGCGAAAAGTGGGGAAAGAGAAAATAATTGGCATAAAAATAACATCAAATCGTCATTGCTATACTCTAAATCTAAATGGAATAGTCATATTTTGCTCACTCTCCTAATCACTCAATCAAAATCAAATTTATTTATCTAGGTTAATGATTCAACCTGCGGAACAAATTCAAAAATTAAAAACCTCAAAAATTGAAAATGAAATAAAATCGTCATTCAAAAATATATAAATTCGTAAATTCAAAAAAATATAGTATGCCAATACAGTCCAGACTCGATAATCCGAAGGCTTTGGCAAAATTTTATTCAAGATAATCGAAACTTGGAATAATCGGATCACGAAAAACATATTTTTTGTCGCTGTCGTATTTTTTTATTGCCAAGACCCATAAACTACTCTAAACTAATCTATAAATTTTGAATCGGCCATAATGTCGAAGATTAAAAATTGAAAAAATAATGCGTATTTTAATTTAATAGGCAATCAACAATTTAAAATTGACCAACATTAGGAAATTTAAAAAAATGCGAATACAAATCCCATAAAAACCTTCGGATAATCCAGAAATTCAGAAATGCAATGAAATAATAATTTAAATCTAATCAAAAGTCGTTGACTGAAAATTTGAAAAAAATGAAATTTAAAATCATTTATTTTTTAATAAAATTTAGAAAAATAAAAAATAATCAGCATCAAAATAAAAAAAAACTTAAATGCAATAGTTTGAAGATTTTAATTTTAGTATACCGTAAACCAGGGTGACTTTGATAGGATTTCAATTTGTTTTTGAAATATTTTCCAACAGGTAAGGTTTTTCTCAAGATTATTATTTTTAAAACATGTACTGGGGTAGGCCACATAAAGTCCATGCACTATTTTGGAAAAAAGTTTTTTCAATAGTGAGCAGTTCTCTATGGAATCGGTCTTTTTTCTTTAATTTTAATTTTTGTATTTTTTAATCCGGCTGAAACTTTTTTGGTGCCTTCGGTATGCCCAAAGAAGCCATTTTGCATCATTAGTTTGTCCATATAATTTTCCATACAAATTTGGCAGCTGTCCATACAAAAACGATATGTGAAAATTCAAAAATCTGTATCTTTTGCAGGAATTTTTTGATCGATTTGGTGTCTTCGGCAAAGTTGTAGGTATGGATATGGACTACACTGAAAAAAAAATTATACACGGTAAAAAAAATTTTGGTGATTTTTAATTTAACTTTTTGTCACTAAAACTTGATTTGCAAAAAAACACTATTTTTATTTTTTTTTATTTTTTTATATGTTTTAGAGGACATAAAATGCCAACTTTTCAGAAATTTCCAGAATGGGCAAAAAATCTTTGACCGAGTTATGATTTTTTGAATCAAAACAGATTTTTTCAAAAAATCGAAATATTGGTCGCAAAAATTTTTCAACTTCATTTTTCGATGTAAAATCAAATTTGCAATCAAAAAGTACTTTAGTGAATTTTTGATAAAGTGCACCGTTTTCAAGTTATAACCATTTTTAGGTAACTTTTTTGAAAATAGTCGCAGTTTTTCATTTTTTAAAAATAGTGCCCATGTTTGCCCACTATTGAAAAAAATATTTTTGAAAAGCTGAGAAAATTCTCTATATTTTGCTTTTTCGGACTTTGTTGATACGACCCTTAGTTGCTGAGATATTGCCATGCAAAGGTTAAAAAACAGGAAAATTGATGTTTTCTAAGTCTCACCCAAACAACCCACCATTTTCTAATGTCGATATCTCAGCAACTATAGGTCCGATTTTCAATGTTAAAACATGAAACATTCGTGAAATTTTCCGATCTTTTCGAAAAAAATATTTTCAAAAAAATTAAAACAAGACAAACACTTCAAATGGGCGTAATATTGAATGTTTGGCCCGTTTGAAATGTTAGTCTTGATTTTAAATTTTTGAAAATATTTTTTTCGAAAAGATCGGAAAATTTCACGAATGTTTCATATTTTAACATTGTAAATCGGACCTATAGTTGCTGAGATATCGACATTAGAAAATGGTGGGTTGTTTGGGTGAGACTTAGAAAACATCAATTTTCCTGTTTTTTAACCTTTGCATGGCAATATCTCAGCAACTAAGGGTCGTATCAACAAAGTCCAAAAAAGCAAAATATAGAGAATTTTCTCAGCTTTTCAAAAATATTTTTTTCAAAAGTGGGCAAACATGGGCACTATTTAAAAAAAAATGAAAAACTGCGACTATTTTCAAAAAAGTTACCTAAAAATGATTATAACTTGAAAACGGTGCACTTTATCAAAAATTCACTAAAGTACTTTTTGATTGCAAATTCGATTTTACATCGAAAAATGAAGCTGAAAAATTTTTGCGACCAATATTTCGATTTTTTGAAAAAATCTGTATTGATTAAAAAAATCATAACTCGGTCAAAGATTTTTTGCCCATTCTGGAAATTTCTGAAAAGTTGGCATTTTATGTCCTCTAAAACATATAAAAAAATAAAAAAAAATAAAAATAGTGTTTTTTTGCAAATCAAGTTTTAGTGACAAAAAATTAAATTAAAAATCACCAAAATTTTTTTTACCGTGTATAATTTTTTTTCAGTGTAGTCCATATCCATACCTACAACTTTGCCGAAGACACCAAATCGATCAAAAAATTCCTTCAAAAGATACAGATTTTTGAATTTTCACATATCGTTTTTGTATGGACAGCTGCCAAATTTGTATGGAAAATTATATGGACAAACTAATGATGCAAAATGGCTTCTTTGGGCATACCGAAGGCACCAAAAAAGTTTCAGCCGGATTAAAAAATACAAAAAAAATCGAATGACCGAAATCTCAGAGAATTGCTCTAGTGCTTAGAAAAATAGTTACGTTAAAAATTCTTAGTTTAAATTCCGGGGTGACTTTGATAGTCATAGTTTTTCTTGTTAAAATCATATTTAAGATGTTCAAACTTTATTTGTACATTAAATGTACCATCACTGAAGTAGCTGATACAGTTTTTAAGAAAAAAAATCAATGTTTATATTAAGTTAACTAAGTTTATAAGCTTTCTATCAAAATACTAATAAATGTTACATAAAATTGTTGAAAAGTAGGAATTTTGTCTGAAATTTGTTAAAACTAGTTCTGTTTATAAAATTATTGATTTATATTGCATTTTATACAAAGCACGAATCACAAGTTTTCACATTTTACATGAAATTTGTTCAACTGAAATTGCCTAAAAATTTTGAGTTTTTTTTAATTGTGTTTCAAGGACACATAATTTTTATTATTTACAAACTTATTTAACATTCACCTAGTGGAAAATTGTCCACAGAACCCGAAAATGCATTCCATTTTCCGATTCAAAATCATGTTCATTGAGAAAATCATGACACTTTGAGAAGTTTAAAATAATGACTTTCATCAACATTTTCTTAATTATAGTTAACTAACTTTTTAAACATTTCAAAATTTTATGCAAAGTTCTTCTTGAGGTACTTTGACCACTTCTCTACCACGGTCAGTATGATTCTGAACCATTCCGTACGTATTTTTAATTGTACTCTTCATTTTGCAGAAAAATCGCAAACCTATCAAAGTCACCCCGTTTTACGGTACTCAAAATTCCAAAATTCAAAATTTGTTTATTCAAAAATGTAAAACATCAATAATAAAACAAAATGATAATAATGAATTAAAATAAGAAACACATGTTTTAAATATTTTTCAATGTTTTTGTCGAAAAGGGAGACATTACACGAAAAAATATGAAAATTTAAAGAACAAACCAGAATTTAAACATTTCAATGAAAAAAAGGCATGAAAAATGCATAACACATGTCGGTTTGTAACCATTTATTTAAAAAAAAACTAAATTTGAACAAACCTTTTTTTCGGGGAACTGTACATTGAAAATTCACTAATCCTCAAAATATTTTTAAATTAACTAAAACATGTTCAAAATGATTACACACGTTTAATAATGCATTTTAAATTGTTTTCAGCTAATTCCACTAAATATTTTATTGAAATTCTGTAGTTTTTTTTATTGAAGAAAGGAGACAAAAACTCTTGAAAATATTTGCAACAGCCTAATTGAAAATTTAAAAATCTCAAATGAGTCTAAATGGAAGAAAAGCGAAAAATAAGCACTTCCAAAATAAACATAATTCAAAAATTTCTGGTTTTAAAAAAAAAAGAAAAAATCAGTAAAACAATTGAAAAACTTAAAAAAAAGGAATTTGAACAAAATTTGAGAATGATTTTTTGAATATTTGAATTTGAATACATACCAATATACCGAAATTTTCATAGTTTTAGAACTCAACATTCTAAAATTCAGGAATTAAAAAAAAATGTAGCGATTTTCTCAAGAAAACAGCATGATTCAAAAAAAAATTCTCCGATCAGGCTCAAAATTTTCATGGGGGTTTAAAATTTAAAGGTTTTAAAATATAAATAATATCACACGTAAAATTTGAAAAAAAAAACAATTTTATATTTTTTTAAAAACGGGAAACAAAAAAACTAAAATTCTGAAATTAAAGAAATTAAAGAATTTCAAAATAAACATGATTTTGTTTTTATTTTAATAAAAAAAATTATATTTTAAATAAGAAAATTCTACAAAAAAAAATATATTATTGCTAAAAAATTCATATTTTCAAAAATTAAACACTGAGTTATCATCATTGTTATCCGAGCATTCGTTGGTGAAGGTTGTCTGAATCAACATGACTCGTCGCGTCCCGGCGCAAAACGCCGGCAATATTGCCCTACCTGCGGCTCAAGCAGGCAAAAAAAGTGGGAATTTCCAAAAGGAAGGTTGAGGCCTCAACTGATGGCCAAAAACCGGGAATTTCCAAAAGGAAGGTGCTTTTGGAAGTGACATCGAACAGCAAAAAGACGAAAAAGAGCGACGGTACTGTACCGATGGACGAGGAGGAGGAGAACTCTTCGTCGCACGAGGAGCAGCTATTGAAGAACAACAAGTTTGCTGGACTGCCTGACGAGGACCAGGTAGCGGAAGCAAAGGAGAATGAAGTGAAACAGCGAAAGGAGAAACTGCCTCCTTTTTATGTGAGGCAATCAGCAGCAACGATCGACTTTCGTGCGGGGCTGGTTGAACTCATCAAGTCTGGGAAAGTCCAAGGCAACATTCGTCTGTGTCAGGACGGATTTAAGGTGCTGGTGCAATCCAGGCAGCACTATCAACTGGTCAAGGATTACTTGACCGAAAACGAGGCGGAGTACTTTACCCATGATGTCGTCATGGATAAGCCGTTCAAAATCGTCGTCAGAGGTCTGTACGACATGCCAGTGGAGGAATTAGCTGCCGAGCTAAAAGTTTTGAAACTGGATGTGTTGGCCGTGCACAAAATGAGCCGACGCAACAAAGACATCAAGTACCGTGACCAGCTCTACCTGCTGCATTTGGCTAAGGGATCGACGACGCTTCCTGAGCTGAAGGCAATTCGAGCGGTTTTCAACATTATCGTGTCGTGGGAGCGATACCGACCAGTGCATCGTGACGTCACACAATGCTTCAACTGCCTGGGCTTCGGGCACGGAGGTAAGAACTGCCACCTGAAGCGTCGTTGCGCCAAATGTGGTACCGATGCGCACATCACATCCCAGTGCATCCAAGATTCGCTGGTGAAGTGCCTCAACTGCAACGGTGAGCATTCGTCAACCGACCGAAAGTGCCCCAAGAGAGCTGAGTTCGTGAAAATTCGGCAGCAAGCATCGACGAAGAATCAGCCTCAGCGTCGTAGAACTCCTCCAGCCCTGGTGGAGCAACATTTTCCACCTCTTCAACCGCGACGCCAGGTCCCGAACTTGGCACCGTTGCCGTTGGATCCCAGGAAGAGAGCTGAGATGAATCATCCACGGCCGGGTTCCAGCCAGGAGCCGAGACCGCCACCACCGGGCTTCAGCCAGGAGCCAAGACCAACCCAAGAACCAGCAGTTGAGGAAAATGGTAATGATCTTTACACCTCAACCGAACTCCTCAATATTTTCAAACAGATGTCCGCTGCACTGCGTGGATGCAAAACCAAGACCCAGCAGATTGAAGTGCTGACCTCGTTCGTCATCCAGTATGGATCGTAGGTCCCTCAAGCTGCTGAATTGGAACGCTTGCTCCATTAGGAGGAAGAACTTAGAGCTGGTGGATTTTCTTCGCGAGAAGGAGATCGACGTAGCTGCCATCACGGAAACTCATCTGAAGCCCGGTGAAAAAGTTTATCTGCAAAACTACAAGATTGCGACGCAGCTCGACAGGACCACGTCTGGAGGAGGAGGTGTGCTTGTCGCTGTTCATCGTGATCTCAAGCCACGTCGGCTGCCACACTTCAAGCTGGACATCATCGAGGCCGTTGGGGTGGAAATTCCCACTTCGGTTGGCCCAGTACTCTTCATTGCTGCATACTGCCCACGTCAGGTGAATTCCAGAGATGGTTCAGCAGCAAAACTGAAGGGCGATATCCAGAAGCTGACACGCCGGAGCGCAAAGTACATCATTGCTGGTGACCTCAACGCGAAGCATGAAGTTTGGGGCAACAGCAGGAGGAATCGGAACGGAGTGATTCTGCACAACGATCTGCAAAACGGATACTACAACGTTGTGAGTCCGGATCGTCCAACGAGGGTGGCTCGGTCTGGGAATCACTCAATCATCGACTTCTTCATTACCAATATGGCTGAGAACGTGGCTCATCCTGAGGTGTTTGAAGAGTTGAGTTCTGATCACTATCCGGTGGTTGTGGAGGTTGGAGCTTCCATTACTCCACAGCGGCAACCAACCCGGAAAGATTACCACAACGTTGACTGGCAGCAGTTTCAGCAAGTGGTAGACAGCATCATCGACTATGATCAACACCCGGAAACTTCTGCTGATATTGATCGTTCGCTGGAGGTGATCCAGCAGGCTATCAACCAAGCAGAGGCTGCCAACGTTCGGGAGGTTCCTGTTAATTTTAAGGTAACTGATATTGACGTAGATACTAAACACTTGATTAGACTTAGGAATGTTTATAGGAGACAATATCAACGGACTGGGGACTATGACAAAAAGATTTCAGTGAACAATTTGAACAAAATCATACAAGACCGACTTGACAATATCAGAAATCAAGAATTTTCAAAACATGTAAGCCAGCTTGGGAATTATTCAAAACCATTTTGGAAACTTTCAAAAGTTCTTAAAAACAAACCAATGCCTATTCCTCCTCTTATTGTTGAGGATTCTCCTTTGATTACATCCGAGGAAAAGGCAAATGCACTTGGGCTTCATTTTGTTAGTTCACATAATCTTGGCGCTTCCATGACCAGCCGTAAAGAGACATCAGTTGCCAATAGTATTTCAACAATCAATGACTCTACCTTTGAATTTCCAGCAGATTCCCATGTTTCTGGTGAGGAAGTCAAAGTTGCAGTTAAACAAATGAAAAATATGAAAGCTCCAGGCTTTGATAACATTTTTAATCTAGTGTTGAAAAAACAGAGTGATCAGTTCTTTCAACATCTAGCCAATATTTTCAATAAATGTTTGCAACTTGGTTACTTCCCCACCAATTGGAAACTGGGCAAAGTCATACCAATTTTGAAGCCTCAAAAAGATCCAACATCGCCAACAAGTTATCGTCCCATTAGTCTTTTGAGTAGTCTGTCCAAACTCTTTGAGAAAGTCATCTATTCAAGGCTTTTGGATTTTACCAACGATAATAATATAATTTTGAATGAGCAGTTTGGCTTCCGAAAGGGGCATAATACTGCTCATCAGCTTACGAGAGTAACTAAAATCATCAAGCAGAACAAGCTTGAGTCTAAATCAACTGCTATGGCTTTGTTGGATGTTGAGAAGGCTTTTGACAATGTTTGGCATGATGGTTTGATACATAAACTGTATTTATACGGTTTTCCAATGTATCTTATCAAAATTATCCAGCACTATCTTTCGGAGAGATCGTTCAGGGTTTTTCTGAATGGGATTGCTTCTGGATTATTCAACATTGATGCTGGGGTTCCCCAAGGAAGTATTCTTGGCCCACTTCTGTACAATATTTTTACATCTGATTTGCCTACTCTTCCTGGTAATGGTGTGTTGTCACTTTTTGCTGATGACACTGCCGTTATTTATAAGGGTAAAATAACCAGATATTTAGTTGGCCGCCTTCAGAAGGGTCTTGACGTTCTTTCCGAATACTTTGGCGACTGGAAAATTCGCATTAATGCAGCCAAAACTCAAACCATCATTTTTCCACTTTCCAAATCGGCCAGATTTGCTCCAAAGGATGATGTTTTGATAAAAATGAATGATGTTTCGATACCCTGGTCGAAGGAAGTTGTCTATTTAGGTCTCATACTTGACTCGAAACTATTGTTTCGGCAGCATGTAGATAAAATATTGAACAAGTGCAGCATTCTCATCAGGTGTTTGTATCCTTTAATTAACAGAAAATCAAAGCTATCTTTGAAAAATAAGCTAGCAGTTTACAAACAAATAATTTACCCCGTTATTGAGTATGCAGTACCTGTTTGGGAGTGTTGCGCTAGAACTCATAAATTGAAGCTCCAGCGTGTCCAAAACAAGGTACTCAAAATGGTTTTGAATGTTCCTGGCTGGACAAGATCAAGTGAGGTTCATGAATTAGCAGAAGTAAAAATGTTGGATCAGAAGATTCAAGAAAAATGTTTGAAATTCAGGGAAAAATGTGCTATATCTGAATACCCCTTGATTCAAGGATTGGTTTAGTTTATGGTAAGATTAAGTTAGTTTTAGGTTAGGTTATGTTTTCTTAAATTTTTTTTCCTCATTGTACTTAGTGTTACAAAAATGATAAATCATATACTTTTAAAGTTAAGAAAATGAACAGTGTTTAAATCACGAAAAGCAAACTAAAGCTGAAGAGCCACAGCTGACCACTTATTATGTAAACCAAATGTAATTATTATAAGAAAGATTCAATAAAGTATATTTAATTCAAAAAAAAAAAAAAAAAAAAAAAAACACTGAGTTAGGCTGATAAAAATGTTTTTTTTTTCAAATATTTTTTCCCTTGGCTCCCGAGGTCACCAGAATTAAAACCAGAATTTCAAAATTTGAAAAAGTTGCTGAAAAATGCAGTCATTCGTTTCCAAAAATTCATGTTTTCAGGAAAAATATGTTTTACAAGAAAAAAAATTTACGGTGCTGTCACTGAATTTAAAAATACTTTTGAATGAATTTTTTAAAAAAATATTTTTTAAATATTTTTTTTATCGAAATTTGTCGGGCTTGGAGACAAAAAAAAATAAAATGTATAAACCATATAAAAAATTCAAAAAATCAAGAAATGAAAAAAATATTTTAAATTTGAAAATAATGTAAATCAAAAACACAAATAAAATAAATATTCTAAAATCTGAATACGATGAATTAAAAGATTCAAGAGTTTCAAACTAATAAAATATAAATTCATCAAAACTCAAAAACCTCAATTATCAAACATTTTAAATAGGATATTTTTGTTAAATGTCAGAAAAAAGAGTTCAAATTATAGAAAATTCAAAAACTCAATATTCAAAAATCCAAAAACTCAACGATTCAAAACATTAAAATTAAAAAAAGAAAATTAAAAATTACAGAAATTAAAAAAATAAAGAAAAAACGTGTTCGAACAATAGAACATAAAATTAATTTAAAAAAATATAAATTAAAATATTAGGAAATCCAGAAATTTAAAAATTCTACCACTCATAATTAAAAAATCTAAAAATTTCCGGTTTTTAAAAATTAAAAAAATCAATTAAACAATTGAAAATTTTTAAAAATTAAGAATTTGAACAAAATTGAAACTTGAGAACTTGAATGAATATTTGAATATTTGGATTTGAATACTTACCAATATACAGCAATTCCCCACGAAAACAGCATGATTCGAAAAAAAAGTTCTCCGATCGGGCTCAAAATTTTTCTGGGGGATCCTTGGCCGAAATAATTAGACCCGTATTTTTTTGATTGGCCATTAGGGCGACCTACGCCGTGTTAGGGTGGTTCGAAAAATGGCAATTTTCGTCGATTTTCGCAAAAACCATTTTTTTAAATCATTTCTCCGCGTTATTTCATCCGATTTTAGCTGTCCTAGACGCAAAAGAAAGGTGATTAGTTTGACTATTTGGGAAAAATAGTAAGAAGTTTCAAAAATCTAGCTTAACATTTGAAAAGGTTGAATGAAAACTTAAAATGCTGTTTTGAAGGTCTCGGGACCAAAGAGCCTATGTCTGAAAATATTTTTATCGGATTCCTCGGAAAATTTTACATAACATATCAAAAAATGGTGAAGTTATGTTTTCGATACTCTGAGATACGATTTTTTGAATATAAAAACTGGGTTTTTCGACGCACCACGCGCAAAAATGGAAAAATGACGAAAACGGGAAAAAATCGACTTTTTTCACTAAAACTGCGATAACTTTAAAATTTCAGCGATAACCTCAAATGTTTAGCTAGATTTTTGAAACTTCATACTATTTTTCCCAAATAGCCAAACTAATAACCTTTCTTTTGCGTCTAAGACAGCTAAAATCTGACGAAATGGCGCGGAGATATGACTTTTTAAAAAAAAAAGTGGTTTTTGCGAAAATCGACGAAAATTGCCATTTTTCGAACCACTCTAACACGGCGTAGGTCACTCTAATGGCCAAACAAAAAAATACGGGTCCAATTATTTCGGCCAAGGATCCCCCAGAAAAAAAATTGAGCTCGATCGGAGAACTTTTTTTTGAATCATGCTGTTTTCGTGGGGAATTGCTGTATACCGAAATTTTCATAATTTTAGAACTCAACATTCTAAAATTCAGGAATTAGAAAAATACAGCGATTCCTCAAGAAAACAGCATGATTAAAAAAAAGTTCTCCGATCAGGGTCAAAACTTTTATGGGGGTTCCGTGGCCCAAATAATTAGACCCGTAATTTTTCTTTTTCTTTTTGTGATCTACGCCATATTAAGGTGGTCCAAAAAATGACAATTTTGGTCGATTTTTGCAAAAACCACATTTTTCAATAAATTAAAACTCCGCGCCATTTCAACCGATTTTAGCTGTGTTGAACGCAAAAGAAAGGTCATAAGATAGAGTTTTGAGGAAAAAATGTGAAAAGTTTTAAAAATCTAGACTAACATTTGAAAAGGTCCTATGAAAAATTTAAATGCTGTTTTGAAGGTCTCGGAACCATAACATAACATAACACATCAAAAAATGGTGAAGTTGTTATTAGCATTTTCCTGGATTTCCAACGCGTCGCGCGCAAAAACGTGCAAAAATGTTGTTATTAAAGGTCGCAAATCAGCTATAAATTATATGATACTAATGATATCGTGAAATGGAATTCGAATGATCGTTAAAATATAAATACTTAAAATTAATAAAACGATCGTTTTTCTTTCATCCCACAGCCGAAGCCGACTCGATAGGATGCGTGGAGGTGCTGGCCACGGTCTGCTCGACCATTCTGATGTTCCTGACGCTGCCCATCTCGATCTTCCTCTGCTTCAAGGTGGTCCAAGAGTACGAGCGTGCCGTCATCTTCCGGCTAGGTCGATTGAGGTGAAATTCTACGAAACCTTTCAAAATTATCATCCAATAATCACACTTTTATTCAAACTTCCAGATCGGGTGGCGCCCGCGGTCCCGGCGTCTTCTTCGTGCTGCCCTGCATCGACAACTACTGCAAGGTCGATCTCCGTACGGTGTCCTTCGACGTGCCACCGCAGGAGGTGTTGACGCGTGATTCCGTAACGGTTTCGGTGGATGCCGTCGTGTACTATCGCATTCGGGATCCGCTGAACGCGGTCGTGCAGGTCGCCAACTACAGCCACTCGACGCGGCTGCTGGCGGCGACGACGCTGCGAAATGTGCTCGGAACGCGCAATCTGTCCGAGCTGCTGACGGAACGGGAGGCCATTTCGCACTCGATGCAGGTCACGCTGGATGAGGCCACCGATCCGTGGGGAGTGCAGGTGGAACGCGTTGAAATGTGAGTTTTAAAACTTTTATTTTTTGTAACATCGCGATAACTGGTGATGGTAACAAGCAAACCCCTTGTGTTTATACATGATATTGTTGAATATTGTTACACTCTAAAAAATAACCTTTCAAAGTTACAAAAAACACGAAGTTTTAAAATGAAAACTTTTGTCTCAAATGACAATGGTCAAAAAAGTAAAAAAGTACATTAAATTTCCCATTAAATAACATGTTCCAATGTTTTATACAGTTGAGGATCAAAAAAATGGCAAAGGTTTTTAAACTATTGTTGTGCAATTTTCGAATAATAAAACGTTGTTTAATGTTTTGAGTACGCAATCAAATCGGGCGTCCAATTTTACGGGGTCGGGTCAATCGGCAGAAAACCGAACGGCAGAATGCCGAATGGCAGAATGCCAAATGGCAGAAATTTCAATCGGCAGAAAAATAAATGGCCGAATGATAAATGGCAGAAAAGGTCAAATGGCAGAATATAATATGGCAGAAAAGGTCAATCGGCAGAAAGGGTCAATGAGCAGAAAATTAAGAAGCCGAAAAATCGAAAGGCAGAAAAATCAAAAGGCAGAAAAATTAAAAAGCAGAATAGTTAAATGGCAGAACGTTAATAAGCAGAAAAATTAATTGGCAGAAAATTAATTAGCAGAAAATTAAATGGCAGAAAGTTGATCAGCAGAAAAAATAAATAGCAGAAAATTAAATGGCAGAAAATTAAACGGCAGAATAGTTAGTTGGCAGAATAGTTAAATGGCAGAATAGTCAAATGGCAGAACAGCCAAATGGCAGAATAATCAAATGGCGGAATAATTAATTAGCAGAAGAGTTGAATGGCAGAATAGTTAAATGGCAGAATGTCAAATGGCAGAATAAATAATTCACAGGAGAGTTGAATGGCAGAATAGTCCAATGGCAGAACAGTCAAATGGCAGAATAGTCAAACGGCAGAATAGTCCAATGGCAGAACAGTCAAATGGCAGAATAGTCAAATGGCAGAATTCACTTGATTTAATATTATAGAACGTTCATTTGAAGTGCCGGTGCGGCACTGAGTGCCGCACTCGTCGGTGCCAGTTTTGATTCAATCGAACGTCATTTGTCAGTGTGCGTGGAACTCGCATGAAACTGAAAAAATATCGAGTGCGGCACTAGAGTTTCAGTTCCAAGATGGCACACTGACAAATGACGTTCGATTGAATCAAAACTGGCACCGACGAGTGCGGCACTTCAAATGAACGTACTATTAATATTAAATCAAGTGAATTCTGCCATTTGCAGGCCAAGAGTGAATGATACTGATATGATGCCTCTTCGTCTTCAGTTGACGCTCAGGCGAGGAACATCCTGGAAGGAGCGTCACTGACTACGCCCGTAGTCCTGTTAGATCATTCTTGATCAGAACAGTATAGCTCTGGTTCCTTGCAAGTGAGCAATTCTCTACCAAAACCGGAAATGGATTTTATTTGCATTTTTTGATTTGGCTCAAACTTTGTGGGGGCCTTCCCTATGACCAAAGAAGCCATTTTGCATCATTAGTTTGTCCATATAAATTTCCATACAAATTTGGCAGCTGCTCATACAAAAATGGTACGTAAATATTCGAAAATCTGTAACTTTTGAAGGAATTTTTTGATCATTTTGGTGTCTTCGGCAAAGTTGTCGGTATTGTTAAGGACTATTCAGAAAAAATAGGTACACGGAAAAAAAAATTCCCGATTTTTTTATTAACTTTTTTTCACAAAAACTCAAATTCCCAAAATACGTATTTTTTGATTTTCGAGATTTTTTATATGTTTTAGGGGACAAAAATCCACAACTTTTGAGCTATAGAGAAACATGGTAAAAAAATCTGCCGCCGAGTTATGATTTTTTGAAAAACTGGTGATTTTTGGAAAAAATCGAAATTTCATACATAAAATTTTTTTGACCTCATTTTTTTATGCAAAATTAAATTTGCAATCGAAAATTACTTTACAGATTTTTTGATAAAGGGCCCCGCTATAAAATGTCTAAGAGACATTGAAGATTGGACCTCTGGTTGTTGAGATACAGCGGCTTAAAGAAAAAGAAACACGAAAATTGAAGTTTTCTAAGTCTCACCCAAACAGCCCACGATTTTCTAATGACGATATCTCAGCAACTAATGGTCCGATTTTCAATGTTAATACATGAAACATTCGTGAAATTTTCCGATCTTTTCGAAAAAAATATTTTGAAAATTTTTAAATCAAGACTAGCATTTTAAATGGGCGTAATATTTAATGTTTGGCCCTTTTAAAATGTTAGTCTTGATTTAATTTTTTTTTAAATATTTTTTTCGAAAAGATCGGAAAATTTCACGAATGTTTCATGTATTAACATTGAAAATTGAACCATTAATTGCTGAGATATCGTCATTAGAAAATCGTGGGCTGTTTTCTGAAATTTTCAAAAAAAATATTTTTAGAAATGGTCACTCATGGTCACTATTTTTAAAAATCGAAAAACTGCAAATATTTCGCTGAAATCAAACTTTTGGTGGCTATATCTTAAAAACGGGGCCTTTTATCAAAAAATCTGTTAAGTAATTTTCGATTGCAAATTTAATTTGCATAAAAAAATGAGGTCAAAAAAATTTTATGTATGAAATTTCGATTTTTTCCAAAAATCACCAGTTTTTCAAAAAATCATAACTCGGCGGCAGATTTTTTGACCATGTTTCTCTATAACTCAAAAGTTGCGGATTTTTGTCCCCTAAAACATATAAAAAATCTCGAAAATCAAAAAATAAGTATTTTGGGAATTTGAGTTTTTGTGAAAAAAAAGTTAATAAAAAAATCGGGAATTTTTTTTCCCGTGTACCTATTTTTTATGAATAGTCCTTAAAAATACCTACAACTTTGCCGAAGACACCAAAATGCTGCCAAATTTGTATGGAAATTTATATGGACAAACTAATGATGCAAAATGGCTTCTTTGGTCATAGGGAAGGCCCCCACAAAGTTTGAGCCAAATCAAAAAATAAAAAAAAATTAAAATGGTCGAAATCGGCCGGTTTTGTAGAGAATTGCTCAAGTGTCCTATTTTCTTACCTCCACGTTGGCTTGGTTTTCATGATGACCTAGCTAGTGGCCTGTGGAAACGGATCGTAAACCTTTGACCAGCGAGGGTCAGAGTCGAGACGGCTAGAAGAAAGGGGCGCGTCAATGTGGGAAAGGGAAGTTATTTGTGATTGTAGACGGTATTGTTTTGATTCGCAGTATGTTGAGTCAACTGCTGTGGATGTACCTGAGCATCGCACAACGGGGGTTCTCTTCTTTCCATTTCAGCTAACAGCTATCTTCTGTTTATTTTGTTTCACTGATTTTCTAAAACGGCTTCTGTTTACTATCCTCCATTTGATTTCGATTTTACTTATTTGATTCTCTTATTTCTCAACGCTTTTCCACTCTATTTTACCAATTGATGCAGCTGTAACAAACTGTCTGCTTTCCCTTAATTTTGTTTATCATGTGCCTTTTCTTTATTTATCTATTTGAATAATTTCTCATCTTCCCTGAAAATTGCCCTCAATACAATCTAAGCTTGTTTGTTACCTCTATTTATTAACTATTGTTAATTTCTTTATCTACTTCATAAATTACTATCTTTCTTTTACTATTGATTCTTTACATAGTATATTTCCTTCACTGTCCATTGTTTTGAAACTTCACCTGTTTCTTAAGCAAGTGAGGTTCGAGCCCTTACTCAATTTAGGATAGACACAAATATTACTATTGTACTTTTGAAAAACTTTTCAAAAATGCTACACAGTAAATAACAATTAGTTTTTGAATTCAAACTAAAATAAAACAGTTTTTGCTTTAAAGAAAGTTGATAGGCACACTATAAATGGCTAGGCGCTTATACTTACATCAAACCCTACGTAATGTACCACCCCCGGCCGAGTTTAAATGCGTAACCGGAAAAGAAGGTGTGCATGCCTGGCACGAACACTCAAAGCGTGTTCTAGCGTGTTGCTCGTACTGACTCAGAGCAAGGGTGAGATGTAGGTGTAAGGGCAGTGCGTGTTCGTCGGGAACCTAGTGCATAAGATCGGTCAAGGCCCGTTCTTACACTGAAAATTGCGAATTGCGAAGTGAATTCTGCCATTTGACTATTCTGCCGTTTGACTATTCTGCCATTTGACTGTTCTGCCATTGGACTATTCTGCCGTTTGACTATTCTGCCATTTGACTGTTCTGCCATTGGACTACTCTGCCCTTCAACTCTCCTGTGAATTATTTATTCTGCCATTTGACATTCTGCCCTTTAATTATTCTGCCATTCAACTATTCTGCTAATTAATTATTCCGCCATTTGATTATTCTGCCATTTGGCGGTTCTGCCATTTAAATATTCTGCCATTTAACTATTCTGCCAACTAACTATTCTGCCGTTTAATTTTCTGCCATTTAATTTTCTGCTATTTATTTTTTCTGCTGATCAACTTTCTGCCATTTAATTTTCTGCTAATTAATTTTCTGCCAATTAATTTTTCTGCTTATTGACGTTCTGCCATTTAACTATTCTGCTTTTTAATTTTTCTGCCTTTTGATTTTTCTGCCTTTTGATTTTTCGGCTCTTTGACTTATTCTGCCAATTAATTTTCTGCCTTTTAATTTTCTGCTGATTGACCTTTTCCGCCATTTAATATTCTGCCATTTGACCTATTCTGCTATTTGTCCTTTCTGCCATGTAATTTTCTGCCATTTGGCATTCTGCCATTCGGCATTCTGCCGATCGATTTTCTGCCGATTGACCCGACCCCCAATTTTACATAAAAGTTCCTTTGACACCCCATTCATCACCATTTCAGGCTGCAAATGATTGAAAACACGTCTTTGTTTCCGAATTTTCAAACATAAAAGGGTCGGCCGCCTCTCCGTCACGATATAGCGAAAATTGATTCATGATCTGAAACCAAAATTACCCCTTATGACAAACTTTGCGAAAAAAACAGTTTAAACTGTTTCATACGACCTTTTCAAAAACAACTCATAAACAATATTGACAGCACCATTGGCGGTGACTCTAGGAAACTGCATGCTTGTCAGATTTTTTGGTACCCTATACTCACCCACCCACACACACAGACATTTGCTCAGAATTTGATTCTGAGTCGATATGTATACGTGAAGGTGGGTCTAGGAGGTCAAATAAAGTAGTTCATTTTTCGAGTGATGTTATAGCCTTTCCTCAGTGAGGTGAGGAAGGCAAAAATCGGTGCAGATTTGTAAATGTTTTTAAAACTAAAATAAGGGGAACTATACCCTTTTCCCGCCTATTTGTATTATCGGCCTATCAGCACTTTGATCATGAATTACAGCTTTCATTAAGTGTTTTTGACTGTTCCAAAGTAATAAATAGCTCAAATAAAATTGAGCAAGCAACTCTCCATTGATTTTTTTTTATTCTTATTTTATTAACTTATTTTTATTAGGTCCTTTTAGGTGCTACGACCAGGTTGGGACCGAGTATCAGTTTACAATCAAAATATAAAAAAAAAATAAAAATAAAAGAAACTCATTACACTCCATACTTGGAGATCATGTAACTGACGAGGGTTACTTGGTCCAAGCGGGTCTTGCAGGTTTTGAATCTGCCGACTGCAAAACTGTAGAGCACCTCCCCGGCTTCCTCTTTCGTGGCTCCACCGTCTCGGGAGCCACTGCTTCCTTGGCTTCTTCCTGCGGGGCGAGGGCGATCCTTCGATTTTCCGTCCGGGACTGCACCCGGCAACGGAGGGAACTCCGCCGGCGTGAACGCCGGAACTGCTGGACCCTGCTTCTCCGCCTTCCTTGCCGGCGGTTTCGGTTTCGACGCCTGCTGGCGCCTCCGGATGAAGTCCGCACGCTTAGGGCAACTGCGGTCCGTGGCTTCGTGGGCTCCAGAGCAGTTGGCACACCACTTCGGCTCGGCTTCTTGGACTTTGCACTCGTCCGTCTTGTGGGGACCCCCACAGTTGTTGCACCTGCCTTTCAGCTGACAGTTCCTGGTTCCATGACCCAGCTGCAAGCAGTTCCTGCACTGGGTCACGTTCGGCCGCTTGTTCCGGTAGGCCTCCCACCGGATGATAGTGCTTGCCACAACTTGCATTGCAGAGAGCTTCTTCAGATTGGTGTATCCCTTGGGGAAGACCACAATGTACGGAGTTTCGTCCACGGTGGACTTTTCCTTCCGCTTGATGACATGCACCTCCAGCGCGTCCACCTTGAGATCCCTCTTCAGAAGGTACTTGACCTCGTCCGGTTTCAGTTCATCAGGAAAACCACGAAGAACCACCCGATGATTTCGTTCGCTCCGCCGATCGTGGGTGTAGAATTCCACTTTCTTCTTGTTGAGTAGCTCTTGCAACTTGTCAAAATCTTTGACAGAGAAGCAGGTTACCTTGGTTCCAAATCGGGTTAGTTTGTAAATCGGTTTGAAACCTAATTTATAACTTTCCACTATCGCCACGAGCTTGTAAAAATCCGCGGTGTTCTTCACCACCAAAGGTGGTTGCTTTTGTTTATCTGCCGACTGTCCGGATGGTGGAACCGCCGGGGCGTCCCCTCCTCCTTCTGGGCTGGCATTGTTGTTGTTTTTGTCACCCGAAAGCGCGCTGAATTTGTTGCTATTGAGCAGGGTCTTCTCAACTTTTTCTCCTTCGATGCCGATTCCAGTGACCTCGCTGGACTTCTTCCGCTTCCGATTCCCGCGGACGTGACGAAAATATTCCTCCTCGGAGGATTCCTCCACCTCCATCTGTCAAAAACTTCCAAGCACGCGAGATGACAACACGAGCAAAACACGTCTTAACTTGTCGCTGGCTGGCGACTGAGTGACTCTCCATTGATGATACATCTGAAAATGTTGAGTTAATAGCGGAAAACGGTAGAAGTGATGAGGTGGAGCGGTCGTGGCTGAATAGGGGGATGGCGTCGCTATTTTTAGACCACGTTTTCCACTTTTTCTCATCGAAACCGACTACTTTATCGACTTCATTTTGCTGGGCGAGATAGGACGCCGTCTATTTTTAGACGATGACTCAGCACTTTTCCACTCTTGCACTTAAAAAAACCAGGTGGCAGCACGATGTAACGCCACGTCCCTATGGTTACGGTGTTCGCTTAATAAGCAAATGGTCCTAGGTTCGATACCCATCTGCTCACAACGAGAAAGTTCTGGACTCATTGAATTTGGAAATTAATGAAAAACATGAAGCTCACGGCGGGGTTCGATCCCCTGTCCTTAGGATTGGCAAGCAAAATGCTTTCCACTTTACCGTGGAGCATTGGTAGCTTGAGTAGGACTTAGACTGATATAGTTGAATACAAGAAACGGACGAAAATAAAGTTGAATGCAAGTTGAATATCAGAACATACAAGAATGCATTGCATTGCATGCATGCAGGCGCATTTGAAATGAACCCACATTACCTCGCTATAAAATAGCCTGGGCGACTGATAGAATTCATCCAATAAGAGATGAGAAGAATTGAAAGCTTTCCCATTAGAAATGAGAACTTACGAAGAATTCGAACAACAATGCAACGGTCGTTACCACTCGCCTAGGGTGGATCCTCAGACCATTCACCTTCCCAAAAACCGTCCAACTCCAAGCGAAACTTACTTGGGGACACCGTGGTGACTTGCCCTTGACTTGACCCCTTAAACAAGTGGAGAATCAATCCCTCAGTCTTCCAAATCCCTTTCCTTGTCCCTGGTGCGCGGTGGAGATGGAAGCGGCCGGCAATGGACGGCTGCCATGGTGGTGAGAATCTGGCTCAGGTGGAATTGGTTCTATTCTCAATTATCGATTCCTAGGCAACATCACATGGCGAAAATCCAGTCTGCAATCCGCTAAAATCACCGTCTCCTAGCGAAGCGAAAACGGTAGAAGTGATGAGAATTGGTCGAACGGCTTAGAGTGATTTAAATGGGCATAGGAGTTTATTTTGAGCAACATTTATTGTTCGAAAAACTTCACCCTTTCTTTTTTTATTCCAGTTTTATAACCAGCCTATTCTACAACTAACAATCACAATCTTTTGCCTAAATTATGTTTTACAAACTATTCTAGTAACTTTTGAGAATTTTCGAAAAAAAATGTGATTTGGGTTGTTTTTTAGAGGATTATTTTAATTTTGAAAAATAAACGTAAAAATGTTGATACATTTTGTCGCTTCACCGAAAAAATTATTGGAATAGTTTGTGTTTATTTTGGTCTGGAAATATTTGAAAAATCAGAGAAATAATGGAGTATATTGATAAACAAAATACTTTTTCATTCAAAATCATACTGAAATTTAGCCTATTAAAAAAATGCAAAATCTCACCAAAAATAAAAATATTTTATTAATTACATTTTGAAATGTTAAAAAAAATCCTCTTGCTTATAAAAGAAAATCATTTTTCCAAAAATCTTTTTTTCCACAAATCTTTTTATTAACTGGTTTCGATAAACTTTCCTGAAATTTGTTTATAAGAATGATATAATTCTGCTTTCTATTTTTTAAGTTCCTCGACTCTGGTCTAGGACGAGGAGGACAATAAATTTCAAACATGATTTTATAAATGTCGAAACAAAAAGTAACACAAAATGCTTTTTTTATTATTACAGTTATGCTACATCCAAAGGAAAAATATATCTCAAAATCTGCTACAGGGGATTTGCTGCAGAAAATGTCACATTTTATAGAGCAATTCCAGCTCAAATCAGGAATTTTACTGGTAACGTCATGATTCGAATTCCCGGACGCTTCGAAACCCGGACACTTCATCTTGTTTTAACAATTATTTGGATATAAGTTCGAATTATGAATGTCAAAACTGTTTCATTTGATTAATTCCAACATCAACTTTCATTTAAAGTTTTTTTGAAGGCTGTAGTTAATGCCAAAACAATTTAATACAATAAAATTATAAGTTTACCAAAAATGCGAAACATTTCACTTGAAATATTTCATAGGCGTTCGAAGCACCGGGAAGGCAAAGTAGAAATTTATGGTGTCGATTTCCTTAAATTCTAGCAAATGTTTATATAAACTATCGATTGTTTTGATGTTAACAGCTTAGGGACCATCCATAAACCACGTGGACACTTTAGGGGGGGGGGGGGGTATGGCGATTGTCCACGACCCATACAAATAAGATTTTTTTTGTATGGACAATTGTCCACGAAGGGGGGTGGGGGGGTAACAGATTCCAAAAAAAGTGTCCACGTGGTTTATGGATGGTCCCTTATTTGAGACCTAAAGAATGCCATTCACTAACATTTCAGTCCAAATTTGTGCTATTCATAAGTAAAACCGAGTGTCCGGAATTCGAATAAGCTTTATCAGTGTCCGTGGCGCAGGGGTAGCGGCTTCGGCTGCCGATCCCGATGATGCTATGAGACGCGGGTTCGATTCCCGCCTTATCCACTGAGCTTCTATCGGATGGTGAAGTAAAACGTCGGTCCCGGTTTCTCCTGTCTCGTCAGAGGCGCTGGAGCAGAAATCCCACGTTAGAGGAAGGCCATGCCCCGGGGGGCGTAGTGCCAATAGTTTCGTTTCGTTTTTTATCAGTGTCCGGGATTCGAAGCACAACAAGTAATTTTAAATTCAAAATTCTGATAAAAAATTGTTAGAAAAGACTTATTTTGCATGTATTTTCTTGAAACTGACTGTTCATACTACATCCTGATGATGTTTCTACATTTCCAACTTATTACATGATTTTTTGCCAGCTATAACAAAAATGATATGGTACTAAGTGTCCGGATTTCGAATCATGACGTTACTTTTGTACCCGACCCTCTCCGATTTCAATGAAACTTTGTAGACATGTTATCCTAGGCCTATATAAGCCATTTTTGTGTATATGGAGCCAATTGTACTCGAAAATGACATTGGAGAAGGACGTATGTTATTTTCATATTTTTGTATTCTGTAATTTAAAAATGACTGTATCTCGAAGGCGTTGCATCATACCAAAAAGTGGTCAAAGACAAACTTGTAGGAAATTGAGAGATTCGACAGAAACGTGCACGCATCCTGGTGGCGAGTAGAAACACTACGCAACGATGTTCGGAATGACAGCGTGCTTGGAAATATATATTTTTTTTTGTAGTTTTTGATTTTTATTTCCTTCAAATATTTTTTAACGTCGATGAAAGTCATTGTAAAGTGTGGCAATCGCATAAACGAACCAAATGATTTAAAAATCATAGGGGCTGAGTTAATTTTTCATGTTTTTTCCTCAAATTTACCAAAAAGATCTCTTGAAAAATTTATTTAAATATGATTTATTTGATTGATAATGCTCCTTATGTGTGTATTATTGATAGAACAAACTATTAGAGTCATATTACAGCATAATATCAATAATTTTCTCAAAAAATTGCCAGTTATTCGAATTTTTCCAAAAAAATCCAAAAAATCACCAAAATGCATTTTTAAGGTCAATATTTTGGCCAAAGGGGAAGAGAAGTAAAATTTAAACACTTTTACATAACATTTCATCATTACTTTTAACTTTTGCAACATTTAACTCAAGTTATCCAAAATATCGATCATCTTTTTAGAAAAATCGTTTTAATAAAATTCCAGTCACAATTAATCACTACAAATCACCACGCATTATGATCGTTAGCGAAATTGCCACACTTTGCGATACCCCACTTTTCTGAAAATGCTTGATTTTTCATCATAAACGCGATTTTTCCCTAAAAACTGCTCAAACTGTATGGGGGCTATCATTCCGAACACCGCTGGAACAACAGCGAACCTAGCGGGAAAACCGTCGTCGAATTCTTCAATTGGATGAGCTTTCTGAAAAAAATACACTGAAAGAAAAATACACGCCAATTCTATGAATTTTTTTAATTTTTATGTTTAAAAATTAAATTTTAAGGTGATGTCACGATTTTTTTCGTTCAAATTTTTTGAGGAAATAGCCTTAGATGTTATCAAAAGACTGACGAAAAATGCAGGCTGGTATGTCTCTCCAAAAAAAATACAAAAATCATTTACTAAAACTGTTTTTTGAAAAGTGATCTAAACGTCATAATAATCAAAAACCGATAGTGGGAATCGATTCTCCAGACAATTTTACATAAAAGTCTCCATATTGACCATTGTCCTAAGTCAAATCCTTGCTAATATACAGTGATTTTAAAAATAAAAATGTTGAAAAATCAGCTTCGAATATTTTTTTCAGCTGAATTTTTTAATTCCACTTACATATTACAAACTAACCTGTCTACCGCTCCCATTCTCCCCCCCCTTTCCAGTAAGGACGTCTCCCTGCCCGACTCCCTCCAGCGTTCGATGGCGGCCGAAGCGGAGGCGGCCCGCGAGGCCCGCGCCAAGGTGATCGCGGCCGAGGGTGAGATGAAGTCCTCCCGTGCCCTCAAGGAAGCCTCGGACATTATGTGCGAAAGTCCGGCGGCGCTGCAACTGCGCTACCTGCAAACCCTGAGCAGCATCGCCGGCGAGAAGAACTCCACGATCGTGTTCCCGCTGCCGATCGAACTGATCGGCCCGCTCATGAACATGACCTCGACGTTGTGCCCACCGAAGCCACCGGCGACGCCGGTCAGCGTCCAGAGCGAGTAGCCCTCGCCACCAAAGTCCGAGCTCGGTGCCGGTGGCAGCAGCAACAGCAGTTTCTCCTGGGAGGACAAAGTTGGTCCGCTGCAAGCGAGCCAACGGAAACTGTCTGCCATGTGCGAGTTTGCGGATATTTGAGAAAAAAAAATGAAGAAGATGATGAAATCGATGAAGAAAAGTTCAATTAAACCATATTTCTAACACAATAACTAGACGTGCCAAATTTTGTTTGTTTTACGCAACACCATCGAAGTTGATGTTAATTTTTCTTTTGTAAATAAACGATTTATATTACTGATTCACAGTTGTACGCTTTCAATCCATTAGAGAAAATACCAGTCTTATTTCTTTCGATCGTTTCCTGTTTCCACCAAGAGCAGCGAATGACCAAGATCGTTTAAGCTGCCAGAAATAAATGAATTACCCGGGCAGACGGTAATAACAAAATTCATGCCATTTCAATAACAAATACTGTTAAAATAACAAAAAAGTGTTATGGAATATTCTTGGAAAATCAATTTTTGCATAAGAGTTAAATAACAGTTTATGTTATCATAACTAAATTTGTTATTGGTCTGATAATGGTTGAGAGCCAAAACTTGGGAATAACATTTTTTGTTATTGAAGAATACCTCCAACTGTTATTGGGATGATTGGATTAGTAGTTAAAATAACAAAAAATAATAACAAAGAGAACAAATAATAAAAATGCAAAAGAAAAATAATAATAAAATGTATTTTAATGTTGTTATTTTTCCAAAGAAGGGTAATTTTTAATAATTTAATAATTAATGATGACACAACAAATAAAAAAGATTAATATTTTCATATCTTTCAATTTTCAAATCTTAATGAAAATAAGAGGAGCAACTCTCTACGAAATCGGCCGATTTCGACCATTTTTATTTTTTATATTTTTTTATTTGACTCAAACTTTGTGGGGGCCTTCCCTATGACCAAATATGCTATTTTGTGTCATTGGTTCACCCATACAAGTCTCCATACAATTTTGGCTGCTGTCCATACAAAAATGGTATGTAAATATTTAAACAGCTGTAACTTCTGAGTAAATTTTCTGATCAATTTGGTGTCTTCGGCAAAGTTGTAGGTATTGTTGAGGACTTTTGAGAAAAACAATAGGTACACTGAAAAAAAATGGTCAACTTTTTTTTCACTAAAACTCAATTTCCCAAAATACATATTTTTTGATTTTCGAGATTTTTTGATATGTTTTAGGGGACAAAAATCCGCAACTTTTGAGCCATAGAGAAACATGGTCAAAAAATCAGCCGCCGAGTTATGAATTTTTGAAAAAATAGTGATTTTTGGAAAATAATCTAAGTTTTATGCAAAAACAAGTTTGACATAATTTTTTTATGAAAAATTGAATTTGCAATCGAAAAGTACTTTACAGATTTTTTGATAAAGGGCTCCGTTTTCAAGATATAGCCACCTAAAGTTTGATTTTAGCAAAATATTTGCAGTTTTTCAATTTTAAAAAATAGTGACCATGAGTGACCATTTCTTAAAAATATTTTTTTTTTTGAAAAGTTCAGAAAATTTGCTATAAAATTGTCTAAGAGACATTGAAGATTGGACCTCTGGTTGCTGAAATACAGCGGCTTAAAGAAACACGAAAATTGAAGTTTTCTAAGTCTCACCCAATCAGCCCACCATTTTCTAATGACGATATCTCAGCAATTAATGGTCCAATTTTCAATGTTAATACATGAAACATTCGTGAAATTTTCCGATCTTTTGGAAAAAAATATTTTGAATTTTTTTTAATCAAGACTAGCATTTTAAATGGGCGTAATATTCGTACGAACTACGGTTATTATAGTCCCCTTAGTGCTTGCTGTCGAGTGTTTAATGATGTAGCAGATGTGTTTGTGTTTGGAATGTCAAAATGTGTATTTAAAACTAGGATTAAAAATAGGACATAAGTTGTAGTCTGTGCGGCGAGTGCCGAAGATGAAATAAATAAATAAATAAATAAATAAATAAATATTTGGCCCATTTAAAATGTTAGCCTTGATTTAAAAATTTTCAAAATATTTTTTTCGAAAAGATCGGAAAATTTCACGAATTTTCATATATTAACATTGAAAATCGAACCATTAATTACTGAGATATCGTCATTAGAAAATTCATAAGTCGGCGGCAGATTTTTTGACCATGTTTTTCTATGGCTCAAAAATTGCGGATTTTTGTCCCCTAAAACATATCAAAAAATCTCGAAAATCAAAAAATACGTATTTTGGGAAATTTAGTTTTAGAAAAAAAATGTTGATAAAAAAAACTGCAATTTTTTTTTCCGTGTACCTATTTTTTCTCAAAAGTGCTAAACAATACCTACAACTTTGCCGAAGACACTAAATTAATCAGAAAATGCACTCAAAAGTTACAGCTGTTTGAATATTTACATACCATTTTTGTATGGACAGCAGATAAAATTGTATGGAGACTTGTATGGGTGAACCAATGATGCAAAATAGCTTATTTGGTCATAGGGAAGGCCCCCACAAAGTTTGAGTCAAATAAAAAAATACAAAAAATAAAAATGGTCGAAATCGGCCGATTTCGTAGAGAGTTGCTCCAAAATGAAAGAAATTATACAGTCGTATTAAAAGTTAATACTTTTAAATCAGTTAGTAAAGAGATTTTCAAAATCTGTAGCAGTAAAAGGTTTCATTTTTAAAACAAGAAAAAAACTTTCCCTTCAGTAAATTTTGGCAACTTTTTAATTCAAAAGTAAGCTACTTTTGTCATTACACTAATATAAATAATATAATATAATTTTTGAAATTTTTGAAATTTTTAAAAATTTTAAAATTTTTGAAATTTTTGAAATTTTTGAAATTTTTGAAATTTTTGAAATTTTTGAAATTTTTGAAATTTTTGAAATTTTTGAAATTTTTGAAATTTTTGAAATTTTTGAAATTTTTAAAATTTTTGAAATTTTTGAAATTTTTGAAATTTTTGAAATTTTTGAAATTTTTGAAATCTTTGAAATTTTTGAAATTTTTGAAATTTTTGAAATTTTTGAAATTTTTGAAATTTTTGAAATTTTTGAAATTTTTGAAATTTTTGAAATTTTTGAAATTTTTGAAATTTTTGAAATTTTTGAAATTTTTGAAATTTTTGAAATTTTTGAAATTTTTGAAATTTTTGAAATTTTTGAAATTTTTGAAATTTTTGAAATTTTTGAAATTTTTGAAATTTTTGAAATTTTTGAAATTTTTAAAATTTTTGAAATTTTTGAAATTTTTGAAATTTTTGAAATTTTTGAAATTTTTGAAATTTTTGAAATTTTTTGAAATTTTTGAAATTTTTGAAATTTTTTAAAGTTTTTGAAATTTTTAAAATTATTGAAATTTTTAAATTTTTTGAAATTTTTAAAATTTTTTGAATTTTTAAAATTTTTGAAATTTTTGAAAATTTTGAAATTTTTGAAATTATTGAAATTTTTAAAATTTTTGTAATTTGTAAATTTTTTTAAATTTTTGAATTTTTTGAAATTTTTGAAATTTCTAATTTTTTTTAAATTTCTGATTTTTTTTAAATTTTAAATTTTTTTTTAAATTTTTGGAATTTTGAACAAAACCATTCAATAAAATTTGTATCAGCCTAACGCTTAAGGACGTATTAGACTACGACAAACAAACTCGCAAACATAAATAAAAACGTTTTTACAGTTTGGCAGTTTGCCTGCTCTGTTTGTTTGCATGCATTTGTTTGCAGAAACGTCAGCCTGCATACGTTTGGCTTTATTTGCGAGTTTGCCACAATCTGTCAAACACAAAAAAAGTGCGAGTTTGTTTGTTTGGTTAGCCATAGTCTTATAGCTTCTTGATTTGTACAATGTTGATCTGACTTTGGTTGCTATGGGCCTTGCAAAGGAAGTAGTTAGTTATCTCGTAATCTACGCCTACTACGACCAAATTTAGAGAAATCATCTGAGCAAGCCTTCAAAAATCAGCTTTTTTACGTAGCAACGATCGGTAGACGGTAGATATTTGGCTATGAAGTTTTACGCAAGTTTTAGGAGAAAATAAACAAACGCAAGAGATTCATTTAAATGCTTGTTTTTATTGTTAAATATTAAAATAGATTAAAACGGTGCAAAACATAAATGTTAGAATTACAAACGTGATGACAGTAATTTAAAATTTGATGATCAAATTAAACTTAAAATATATTCAGTTCTTACCATTTGTCTTACCATAAATGTCTTAAAATGTAAAGGCCATTGGATTTGGTTGATAAAAATTGAGCAGTACAAAGGTTGCTTTGTTTAAAATATGACAAGATGTTTTGATAAACTTATGAAAAATGGGTGTTATTTTTGGTATGCCAATAAATTTGGCTGAAAAATTGAATAAATAATAAAAATAAATAAAAACGTGATGTTGTAAACGACGACTCACTGGAACAAACGTAATGAAAATTTGGTATCGTTTTAAATTTGGTAATCGGCATCATTTCAAACTAATCGTATCTTTTCTTAACTCAACTTACAAGCTAAAACCTAGCACTACAAAAAAAATATGATTTAAAATTCACACCGGCCTCACTTGGCCTCCTCTTTCTTGAACACACTCTTCATCATGTGCCGCTTGACGTCCTTGGTGGACCGGCGCAAACTGCTGCGCAGCAGCGAACCCGCCGCACTCGGCCCGGAACCGGTCGCTCCGCTCGAGATGGGCTTGTACTCGCCGGTGGCCGGCTGTCGGAATACGGTCCGTGGCGCTTCCGCAATGATGGACATTTCCAGAACGCCAGGGTTCGGGGTTGGTTCCGGATCGTCGTAGTCTTCTAGCGTTTCTTCCTCGAGGTGTTTGGGCTTGTTGCCGGTTTTGCGACGTAGACTGTGGCGGATGGTTGAGATGAGGCCTTCCTTGGGCTTCTCGTCCAGGTCGGTTACTTGGGGTTGGTTTGTTTTTGGGTGGATTAGTTTGCGGAAGCTGCGTCGGATGGCGTCCTTTACTTTGGAGCCTTTGGTGGTGGGTTGGAGGTCTGGGAGTGGAGTTGGTTGCTTGAACTCGACTGGGTCTTCTTTCTTGCGGTAGGCTCGCTGGAACGGTGCAGGGTTGGCGAATAGGTCCACGTCCTGCTCTTCGTCCTCAAAGTCATCGACCTCCTCGAACTGAACGTCCGGATTGGTTATGTCGATGCGGATTTCTTCTTTGATTGTGGTTTCTTTGACCACGGTGAACGTGGTTTGTGCAGGAACTTGCTGTGGAGGCTCCTCGATGACCTTTGCCAACTCTTCCTCCGGTTCTGGATCTTTGGCGGCTTCCTCTTCATCCGAATCTTCCAGCTGTTTGAGCTTCATGGAGAGATTGCTGATGTGCTTGACGTCGATCAGACTGCGACGAGTCTTGCGCTTGACTCCAGTTGATCCAGCAGGCCCATTGGTAACTTGTCGACGGGCTTTGGCCTCGTTCATGCTGTTTTCCAACTCCAACTGGTAACAGTCGAGTTCCTCTCCGATATCTAGAGGTTCCTCGCTAATAACCGACAGAGACTTGCGTTTTGTGACGGTTGCATTACGCTTGGGAGTTATCAGATTTCCTTCAGCTGTCCCTGTTGGTTCCGGACTAAACACCAGGTTCTTAGCTAACATCTGACACGGGGTCAACGCGCTAGCTGGAAGTTCCTGCAAAATAATATTGTATTACAATATGTTAAAAAATTAAATGCAAGTAACAATAACTACCTGAAAATTAATCCGATGGTTAATCGACGGCGTAAACGGAACGGCCAACGCGTACGTTTGCATCTCCAACCCAGGGTTCTCGATCCCCTTAAGCTCCTCAGCCGCAACTCCCGCCTTCTCATTACCGACACCCGTCTCCACCGGCCTAGTTATCTCAAACGGATTAACCCGTTCTCCCACGTTATCCTTCCCTTTAATATTCAACGCACCATTCACAAAGCACGACTCATTTTCCCTCCGTGCCGCGTCCTCACTGCGTACAATCTCAAACGGATTAACCGTTGGCTTATCCGCTGCCTGCAGATTAAGCCCCGGATTGACGAAGCAACTCTCCTCAAAGTTGTTGTTTATCTTCTTCCTTTTCGTCGGCGGCTTCCTAACCACCTCGAACGGGTTCTCCCCGGTTCCGTTGGCCAGCTCGGCGATCGACTTCACCTCCATGCACGAGTCCGAAAATACGTTGTAATTCTCCTTGTTGTGTCCCCCTCCATACCGGAAGCTCGGATTCTCAAACGCACTCCCGTCCACCGGCCTGTTGTGGATCGGCGTCGACGACGGAATGTTGAACGTCTGGTCCGAAAAGGACGACGACAGAAACGGGTTCGTGTCCGCGTTGCGGCGACGTTTCTTGCCCGGAGTCTCCACCGCCGGCAGCTCGAACTGATTGTTGTCCACGATCGGAGCCATCTTGGGCACAAACGGCAAACGGTCAAATTCGGAGGGCGCAGTCCCGACTTCCAAAATGGGATTTTAAAACGCGATTTTACAAACTTCAAGAATCACTGTCGAATTCAGCTACCCTCTTCTCAACTTTTCATCCCAAAATATCACGTTTTAACTTGTTTGGTCTCAATTTAAAATGCAATTTAGCGCTCTCCTCGTACCTTGACGCGCAGCAGATGCAACCGTTTTCTTTCGTTCTGCTTTGCGCCTTCAGACTTTTTTCTTCCTCCTTTTGTTTATTTCGGTTGGCAGTACCGATGTCAAGAGAGCAAAACTTGTTTATGGCACGCGTAGCTGACGATTTTATGGCACATAGTTGAAGGTGGCGCCGCCAATGTGTCGTTGGTGCTACTAGCAGTGTAGACAACTGTTGGTGAAGAGCAAATTTCATGGTTTGACTAATTTTAAGAATGTTTGTTTTGTAATTCCCAGTTTTGATTCTCGATTGATGAAAAAAATAGTCGAAAGCTTCAATCAGAGAGACTTTATACAAAAATAGGATAAGTATAATTTCATTTTTATTTAACTGATTGTAATGTTTGTTCAAGTTAAAATTATTTGAAGTTTCTGGTTTTGAAATAGTAGTTTATGCAACAAGTTGCAAAAAGAGGATTTTTTCAGCACGAGTCGTACATTTATCCAACGAGGTTCACCGAGTTGGATAAATACGAAGAGTGCTGAAAAAATCCTCTTTTTGCAACGAGTTCCATACAACATTTTTTGCAATTCCAAAAAACACACACTGAGTGAAATTTTATGTCAAATTTTCATGTATTTTGTCAATAAATCGTTTAAATCAAAAAAATGTTGAAAAGTGTTCCTTTTCGAAACAAGTGCTTAAAAGTTCAACTTTTCAGCACCCATTTGAGTGCTGAAAAGTGGAACTTTTCAGCATTTATTTTGAAAAGTGTTGCTATTCGATTCTGTTATTTTTGGTACAGAAAAGTAGGCTATTTCGTCGTTCAGGAATGACAGGAAAAGTATGTAGTTTCACGACGGAATTGCAAAAAAAGCACATTTACTTATTGGAGTTAAATGTTAACCCTATAATGCCCACACTTTTTTCGACTTTTTTTTATTTATTCCCGAGTTTAAGAAGTAATTTTGAGCAACTTTACTGCAGAGCGAGTTGTGGGGCTATAACCTTTTCGTGACCCCCCCAAGAAAAGTTGACAGTTCGGTATGAGAGCGTTTGACGGTGTGCGCGCTTGAGGTTCTTTGGGGGAAAAAATAAAAAGATCAAAAATATTCAAAAGTTAAAATTAAATAGACTAAAAATGTTTATTCAAAAACGTTAAACAACAATTACTAATTATAAACAAAATTTAGAAATCAATATTTAAAATTTCTTCAAAAAATCAGAAAATTAGAAATTTATGAATTCTAAAACTAGACAAACTAAAATTATGAAATTATGAATTATGTAATAATGAAACTATGACATAAGAAAATTAGGAAACTAAGAAATAAGGATGTTAGGAAATTCCGATATTAGGAAGCTAGGAAATTAGGAAAATTGGTAATTAGGAAAGTATTGAATTATGTAATAATGAAATAAAGAAATTAGGAAATCCGGAAATGACGAAATCAGAAAATTAGGAAATAAGGAAGTTAAGAAATTTGATAATTCGGAAATAAGGAAATAAGAAAACCAGGAAATTAGGAAGTAAGGAAATCAACAAATATGGATGGAAGGAAATTAGAAAATTAAGAAATAAGGAACTTAGGAAGCTAGGAAATTAAGAAATTTGGTATTATAGAAATTGGGAAATAAGAAACTTAGGAAATTAGGAAGCTAGGAAATTAGAAAATTTGGTATTTAGAAAATTAGGAAATAGGGGAATTAAGAAATTCGGAACACATGATATCACGACTTAATAAAATAAAGAAATTAAGGACATTAGGAAATTTGAAGGTTAGGAAATTGAGAAATTTAGGAAATAAGAAAATTAGGATATTAGGAAATAAGGAAATCAGAAAATTAGGAAAAAAGGAAGTTAAGAAATTTGGTAATAAGGAAATTTGGTTATTTGGAAAAAAGGAAATTAGGAAATTATTAAATTAGGAAATTAGGATGTTAAGAAATTAGGATAGTTGGTTGGTTAGGAAATACGGAAATTAAGAAATTAGGAAGTTAGGAAATTGAGAAATAAAGAAATTGAAAAATTTGGGAATCAGAAAATTAGGTAATTAGGAAGCTAGGACATTTGGAAATAAGGCAATTCGCAATTCGCAATTCGCAATTCGCAATTCGCAATTTTCAGTGTAAGAACGGGCCTTGACCGATCTTATGCACCAGGTTCCCGACGAACACGCACTGCCCTTACACCTACATCTCACCCTTGCTCTGAGTCAGTACGAGCAGCACGCTAGAACACGCTTTGAGTGTTCGTGCCAGGCATGCACACCTTCTTTTCCGGTTACGCATTTAAACTCGGCCGGGGGTGGTACATTACGTAGGGTTTGATGTAAGTATAAGCGCCTAACCATTCATTGTGTGCCTATCAACTTTCATTAAAGCAAAAACTGTTTTATTTTAGTTTGAAATCAAAAACTAATTGTTATTTTACTGTGTATTGTTTTCTCCTGAAATCTTTCCTAGTGTTGAGTCGTGTTTATCTGTTGCTATTTCTTTTGTCGCGGTGTTTTGTTACAATATTTTGATCCTAAGCATTTTAGAAAAGTTTATCAAAAATACAATAGTAATATTTGTGTTAATCCTTTAATCATTCCATAAATTGAGTAAGGGCTCGAACCTCACTTGCTTAAGAAAAAGGTGAAGTTTCAAAACAATGGACAGTGAAGGAAATATACTATGTAAAGAATCAATAGTAAAAGAAAGATAGTAGAAATTAGAAATTATTCAAATAGATAAATAAAGAAAATGCACATGATAAACAAAATTGACATCGCTGCCAAATTAAGGGAAAGCAGACAGTTTGTTACAGCAGCATCAATTGGTAAAATAGAGTGGAAAAGTGTTGAGAAATAAGAGAATCAAATAAGTAAAATCGAAATCAAATGGAGGATAGTAAACAGAAGCCGTTCAAGAAAATCAGTGAAACAAAATAAACAGAAGATGGCTGTTAGTTTAAATGGAAAGAAGAGAAACCCCGTTCTGTGATGCTCAGGTACATCCACAGCAGTTGACTCAACATACTGCGAATCCAAACAATACCGTCTACAATCACAAATTACTTCCCTTTCCCACATTGACGCGCCCCTTTCTTCTAGCCGTCTCTACTCTGACCCTCGCTGGTCAAAGGTTTACGAGTCGTTTCCACAGGCCACCAGCTAGGTTACACCTTGTCATCATGATGACTAAACCAAGCCAATGTGGAGGTAAGAAAATAGGACACTTGCAAGGAACCAGAGCCATGCTGTTTTGTCCAGCACTACGGACGTAGTTGGGCTCATTCCAGGATGTTCCTCGCCTGGATGTGTCAACCGACGAGTATCATCAGTATCATGCACCCTTGGCCTGCAGGACATTTGGAAATAAGGCAATTAAGAAATTTGGAAATTATGTAGTAATGAAATAAAGAAATAAGGAAATAAGGAAATTGGGTAATTTTGATGTTGGGAAATTAAAAAACTAGGAAATTAGGATATTAGGAAATCAGAAAATAAAGAAATTAGGAAGTTAGAAAAGTTGGTTAAAAGGAAATTTGGTTATTTGAAAATAAGGAAATTATGAAATTTGGAAATTAGGATGTTAAGAAATTAGGAAATTAGGAAATTAGAAAATATAGAAATTAAGAAATTGGGAAATTAGGTAATTAAAAAATAAGGAAATAAAGGCTAGTACAATTGTTTAATTTTTTTCTTAATTTCTTAAATTCCTAAATTTTTAAATTGTTAAATTCTTAAGTTCTTCAATGTTAAATTTTATTTTTTTTATTTTGAAATTCTTAAATTTTGAAATTTCTGAACTCCACATTTATAATTCTGGGATTTTAGTTTTTAAATTTTTGAAAAATTTGAGTTTTTGAATGCTAGACTTTCGGGTTTTTCGTAAATATGTTCATTAAATTTCTATATTTCAAATTTTTAAAACTTTTGAAATTTTGACTTGTAATTTCTGAAATTTTTCAGGTTTCAATTTTTTAATTTTTTGAGCTATTGAGTTTATAAATGCTTTAATCTCGACTTTCATCTTATTTTTTTTTAATTCTGCATAATTTTAATTTTGGATCTACAAAATAAAGATTTTAAAAATGGTTGGAATTTCCTTCATATGTTTTTTTGTTATTTGATATTTCTGAAATGTCTATTTTTCCATATTTTCGAATTTTTATTTTTGAGCTATTTTTATTGTTTAATATCAGATTATTATTGAATTTTTCAGTAAGAAAATAGATATTTGTATGATTATTGTCAAGTTTATTTTCACTCCGGTTCCGGAACTCACAATCCAAAGGTTGCTGGTTAGTACTAGCAATAGTTGACCACGCGGGCCAACAGCAATAAAGACAACTTCTATTTTTTAATCCGTTTCGATCATAAAACTAGATCTGTCCCTTGATCTGCTCTTTTTATTTCAAGCTTCTGCATTTTGAGATTCGCCGGGATTTTCTATTATTCTAACGAATATAAAATTATTTAAACGTTTATAACTTTCAGTCGCATTCAAAAAGTAAAATTCAAATTCTTTAATTTTTTCATCAAAACATATCACAAACAAGAACCGCGCCAAGAAACGTCAAACGCCACTTTCCGTTTATGTCCCTTTTCAGCTGCGTGCCGCATAAGAAAAAAAATTGTGACCTTTTCCTTGACCGTTTCTTGGGCGTTTTTTTAAATGGAGTTTTGCGATCCTTCCGATCTGCATACTAGCCTTATGTGTGTACAAATGTACAAAATAAAATAGAAAAAATAGAAATGGAGCAACAAAAAAATCTAATAGGGTATTTTAACCATTAGTGGACCCCCTAGTAGAGCCGAAGCACATATTTCACAAATTTGCTATATTTTAAGCACTTTTTCATAACCCTTTGTACAAAATAATGGAATCTGGAGTGTTTTGAACAATTTTGAGTATTTGTTTCATCAGTTTTTTGTTTTTGAGCAGAAAAATAGCCATTTGAAAAAAAAGTTTTTTTTGCCCTTTTCCTATAGTGGACCCGGGTCCATAATCCGATTGTGGACCCGGGTCCACTATAGGCAAACTGTTATTTTTATACCAAATTTAACCGATGTTTGATGTTTTGATGCATGGTGTAGGTCTAATCATAGATATAATGAATAAAAGTTGGATTTTGCTCACTTTTCATCATGAACAAATATGTTTTGTTAACAAATTTGGCTTTAAACAAGAAAAAAAACCTAACAGACATTTAAACACATTTATTTCCGAAAAAGATCCAAGAAAACGTTTCAAAAACCACTGTAATCATACAAATAGTTTAAAAAAGTAATTTTGATGCAATTTTTTTTATATTAATTACATAAATGATTGACCGAAACTAAACAATAGTTTTGTTTACAGTTGCTGATAAAACCACGCATGTTTATTTAAAAATAATGTTTTGTTATTGATTTATTATTATAAAATATCATTTCAAACTGCAACTATGATGCTTTAGTTAAGTACCATTAACTAAAGTTTTGATTAATTATAAATTCTTTCGGCTTCAGCATATTGGTACTTTTAACATAAAAACAGCTATATTTATACTCATAATTGAAAAAATATGCGTTTAAGTTGATTACAACAAGCATTCTTTGTATGTTTAAGAGAAACTTTTGCTTAAATACACAGTTTTCTTTATTTTTGTAAGTTAAATTAACAGGGGTCCACTTTTGGAAAAGTTTGGATTTTCGTTGTCCTATATTGGACCCCCCTAATTTTTGCTCGAAAATGAGCAGTTCTTCGTTTTATTTTAGTAAATTTACTTAAACTTACATTATTACGACCTGCTGAAGTTGAATAATCAGTCAAAAAATGATTGGATAGTTAATTCAATCATAAAATATAAAAGCAGTTTTGTTGTGAAAATGCTAGTGGCCATGCATGGCTGATTTCAGATGTCGAACTCAAAACACTTATTTTGGCTGAAAGGACACGTCAATGTCAGCCAACATTGTTTTAAATGATGCTGAACTTGCCAAATAAAAGATTTGTAGACAAAAACACGCTTGAAATTGTGATTTTA
This sequence comes from Culex pipiens pallens, assembly GCF_016801865.2. Lineage (NCBI taxonomy): Eukaryota > Metazoa > Arthropoda > Insecta > Diptera > Culicidae > Culex > Culex pipiens. Next base: position 167,537,607 of record NC_068939.1, read on the forward strand.
TTGAATTTTTCATCAAAAACCCTTCAGAGGGTCCACTATAGGAAAGGGGTCCACTAATGGATAACGTACCCTAGACATGGAGCAACAAAAAATCTAGAATAATAATCTATAATTAAGAATAAATTTAAAAAAATCAAATATTTCAAAATAAAAAATCTAAAAATTTTAAATTTTGGAATTTTAATCTCAAATTTTTAAATAAAAAAAATGGAAGCATTGAGGAATTCAAAAATGATAAAATTGAAATATGATCAAATTTTAAAAAATGAAAAAAAAAAACATTTGAACTAAAAAAAAGATTTTTAAAATACAAGCATTCAAAATATTATAATTGAAAAAATCGAAAAAATTCATCAATTCAAATCTTTAAAAGTGATAATTTGTGATTTGAAAAGTTGGGTGAAAATTGAATTAAGACTTGTATGGAAATGCTTATGATGCAATTGTCTTTGGGCAAAAGGAATGATAGAAACAAATTTTATTCGAATTAAAAAAAAGCTTACTGAAGTCGATTTTCGAAATTAAAAAAAACTTCCTTGCAAAATTGTTGAAAAAAGCTGGGAAACAATGTGATATCACTACGGCAAAATAACCACCAAGACTATTTAAATTTCCACTTCATTTATTAATACGCTTCTACTGTTTTACACAGAATAAAATAAAGATTGACATAAAAATAAATACAAAAAATACAATTTTGGCTTACATTTCCCCTTCACGCCATCCTGGACACATCTATCACCCGTGTGTCGTCTGTTTGATGTGAGAGAGTTTTTTTTTATTTCATCTGTTTTCATCTCTGTGACACCTAACCACTTCATGCACGATCATTTAGGTTTCTTTGTTTGCTCTAACAGTTATTGAGGGAGGTTGTTTTTTATCTTATTTTTTTTTCTATTTCTCTGACGAATGTTCACTATTTGTAACATTTTGTTTTTCGTTTTATTTGTGCATGAAAATGATGGTGTGGCGTGCAGTTTCTTTGTCTCTTGTAATGACTTTAACTCAACCTTGGAAAATTGATTGAGCAGGAAAACAAAATTAAATGCAACTAAACTAACTGGAGAAAACACATTTGGAAAGAAAAAGTAAACTAAACGAAAAAAAATAATGTTTCTAAAACCATGGCACCCTTTTTAATCTTTCCACTGTCCATGTCTTCTCCATCTTCTTCTTTCTTTTTTTTGCGTTTGCTTTGTTTAAAAACACACTAACAACTCCGCTGCTCTCTCACAGTTCTCTTTCGCGCGCGCGCTCTCTTCTCACTTCCAACCTTTTAACACGCGCTCACCTTGTGTATTTCGAGCTGTTTGCTTTGCTTTTTACCCTAAAAATAACTGCAAATCTTACAAAATAGGCGAAATTGTTCTTTTAATGCTCATTTTTTATGTTTCTTCTTCTTTTTTATTAAGTGTCTAACGAGTTTCTTTCTTGTATTCTTACATGTTTCTGTTTTTTTAATTTTAACCTTAAAAATTACTAATCTTACTGTCTCTCGGTGCAGTTTCGTAACCTGCGTGTACGTGTTTATATTTTCATTAAATCTTAGACCGTGTTGATTTAATCAATGAATTCAACACGCACCTGCGTGTGTGTGTGTATGTGTGGGTGTGTGAGTGTCGCCCACCTTTGTCAGACTATTACCTTGGTATTGATGTTTAAATTTGTTGTTTTCTACACGATTTTTTGCTTGTTTTTCTTAATTTTCAATTTCTTGTTCGTCTAGTGAATATAATATATTGTTTCAAACAGTACAAGGTTTCTATTTTACATACGCGCGCGCACACTCCCCCATTCGAGGGCAGCAACGCGGTGCTAAACTACGGAATTTCTCAACGTCAGAAACGAAATCGTACGGATGGCAGCACGGTTCGGGCAGGGCGGACAGTTTGACAACACTGCACGTTTCTTTATCGAAAAATATCAGCATTAATAAAAAAAATAATTATTTTAAAAAAGGTTGGGTGAACCGAAGTAAGCGTGTGCTGTTTGGAATGTTTACAGTGAAAAAAAAAGACAAAAACAAAAATTAACAAAATAGAAGGAATTTGCGCAAAATTCACTAAAATGTTGTCAGGTATTTATAAATGTATTTTGTTTACAAATCTTTATATTTTTTCCAGATTAGCAAAAAGAACTAACATCTCTCAGATTTGGCTAAATATTTTATGATAAAATACAAAAAAAAATTCTTCGTAATTTCAAAACCATTTTTCAACATTTTTCAAATTTCTATTGAAAATGTCCAAATTCTTCATATTTTACAATATTTCTGTCCTTAATTTTGTAACATCAACTCCAACTCAACTCCTTCAAATATAAAGCTTTTCAATAAAATCCAGCTCACTTTTTTCAACAGATCCTGTCAACAATGTAAAACCCGTGATGCATACGATCTTTTGAAAAAGTACCGCCTTCATTAAAAGGTGTTTAAAACTAACCAAAGAGCAAAAAAAAAATTAAACAAATAAGTTTCTCTTATTTCACCTTTTGAAAAAGAACTCGAAATTTAATTCTGAGTAGGTTAAAAGGTTGTTAATCGATAGAATTATCGTCGATAATATTATCGTCTAACGCTAACGTCGTATTATCGTCTAATCGTTATCGTTAATCCTATAATTCTGTCGGCGATAATTTTATTAACGATAACGGACGATTTCCTAAATTAGATATATTTCTAATTTGACTTAAACCAATCAAATTATGTTGAATCCTCTTAGTAAATATTTTTTGGTAATATGGTAAGTTTCAAGGTATAAATACTAAAAAAGAATCACAAAGTACAGTATTTTTTTTTGAAAGTACTAAAATTTTCATAATTCGCAATATGGGTATCAAACGATTCGAAATTTTGCATGAAACTCAAGTTTTCACAACATAGCGTATTTTTAAAAGTACTCAAATTTTCATGATTTGCATTATGGGTATCAAACGAAGCGAAAGTTTACCTGCTTTTTCATTCAACAAACTCTAAAACTGTTAAAAATACATGCAAATTTCGAATCATTTGATACTTATATAGTGAATTATTAATATTTTAGTATTTTCGAGAAAACACGGCATTTTGTGAAAATTTGAGTATTTAATTTAAAAAAACTCTAAAACAGTTAAAATACATGCAAAATTTCGAATCGTTTGATACCCATATTGGAAATTATTAATTTTTTAGTATTTTCGAGAAAAAACGGTATTTTGTAAAAATTTGAGTTTTTTATTCAAAAATCTCTTAAACCGTTCCAATACATTAAAAATTTCAAAAAGCTCGATACCCATATTGCAAATTATGAAAATTTTAGTATTTTCGAGAAAACACGGTATTTTGTGAAAATTTGAGTATTTAATTCAAAAAATTCTAAAACAGTTAAAATACATGCAAAATTACTAATCGTTTGATACCCATATTGCGAATTATTAAAATTTTAGTATTTTCAAGAAATTACAGTATTTTGCAAAAAAATAAAGTATTTCATTCAAAAAACTCTAAAACAGTTAAAATACATGCAAAATTTCGAATCGTTTGATAGCCATATAGGAAATTATAAAAATTTTAGTGAAAGTTTTAGTGTTTAATTCAAAAATCTCTAAAACAGTTAAAATACATTTAAAATTGCAAAAAGTTTGCTACCCATATTGCGAACTATGAAAATTTAATATTTTCGAAAAAATACGGTATTTATTAAAAAATTTAGAATTTCATTAATAAAACTCTAAAACAGTTGAAATACTTGCAAAATTCCGAATCGTTTGATACCCATATTGCGAATTATAAAAAATGAGTATTTTCGAGAAAATACGGTATTTTGTAAACTTACCATATTATCAAAAAATATTTAGTAAGAGGAAGCTTGAAAATTCAACATAATTTGGTTGGTTGTAGTCATTTTTAGAAATATATTAAATGTAAGCTATCGTCGACAAAATTATCGGAATAACGATAACGATAAGGATAGATTATCGTTATCGTTATCGAACCTCGATAATTTTATCGTTAACAACCTTGGTATTCACATTATTTTTGAAATACTACTGAACAAAAACAAAAAGTTCTAAATTTTATATAATTAATTATTAGCAATTTTGTCAAATTTCCGAAATGAAGTATTGTTGAAAAACATATTTTTTAAGTTTTAAATTTTAATCGGAAACGTTAAAATATCATAAATTTTTTTCGCTTAAAAAACTCAAATTTCTAACAACTAGTTTTTAAAAATCATATAAAAAATGTTATTCGGTCGTTTTGTTTTATTTATTTTATTTCAAAAAAATAGTAAAATTTAAAGTTTCAACTCATTTATAAACTTTTTAGATTTTTTCCAAAAAAATAATTAAAAAATGTTATTTTGCAAAATCAGTTTTTCATAAAATGAATTATTTGTGTACACAAAACATGATTCTAAAACATGATTTTTTTGTTCAACTCATTTTAAGAATAATTCTGGAGTTTTTTTTTTAAATTACAATAAACCAAATTTCCAGTTAATGCTTCCTGGGTTTTTTGAAACCGCCTTGAGTCAGGGGTATTAAAAAACACTCAAAAAGCAAAAATTGAAAATTTGGTTTATTGGACCTATTCAAAAAACAAAACTCCAGAATTGATTGATTTAAATTTGAGCTCTTATCAAACCAATGCTCATATTCATTCGGATATGAGGACTTTTTTATATTCTTAAACATTTTTATTGCCTTACTTTTGAGCATTTTTGTCAGAAAATTCTTCAGTATTGAGTTTTTTTTTTTCAAAAAATAAATATTTTTTAATAAAAAAAAACATTTTTCATGACTTTTTTATAGAGCTTAATTTAAAAGAAAATTTTTCAAAGCATGAATGAAAAATAAATTGATGTCAATTCGATTTTAAATAGAAAAATGAAGTTGAAAAATGTTTGCGACCAATATTTCGATTTTTTGAAAAATCAGTATTGATCCAAAAATTAATTACTCGATAAAAGATTTTTTTCATTTGATGTCCCCAAAAAAACATCAGAAAATAAAAAAAATGATGCAAAATGGCTTCTTTGGGCATACCGAAGGCACCAAAAAAGTTTCAGCTGGATTAGAAAATACATAAAAAATTAATGTCCGAAATCTCAGAGAACTGCGCTCATGCGACTTCTAGCTGGTTTTCTTGACTGACCGCTCGATGACAGCCAACATATTTCGCAGGGAAAGTGACAGGTCTTCGTTTCCATCAGTACACACTGACGAGGAGTTCGTCATTTTTGAGTTAAATCATATGTTTCACTGGGCTTAGAAAGCCTTAGTCAGTCACTTTTAAAATACCTAAAATCAACTAAATTATGTATAAATTTACATAAAAATTCTGAAAATAAAAGAAATCAACTAAATTTAGTTTCTCAACCCTACCGGATCGCACCGCCATCTGACGTTCAAGCTTCCAACGCTCGAGGTTCAACCACACGTTAAAGAATATTTACACATAGAGAGGCAGAGAATCTCAAAAAGAAAACCCTCGAAAAAAACACAGCATCCCTGATAAAAATTGAGATTTTTCCCCCACTCACACAACATTGACGTAATCGATCTCACGCACCCTTGCGTAATCGCTTTCGCTCGACACCTTTCAGTTGACAGAAAAAGAAGCTTTTTAATTGTTTACAAAAGTCCAAATGAGAAAAAAACTAAACATGCCTCATTTAAGTTCAACTTGTTTCACCGTTTTCTTCTTCTTCTTCTTCACAATTTGAATAAATTGACCCAGATGTTTGCGTGTATTTGTTTCGAAAAAGATGTTGGCGTGTTTTTTTTTTGTTTATGATTCTTACCCCTTTTTCTCCACTTCCCTTTCTGTTACTCATTTAATGTCAAATATTGATTCGTTTTAACGCTAAATTCAGTTCTATACAAAAAAGTGCTTTGTTCCTATTCGTTTTTTTGCATGTTTTTCATTTGTTTACCAGTTTTGTTTGCTCTCTAGATTACACGTTTCATTTTTTTTCTTCTTTTTTTGGAATCCTATAATTTTTTTACTGACTACATTTTGCTTCAATTTAATTTTCACCTTTATTTCTGTTTACTTATAACGTACTATTCATAACGAGTTTTTTCTTCTTCCTTTTAATGTTTGAGCTTTTCATGTTATTTTGTCAGAAATATTTCCAATTTCTTGTTTTTTTCATTTTCTTGAGAGTCTCTTAGTGGTAAAAAATTCAACGAGTTTATTCTTTATGTAACTAGAATAAGTTTTTTGTTTGTTTTGCTTTATTTCAACTTACCCTCTTGTGACTATTTTTTGCTTTGCTTATACGCGCTTGTGATGTTTGATTTTATTGATTTAAATATGACTTTTTTTTTGTTTAGAAATTTCCTACTCAGTATGAAATGCTCACCTCGCGTGAGAATGTGGGGGCCGTGTTAGTGTGTGTGAATTAATGCTTGCGAGTTTACAGTTGTTTTGAGTTTTTTTTTCGTTTGTTGGATAGAAACTATTCAATAACTACAAACTAATAATATACAATTTCTTAGAGTACTAGGAGGAGAAAAAGTGTATAATTGTGGTGTCCAGAAAGTGGGCAGAACTTATAAATTAGTTAAAAAACTGACAGTCATTTTCGTTCAATTTGTCTGTATTTGTGTGGGATTTGAGAGTATCGAGATTCCACATTGTTTTTTTTTAATGAATTTTTTGATGAGAAAAATATAAGAAATCTCCAAATCCAGCAACATAAAATGAGCGAAACTCAAAATATTGTACCAACAACGCAAAAAAAATCGTAGTAAACATCGCTTTTTGATCGTTCCAAAATGAGTTCAACAGAGCAAATGAGCAGCTTCGCTCTCCTTCCACCAAACTAGCAGAATTGAGCGTGAGCGGCTCTATCAAAGAGAAAGACAAATTCTCTCCCAATTCGAATTCCGCTCTCCCTGTAACTGTCTCTCTCTTCGTCACGCCTACTCAGAATCATCTAAAGAGAAATTAAAAGAAAGAGCGAGTTGAAGCGCAAAATGATATAACTTTGAGGTTAGTTCTAAAATGTCGTTCGCTTTCCCCCTTTCTATTATTTTGTAAAGACTTTTCAGTAACATTAACCAACAATGTTCGACTTTGTTTCACACATCACTGTAGATTTTTGTTTGTTTCGTTTCGGCGGAATGTGAGAAGGTTTTGTTTTATTTGGTAGTGTTTTTTAAAATGCTTTCTTCGGCTTTTTTCTTCTTCTCTTCTAAAAATCAGAGTTTGTTTTCGTTTTTTTCGAACTTGATGTCTATTTACACAGCTTCAACGTGAATTGCGTGATCAATTTGGTTTTAGTTTGCTCTTGTTTTTATTTCTGTTTGGTTACGTATTATTTTCGTTCCACCGGCGTGTCGTGTCGTCATCGGCCGTTCCGCCATCTTGTCTAATTTGTTGGCTAGCAAAGGTTTTCTTTTTGTTTTTCATAAGAATCGAGAGATGAGAGGAGGGCAGATTCCGAAGAAACGTATTTCGTGAGTGTCGTGTGAAGATGGAACAAGCAAGGGGGAGGGGGAGGGAGTCCGAAATTTGACGGATATTTTGAAACGTTTTTTTGGTCGTAATCCTAAACAATTTTTTCAAACTTTATGATTTTCAGTACCAGAAAAAAAAAACAAATCAAAAACAAAACATGAATTGAAATTTCGTAAAATCAAAACATTCTAAAAGATTAATCAATTTCAAAAATATTAAAAAAATAAAAAAATTAGCTTCATAATTAAAAGAATCAAAAAACTTTTAAAAAAATCAAAAAACTTAAAAGTTTTAAAAAATCAAAAAATCTTTTGTTTGTTTCCGTGGCTAAGGGTGTCTCCACTGCGGCGGGCAAACACAGAAGCAAATAAAATTTTCACCAAGTTCATCGATAGTTTGCTATCCGTTTTGCTCCCGCATCAATTGGAATTATGCACGAAAATATCAAATCGTGCACGGAAAAACGAAAAAAAAAATAAAAAAAAAATTATTAATAAACAAGTTTATAAATTTAAAAAAAAAGCGAAAAAGACATAATTTTCAATAATTTTCAAAAAATGTAGATATTTAAAAAAGTCAGAAAAAAACCACGTTTAAATTATTTAAAATTAAAAAAAAAACTGGAAATTTAAATGATTCATTCAAAAATAATCAGAAACAAAAAAAAATCTGAAATGCTATTTTTTCAATTTTGTAAAAAGTCAAAATATTCAAAAAAAAAATATTAAAATTGAAATTGATTAAAAAAGTTATAAAGGTTTAAAAACAGTTTTTAGTCGAAAAAAAAAAAAGAATAATCAACATATTTAAAACGTTTAAAAAGCAAAAAAAACAGAAAATTATCAGTCTCAAATAGTTGAAAGTTTGAAAAAACTTTATATGAAAGGAAAACAAAGTCAAATTAAATAGAAAATTGAAAAAGTTTGGAATTTTGGAAAAATCAAAAAACTTACAAAATACAAAAAAAAATAAAACTTAAAAAAACCCAAATTCAACAAAACATCTAAAAATTGACACATTTTTTTAAAATCTTAAAAAATTTCAAAAAAAATAAAAGCAATTTTGAAAAATTTCAAAGTGAATTGCTTCAAAGTTAAAAAAAATCTGCATTTCCCAATTAAAAAAAAAATGAAAGCTCCAATATTTTTTAATTATCAATATTTTTAAAAGTCTGAATAAAAATAAACAAAATCGAAAAGATGGTAGAGATTTACAAAAATATATAAAAAAAATATTAGAAAAAAGGTTCAAACAAATTTCAAAAAATGAAAAAAAGAAATAAAAATAGGAAAAATAATCAATATTAAAAAAAAAAATCCAAAATAAATAAAAAAAACATATCTAAAATTCCTTGAAGCCAATAAATTATAATTTTTTTTAAAGAAATAAAACATAAATCTAAAATTGCAAGTTTTTTGTTTTAATCTACAAAATTTATAAAAAACGGAAAAACTAAAAATTGAAAAAAAAATCAAAAACAATGTAACAAAAAATAAAACCAATTTTGATTTTTTTTAAGTAAATTGTTTGAAAGTTAAGAAAATCCTGCATTGCTCAAATAAAACAAATCTGAAAGCTCATTTTTTTTTATTTTCAGTATTTTTAGAAGTCAAATTAAAATAAACAAAATCAACAACTACATTAAAATTTAGGAAAAATATATTAGAGAAAATCCAAAGACTCAAACAAATTTAAATTCTTTTTTTAAAGAATGAACAAAATAAAAAAGAAAAATAAACAATTTTTTTTCAAGGAAATTTAAAAATTTAAAAAAATATCAAAAATTCCTTGAAACTTATAAATTTTGTTTTTTTAAAGAAATAAAACAAAAGCTCAAGTCAAAAGTCCAAGTTTTTTTTTCGAAATCTACAAAATTTACAAAAAAAACGGAAAAACTTGAAATTTACAAAAAAAAAATAACAAAAAAAGTAATTAAAAATTTTCAAAACTTTGAACATTCTGAAGATATTCAACACTCAAAAAATTCTAGAGAATCGAATAAAAATAAATCAAACAATAGTAATAATTAAGAAAGTTTAATAAAAACAGAATTAAATAAAAATTTAAAATGCGAAAAATATATGAAAAAAAATCAGTTGCTCGCTAAATTAAAAAAAATCTAAAATCTAAACTATAAAAAGTTAAAAAAAAACCAATCATAGCGAAAAAAAAAAACAAGTAATCCAGATAATGATTCAAAATATATTGAAATATTTAATTTTAAAAATCAACAGAATGAAAAAAAATATAAAAAAATGAAAAAAAAAAACGAATAATCCAAATAAAGATTATTTTGCTTTCATTTTACCGATCTATCGTGCGCTATAGAGGAGAGCCATGTTCTCTTCCGATTTTTTCTCTTGATGAACGTCAAAAGATTTCCTTTGGATGAAGATTCTTTCATTATTGATCTTTACACAAAATCAAGCCCAACATTACTTCTGACTGCTTCTAGATTGTTTTTTTCTCTTATCATCACAAAAATTGATGATTTATTCATTGTTTACAAACAAATTTAATCTGTCGTTTACTTGCGAATGTATAAGTGTGATAAAAAGTTATGAAGTTCATTCATAGATCATTTAACTGATATTTCAGACAAGAGATAAAGTAGGTCATAGTGGGAACAACTTTCAGGTTAGGAAATGAGAATTTCTAACCTATCACGCCAACCTCCCCCCTTCCCCCCGTCGCTTCGCGAATGATTCAAAAAAACCAAACCACATCTAAAAACAAACTTAAAAGTCAAACCTTTCTCACAACTCCGTGACCGAGTAGAGATCGTTGTTGGCCTGCAGCCCGCCCCGCTGCAGCGACCGGTAGTACACGTTCGGGTTGACGTTCTTCGTTCCACCTCCACCTCCCGGTCCCCCTTCGGATCCGGGCCTCGGATCGTGGTGGTACTCGTGGCTCGTGGCTCCACTACTCCGGTGCGAACTCCGCTCGCGTTCCCGTTCCCGGTGCTCACGCTCCCGCTCCCGCTCACGGTGCTCGCGCTCACGCTCGCGAGCCTCGTTCGAGCGTGACTTGCTCAAAATGCTCTTTGGCTGTTGCTGCTGCTGCGGTTGAGTCACAGCCTGCTGTGACTGCTGCTGCTGCTGCTGCTGGGGGTGGTGATGGTGATGGGACGCAGCCTGCTGCGATTGCTGCTGCATTGGTGGCGTTTGCGTGCTGAACGAAGTCGTGGTCGAACTGCTGTTGTGATGGTGATGGTGGTTCTTCGGTAGCGTCTGGTAGCTTTGCTGCTTCTGCTGCTGCTTCTCGATATTGCTCGACTTTTGATGGTGTTGCTGGGGATCGCCGCGTTCGCCGCGCTCGCTGCTGCCCGAGTACGACCGGTTCCGACTCGATTGCTTCGACGATTCGTGCCGTGACGATGGCTCGTAGCCCAGCGATTGTGGCTGCTGGGGCAGATGTTCCCGCTGCCAGGGTTGCTGCGTCAGCTGGTGGTACTGCTTAAAGTGCAGCTGGTTCTGCAGCTGCAGCTGGATCGCGCTGAAGTTGGTCTTGCCGGAGCCACTTCCGGGTGGGGCGCCGCCACCGGTGATCGTGCCCATGTACGAAGGCAGCGAGGATGAGGACGACTGGTGCGAGGGGGGTTGAGGTAATGGTTGCTGGGGGCGACCGCCGCCGCCGCCACTGGATGAGACGGACGAGGCGCGCGACTGGTACAGCGATTCGTCTTTGTGGCGGTTCTTGGGCGGGAGCATCGGGGGAGTTACCTGGAGGAGGAAATGATTTGTTTTCATTAAAATATCGCTGACAAAAAATTCAAAATTATATAAATTGCCTCATTTGAAAATGTCGAGAATTTTCCAAGTTCTCAAAAATTTAAGAAATATTAGATTTTTAAAAAATGGAAATTTTATATTTTTATGATTGAAACTATATTAAAAAATTTAAAAGTATTCATAATATTGCTTATTGCGAGATAAAATTACGTTTTTCCTTTGCTGTGAGTGACAGGACATTATTGCCGCCTAACTACCGCAGTGTAAAAAACAGCAAGTTGAACTGAAATTCTGCGTTAATTTGGCTGTCAACTGAGTTTGTTTTGAATATTTTCTCAAAAGTCAGCTGAAAACTCAAGGCAACCTTAAACAACAGCTAAAAATTTGTTCTGCGGTTGTCATGCGACTATTACCTTGCGGTCGTATCACCGCGCGTGAACTCTAATAATTGACGCCCGCAGTATATTAGAAATTTAATAAGTTTAAAAAAAATTATAAGTTTTTAAAATTTTAAAAATTTTAGAAATTTTAAAAATTTTCAAAAATTTTAAAAACTATCCAAATTTTAAAATTTTTAGAAATTTTTAGAATTTTTAAGGATTTTTTAGAAAACTTTAGAAATTTTTAGAAATTTTAAGAAATTAAAAAAAAAATAAGAATTGTTTAGAAATTTTAAGAATTTTATAGATATTTTTAGAAATTTTTCAGAACTTTTCAGAAATTTTCCAAAAAATAAGAATTAGGTATTTAGAAGTTATCAGAAATAAAAAAATAGAAATTTTTGAAAGTTTTTAAAATTTGGAATTTTTGAAATTTTAGGATGATAACGAATGGTAAAATCTTCAAAATAATCAAAAAAATTTAAAAAAAATATATTTTTTTAAAAAGATTAAAATTTTTAAAATTTCCAAAATTAGGCCGTTGCAAAAATAAAATAAAAATAAAAATTGAAATAACAAGTCATGGTCTCAAAATTTTAAAGAAAAATGTGCTTAAAATGCATTTAACACCTGCCAGTTGTTTTGCAATCATTAGTTTTCATATGGAAGTATTAAAGGGATTTTTTTTTCGCCGAAAAAAAACTCTTTGCGGTGCGTACATTGGATTTTTACAAAAACTAAAAATATTTTTGATCGATCCCAGACATGCTAAATATGATTTTAAATGCAGGAAAATGCATATCAAATTATTTTCAGTTGGTTGGACTTCTATTTCCCTTGAAATTTTTAAGTTATTTGAAAAAATATTTTTTTTGCCCCTGATTTTTCGGACTGATTTTGAAGGGAGGGGGGGGGGACATAAACTTTGAAAAATATTTGTAACGGCCTTATGAAATATTACAAAACTTTTGAAAATTTAGAAATTTTGTATATTTTGTAAATTTTGTAAATTTTGTAAATTTTGTAAATTTTGTAAATTTTGTAATTTTTGTAAATTTTGTAAATTTTGTAAATTTTGTAAATTTTGTAAACTTTGTAAATTTTGTAAATTTTGTAAATTTTGTAAATTTTGTAAATTTTTTAAATTTTGTAAATTTTGTAAATTTTGTAAATTTTGTAAATTTTGTAAATTTTGTAAATTTTGTAAATTTTGTAAATTTTGTAAATTTTGTAAATTTTGTAAATTTTGTAAATTTTGTAAATTTTGTAAATTTTGTAAATTTTGTAAATTTTGTAAATTTTGTAAATTTTATAAATTTTGTAAATTTTGTAAATTTTGTAAATTTGTAAATTTTGTTAATTTTGTAAATTTTGTTAATTTTGTAAATTTTGTATATTTTGTAAATTTTGTAAATTTTGTAAATTTTGTAAATTTTGTAAATTTTGTAAACTTTGTAAATTTTGTAAATTTTGTAAATATTTTAAATTTTGTAAATTTTGTAAATTTTGTAAATTTTGTAAATTTTGTAAATTTTGTAAATTTTGTAAATTTTGTAAATTTTGTAAATTTTGTAAATTTTGTAAATTTTGTAAATTTTGTAAATTTTGTAAATTTTGTAAATTTTGTAATTTTTTTAAATTTTTTTTGAAGTTTTAAGAAATTTTCAACAATATAAGAATTTTTAAGAAATTTTTAGAAATTTATAAAATTATGAATTTTAGAAATTTTAGGATGAGAACTAATGGTAAAATTTTCAAAATTTTCAAAAAAATTCAAAAATTTCAGAATTTTGAAAAAGATTAAAATCTTAAAAATTTCCAAAATTATAAAAAATTTCAAAATTTTAAAAAATTTCAAGATTTTTTAAATTTTAAAGTTTTAGAAATTTTTGAAATTATAAAATATAACAAAACTTTGCAAAATTTAGAAATTTTGTAAATTTTGTAAATTTTGTAAACTATGTGAATTTTGCGATTTTTTTGAATTTCGTAATTTCGCAATTTTGTGAATTTTGTGAATTATGTGAATAATGGAAATTTTAGATTTCTTAGATAGTATTGTCATATATTTGATGTCCCTTACTCATTGTTAAACACGTTTCTGGCTGCAGAGTACTTTAACTCATAGATCTAATAAAAAGCTGCAGGTTGTTATGTTAAGCATGACCATAATTACTAGGGTAAGTGGTAAACGTAATTGGTTAACATTGTTACCAGGTTGTCGTCGATACCGGTAAACCTGCGGGATACCGCAGCTGAATTTCCCCTGCATAACATTTGAAGTTAATTTCTCATAAAAAAAACCCCAAAAAAAATTCGTATTTTTCACTCACCTTCGGCGGTATCGATGGCTTCTGCTGCACCGGCGGCGGCGGCTGAGCCGCCTGATGCTGGTACTGCTGCTGCTGATGGTGACTATTCTGCTCCTTCAGCGAGAGCGAACTGTGCTTGCTGGGTCGCTGCAACGACCTGTACTGGTTGAGCGTGGCCGCACACAGCGGCTGCTGATTGTTCTTGTGCTGCTGCTGGGCCGCGGTCGGAATCTCTGGCAGTGGCTGGTTGATGATGGAGACGTTACTCCGCGTGGTTGCGGTCGAGGCCGCCGACGAGGGCGGTGGACTGGCGAAGGCCGATCCGGCGCCGGTTTCGTGGTAGAGTTGGTTCGTGCTCGAGAGTGATCGGTGGTGGGTTTGGGGTTGGGGTTGCGGGGGTGGAGGAGGTTGCTGGTGGTGGTGTGACGTGTCGATGCTGTAGACCGTTGGCTGGGGTTGGTGGTGTTGCTTGTTGCTGTCCAGGTTGGACTCCTTCTTGAGGATTGATGTCGTGGTTGGGGTGTTGTTGGCGGACGGCTCGGAGAATCCGCTGGGCTTCTTGTACGGGAGGGTGGCGCACGAGTACGACTGCTGTTGGTACTCCTTGGACACGGTCGAGATGTTGAGCTTTTGCTGGCGTTCCGGCTTGGCGTCTTGGAGTTGCATGTGCTGTTGTTGCAGGGGTTGCTGGAGCTGTTGCTGCTGCTGCTTGAACTGTGGCGTCACCATCGGCTGTTGGACGTTCTTCAGCAGTGGGCTGGGACTGGTTTCCCGGCGACCGCTGGAGCTTCCGATGCCGGCCGTCAACGATCCGCCGTACCGGCCACCGTGCCGCAGTGTTGCACACTTGTTCACACTCGCCGACTGGCCCTGCTGCTGCTGACCGCCGCCGGACGACGTCGTCCGCACTGCCTTCGGTCCGATACTCACGTACTTGGGGTCGAACCGGTTGAAGCCGTTGTTGGTAATGTCGCGCGGGTCCTTCTCCGAGAGTGTCGCCGTCGAGACTGTCAGTTTCATATCTGCAAGCGAACCAGGAGGCGCGTTAGACGATTGCTGATGATCATGATCAAGAGTTGCTGCTGCTGATTGCGGTTGTTGTTGTTGTTGTTGGTTATGGTGATGGTGCTGAATTGCTTGCTGGTTGTGATTTTGGTTTTGGTTTTGGTTGTGATGACGCTGCAGAGTGGTTGTGCCAAACTCACCTAACTTATTGCTGCCTGCAGACACGTTGCAGGCAGGCGATTCTCAGTAGAAGTCGCTCGATTCGAGCGTTTTACACTGTTTACTAAGCGTGGCGTACTTGCCGTTGTTGGGGCCCGCTATGTGGCCGCTCGCGTGCGACGGAAGCCGGCCGAGGGTGTGGTGGCCGGACGCTCTGCAAGTATCGGGAATCGCCCCCCGAGGGGGAACGAGATTAGTTTTGGGAAGGCATTGAGGTTGGTGTAGAACGGGGGGTGCAATTTTGAATTTTGATCCTTTTGAAATTCTTGAGCAATTCTCGGGACATCAGCCTCTTTAGTTCGTTACTTTGGAAAATTTGAAAAATCATTTAAAAGATTTGTCATTTTTGTTTTTGTTTGAAAAAGTATTGTTATTTTTTGAACATTAATACTCAAATCCAATCCAATACAACGAGTCATCATTGTGGTTGACTTCACGCAGTGGCCTGGCCACTTCAATAACATGCATTGAAATCTTGGTTTGAATTCATTGTAGCCTTTATTTTTCAACAGTGAAATTTTTCAATGCAATATAATAAAATTATTCTCAATATTCCAAAATAAAGCTAAACATTACATTTCAAAACAGTTAAAAACATTTTTAATTTAGCCCTTTTAAATATTGGGCTTGAATTTGAATTTTTTTCAATAATTATTCATATTTTTTGAGGGTCTGAAAGAGTACTTCTTCGAAATTTGATTTTATGGATGGTCAGATTTGACAGTTCAAAACCAATTTTCAGAAGACTTTACACATTTTTTGGAGAAGTACTAATACTAAAATCATACAATTTAAAAATAAAATTCTGAAAAAATCAAAAATTGATAAAAAAATTATAAAATTTCGAAAATTTCCAAAAGTTTCCAAAATTTCCAAAAAATTTAAAACATCCAAAAATTTTAAAAATTTCAGAAGGTCTAAAAATTAAAAAAAACTATAAATTCCTAATACTCCAACAATTTCAAAGAAATCCAAAAATTCTAAAAATCCCAAACATTCTATAAAATCCCAAAAATTCCAAAAAATCCAAAAATTCTTAAAAATTCTTAAATTAAAAAAAATAAAAAAATCCAAAAATTACAAAAATTCCAAAAGTTCCTGAAATTCAAAAAAATTCTAAAATACCAAAGATTTCAAAAAATTCAAAGATTCAAAAATACAAAAAATTCCGAAAAATATAAAAATTACAAAAATTCCATTAAACCTTAAAAAATACCAAAATTACAAATATCACAAAAAAAAATCTAAAGTTCGAAAAAATAAAAATCTTTAAAAATTCTAAAAAATGTTCAAATTCAAAAAAACTAAAATTCCAAAAAGATTAAAAAATTTTAAATTAAAAAAAAAACAAAAATTTCTTAATTCCAAAAATTCCAAACATTCAAAAAATTTCAACAATTTCAAAAATAAAAAAAAACAAAAAATTAAAAGTTTCTTAATATTCCAAATATTCTTAATAATCCAAAAAAATCCAAAAATAAAACAAATTTTAAAAACTCCAAAAATTCAAAAAAAAAAAACAAAATATCCAAAAATTAACAAAATTCATGTAAGTCCAAAAATTCAAAATTTCTTTAATTTCAAAATTTTAAAAAATTTCAAAAAATCCAAAATCTGCAAAAATCCAAAAAAATCCAAAATTCTAAAAATTATTAAAAAAATATTTTTTTTTAATTCAAAAATCCCAGAAATACTAAAATTTTAAAAATATTTTTAAAAATTCAAAAACATTCTAAAAAATCCAAAAATAAAAATAAATCTTAAAAATTAAAATAAAATAAAAAATCCCAGAAATTCTAAAAATTCCAAAATATCTTAAAAATCTCAAAATTCTTAAAATTAAAAACATCCTAATATACACACCAATTTCTAATAACTGAATTCAGTTCAATTTACTGAAATCTGCATTACTGAAATATTCAGTAATGAAAACATGCTGAAATCTCAGCAAACTTTGACAGCTCCATACAAATGTTAACTAATGTTCAGCGAAAAACTAACTGAAAATTTCAGTAGTGCAGTTTTTAGTTAATATTAACTGAAAACGAGCATCAGAATTTGCTGTTTAAGATATTTAAAAAAATAATTAAAATTTTAAACATTTCTAATTTTTTATTTTTTTATTCCTGAATTTACGATTTCAGATTCAGAAATTCAATAATTTAAAACAACATAAATTTAAATATTCCAAAGCTAGAGAATTTCAAAATACAATAAATCAAACCTTGAGAAAAACTAAATATTTTTAATTTAAAAATATTACAAATTAAATATAAATATTAATAATGATTTTCCAGCTTTTTCCAACGCTTTAGTTAAATTAAGGTTTAGTTAAACGATAGCAGTATTGGCTGAAATGGCCGAGAATTGCTCACCTAGATCGTTGTTGGCGCATGTTTTTTTTTTAACACAAAAATGCTAACACGAATTTAACGGACAAAACAGCTAACATCGAACAACTATGCGGAAACTAAAGAAAATAACTTTATAGCAACTCTGCCATAATGAGGCGTCATTCGAAAATTCAGGAGAAACTCCAACGTCAACAAAAAAAATGGGGGAAATTCTAAACGTTACCAGTGTTTTCTCCCTCCTGTGAAATCCTCGCTAAAGCTCTTTAAAACTCAAGAAAACTCATATAAAAGAATCAACGATTGGGATGTTTAAAGTTTAAACCATAATAAAATTCCAAAATATCGGTAGCAAGTTGAGCCAAAAGTGGTTCATTAACGGCTGAGAGACAGCGAGAAAGAGAGAGAGAGGTAGAAAAAAATGGGGAAAAGAAAAAAGAAGCCATGCCTGTTATCATGCACCACAACATTATAATCTGGCGGTGGCGACTCATCGCCACTGTAGGATGCCAACCCGCGCAATCCGTGTGTGGTTCCGTTGCGGCCACTGCTCGCGATGAGGCCTCCTCCGCCGCCGCCTCCGATGCCGCCACCGCCGCCGTGGGTCAACCCGGTCCCATTGCTGGTGGCGGCCTGGGCGTGCAGCAACGTCCGGTTCACGGTCATCGTGCCCGAGTTGATCGGTGCCGAGGGCGATGCGGAAGCGGCCCCCGCCGGGAAGAGGGGCGCCGTCTCGGATTTGTCCTCGTACGGGCGTCTGAAAGAAGGGAGAGGAGAATCGTTAGTTCAGAACTTATATTACGACTCAAATGAATACTTCTTCGTAAGGTAGATCCACGTGTGCGAATCGACGCACACCAGCAGACTCAGGATGGCCGCCGAAATCAAACTGGCCAGCAGCATCAGCGTCAGCCCCAGCAGTCCACCCTCGCACAGCCCCCGTGTGGCGTCCGCGTAGTGCTCCATCACGGTTCTCCGGTCGGCCATCGCCGAAAGTGCAATCAACTGGCGCTTGCTATCGTCGAGCTCGTTGTTCAGCCGGTTGATCTTGCTGCTCATCTCGAACCGCGGGTACAGATCGATCGCGATCCGGGTGGCCGTCTCGAGCGATTCCTTGGCCCGGTCCACGTAGTCCTTGGACTCGTTCAGCCGCAGCACGTACCGGTTGGTGCCGACCGAGCTGCAGTACGTGTACTGGACGTCCTTGAGCTTTTGCTGGAAGAAGAGGAAAATGTGTTGTCAAATTGATTACTTAAGATATTTTAAGGCATATTTTTGACACAAAAATCAAATACTTTGTGAAATCAATGTAGAAATAGCCTTCTCTAAACACGTTAAGTAAAGTTAATCTTCCCTTGTTCCTGAAAGGAGCTAACT
This sequence comes from Culex pipiens pallens, assembly GCF_016801865.2. Classification (NCBI taxonomy): domain Eukaryota; kingdom Metazoa; phylum Arthropoda; class Insecta; order Diptera; family Culicidae; genus Culex; species Culex pipiens. The sequence continues at coordinate 167,556,429 of NC_068939.1, forward strand.
TTAAGACTATCGAAGCCGGCATTAACAAAGCGGATTCAGAGCTAAAGATCCAGAATTGGGTACTAAACTGCCCATGTTCGCATAAATGTCCCATATGTAAAAATAGCAAGCTGAGAAAAACGCATTTGAAGTTTGTCCCATACATAAGGCTACGTGTTTAGTTTTCGCGAAAAACTGGATTTCCTCCTGATTTCTAGAACAAAGTACTAGATGTTTTATTCATAACTTATTTTTATTAGGTCCTATTAGGTGCTTCGACCAGGTTGGGACCGAGGATCAGTTTAAAATGTAATATATAATAACAACAAAAATAACTTCTTATACTCCGTACTTCGGGATTAAAAAGTACTAGATGTTATAGGCTTTTTTGAAAGAGCACACAATTTTGAACCAAACTGCATCAATAACTCGAAATCGATGAAAATGCATATGTATGCGATCAGGGGCAGTAAAGCCCTATAGATGTCAATTTTTATCTACAACGGTAAAAAAACACGATCAAAAACCATTTCTGATCACTTTTTTTTCATTTTAATGCAAAAAAAAAACGACAAGACAACATTTTCGATGGATCAATTATGGTCCCCTTGGAACGAGCTGTCAAATAGGAATTTTTCTGTCAAGAAGGACCGCGAGGTTAATTTTTCAAAATTGATTGGAAAATCAATTTTAAACTCTTTGTGGTCGTACAAAGGGTCATTGTACTCAGAAAAATAAGCTTTATCGCTGTAAACAATAATATCAGCAATCTAAGCTTCATTTTAGGACCCAATTGTCTTTATTTTTGAATGTCAGAAGGATGACAGAATTTGTGTCCAAACATGTAATATTACATTAGGAACTGGTGAATTTTCATCAGTTTCTAATGAATTGTCATCAGGGACACATTTTTACACTTTTTTTCGGGTAAAATTACTCAGAAAAGAGGCAATATTCAAACAACCAAGTTTTCAACCTTCCAAAATTCAAATTTTTTTTCTGTTTAACGGTGCACATCAACCAGAGCTTTTGCACTCATGTTTTTGTTACAGACATTTAGTCTCTTCAAAACTACGGGTACTATCGAAATATTGTTTTATTCATCCCCTATAATACTGTCCACAAAGTAATTTGAACAAAGTTTGATTAATAATTTTACAATCCCGTTATTGCAGGATTGGGTCTGTAAGATTGACAATTTTGGAATAAGAAGACAACAACTTCCTTCGTTGCTGTGCACCCTTAACGGTCTTGTCGAAATGCCCCAATTTTTATGGAACTTTTGGTGCTTGATGGACTTATGCCAAATATGAGCTCTCTACCACAAAAGGAAGCTGGGTAAGCGGACTTTGAAATTCGAGGTCTGAGAAATAACTTGCATTTAAATGGTCTTTTGAAGCTCTTAAATAAACCCTAAACTACAATTAAGGAATTTAGAATTTTTAAATCTAAGATGGCGGCCAATATGGTGGTGACGAAATATTGAAAAATTACATTTTATTATTTAACACACCCAAAGGAAAAATATATCTCAAAATCTGCAACAGTAGGTTTGCTGCAGAAAATGTCACATTTTATAACATTTTTTGCAGCAAGCCCGTAGATCATTTTTGCCCACGTATAAACATTTCAGCGATCTGCAGTTCTCACCAACACATATAATGCTGGCCCGTTCCCGAGCAACACTCCAAAGAGAAGAATATGTTGGTGCTCTTTTACTCACATTTCATCAAGCGTCCATGGCGCGGTGGTAGCGTGTCGGATCAATAACCTAGAAGTTGGTGGTTCAATCCTTGTTCTGTTGAGGGTTTTTTTTTTTTGTAAAATACAACCAAAAAGCCATCGGTAATGTCGATAACTGTCGGTAACGGGCAAAAATGTCATACCCCTATATCGCAAAAAATGCATGAGGGCAGTTTTCATGCAGATTCTGATATATTTTCATGCCGCCATGCATCACAATCATGCGACCGCCGTTTGGGTGCAGGCAATCAACTATTTAAATTTGACTGAAATGGGGCCGTAGAACTCGAATTTCATGTTCAAAATATCAAAAATAAAAAAAAACGCAAAAATATATTTTTTAGTTCGTGATTCGATCATACGAAGTTCCATCCAAACCTTCGGATAATCGAGTCTGGACTGTAACTGTAAAATTGGATTTTTCAAAACCACAGTATCTTTTTTCCACAGTCTCCAATACCAATAGTTCTTTAGGGACCATCCACAAACCGCGTGGACACTTTTTTGGGAATATTCCCCCCCCCCCCTGGACAATTGTCCATACAAAAAAAAAACTTTTTTGTATGGATCGTGGACAATCGTCCTACCCCCCCCCCCCCCCCCAACTGTCCACGTGGTTTATGGATGGTCCCGTAGGTCAAAAGTTAGATAATTTGGTACACTATAACTACAAGCTTATGGTGTCAACTTTTTTGGCCAAAATGAAGTTTTTGTCATAATTCAACGAATTTTCTGTGAAAATTTGAAACCCGTTTTTTCAGCAATGTAATTTTTTGGAATCAATTTTGAAATGTTCTTGCTCTTTGGGAAAATACAAAAAAATAGGGTGTTGGAGTTGTAATTTCTATTGAAAAAAAAACTTTGAAGGTGACAAAAACTTTAAATAAAATTTAAACCAGCCTATATTAAAAATAAATAAAAAATAAACAAATAAACAAAAAATCATTAAAAAAATTATTGAAAAAAATAAAACATTAAAAATACATATATATTTTAAAACCAAAAAAAAACTGGAAAAAGTCAAAAGATAAATTTTGCGTTTTGTAATAAAAGAACGCATCCATTACAACCATTTTTTTAATTTTCATAATTTTTCAACTGTCAAAATTGTATGAGTTATAACCTTGTTTACATTTTATAACCGGATATAAGTAGCCCGTGCAAATGAAGTGTTAGTCTTGAATTTAAAAAAAAATAAAATGTTGTTTTGAAAATTGAGGGTTGTTTGTGTTAGACTTAAGGAGCTATTAGACTATGGCAAACAAACAAATAAACTCGCACTTTTTTGTTATTGACAGTTTGCCAAATAAAGCCTAATGTATGCAGGCTGACGTTTCTGCAAACGAGTACAGGCAAACAAACAGAGCAGCCACACTGCCAAACTGTCAAAAAGTTTGTTTGTTTGTTGTAGTCTAATACGTCCTTTATAAAACTCCAATTTTATTATTTCTTTTTCTTTAAGCCGCTGTATCTCAGCAACCAGAGTCAAATGGTTAATGTCTCTTAAACAATTCAATAGAAAAATTTTTTCTGAACTTTTTAGAAACAAAAAAAACAGTAATGGTCACTCATGGTCATTATTTTTTAAGAACGAGTTTTTCACCAATGTGTAACAGGTCGTATCGAGGTGCTCCGATTTGGATGAAACTTTCAGCGTTTGTTTGTCTATACATGAGATGAACTTATGCAAAATATGAGCCCTCTACGACAAAGGGAAGTGGGGTAAAACGGGCTTTGAAGTTTGAGGTCGAAAAAACCTAAAAAATCTTAAAATTGCTCGCATTTCCGTAAAACTTCATCAATTCCAGCTCTCTTAGATGCATTCGAAAGGTCTTTGGAAGCACTTCAAAATTTGCCATAGACATCCAGGATTGGTTCGACTTTTTCTCTTAGCTTTTGCAAATTACTGTCAAAAATGGATTTTTTTAAAACCTTAATATCTTTTTGCAACAGCCTCCAACACCCATACTTCCATAAGTCAAAAGATAGGTAATTTTATGGACTATAAGCCTACGGTATTAACTTTTTGGCCAATCACAGTTTTTCTCATAGTTTTTAGATTTTTTTATAACAAACATTTTACAACGTTAGTTTTTGCCCTGTAGTCCGCCATAGCGGCACTTTTTGGTCTCAATTTTGTCATATTCGGAATCATCGGACAATTTCACATAAGTTAGAAGTATTGGAGTTGTAAATTTTATTGGAAAAATTGCCATTTAGATTGAATTAAAATATTTTTTTACAATTTGTTGGATTTTGGATAAAACAGGTTTTGGCCTACTTGATACAGCATTTGACGTATTGACCACAGGGTAAATAAGATCTTTTTCTTTTTTCAAAAATGTTTTATTTAATTATTTTTTAAATCAAATTTACAACTCCAATACTACTAACTTACGTGAAATTGTCCGAGGATTCTGAATATGACAAAATTGAGACCAAAAAGTGTCGCTATGGCGGACTACAGGGCAAAAACTAACGTTGTAAAATGTTTGTTATAGAAAAATCGAAAAACTATGAGAAAAACTGCGATTGGCCAAAAAGTTAATACCGTAGGCTTATAGTCCATGAAATCACCTATCTTGAGCAATTCTCTACGAAATCGGTCTTTTTTCTTCAATTTTAATTTTTGTATTTTTTAATCCGACTGAAACTTATTTGGAGCCTTCGGTATGCCCAAAGAAGCCATTTTGCATCATTAGTTTGTCCATATAATTTTCCATACAAATTTGGCAGCTGTCCATACAAAAATGATGTATGAAAATTCAAAAATCTGTATCTTTTGAAGGAATTTTTTGATCGATTTGGTGTCTTCGGCAAAGTTATAGGTATGGATACGGACTACACTGGAAAAAAATAATACACGGTAAAAAAAATTTGGTGATTTTTTTATTTAACTTTTTATCACTAAAACTTGATTTACAAAAAAACACTATTTTTATTTTTTTTTTATTTTTTGATATGTTTTAGAGGACATAAAATGCCAACTTTTCAGAAATTTCCAGGTTGTGCAAAAAATTATTGACCGAGTTATGAATTTTTTAATCAATACTGATTTTTTCAAAAAATCGAAATTTTGCTCGTAAAAATTTTTCAACTTCATTTTTCGATGTAAAATCAAATTTGCAATAAAAAAGTACTTTTGTGAAATTTTGATAAAGTTCACCGTTTTCAAGTTATAGCCATATTTAAGTGACTTTTTTGAAAATAGTCGCAGTTTTTCATTTTTTTAAATTAGTGCACATGTTTGCCCAGTTTTGAAAAAAATATTTTTGAAAAGCTGAGAAAATTCTCTATATTTTGCTTATTTGGACTTTGTTGATACGACCTTTAGTTGCTGAGATATTGCAATGCAAAGGTTTAAAAACAGGCAAATTGATGTTTTCTAAGTCTCACCCAAACAACCCACCATTTTTTATCGTCAATATCTCAGCAATTAATGGTCCGATTCACAATGTTAATATATGAAACAATTGTGAAATTTTCCGATCTTTTCGAAAAAAATATTTTCGGAATTTTCAAATCAAGACTAACATTTTAAATGGGCGTAATATTGAATGTTTGGCCTTTTTGAAATGTTAGTCTTGATTTGAAAATTCCGAAAATATGTTTTTCGAAAAGATCGGAAAATTTCACAATTGTTTCATATATTAACATTGAAAATCGGACCATTAGTTGCTAAGATATTGAAGATAGAAAATGGTGGGTTGTTTGGGTGAAACTTAGAAAACATAAATTTTCCTGTTTTTAAACCTTTGCATTGCAATATCTCAGCAACTAAAGGTCGTATCGACAAAGTCCGAATAAGCAAAATATAGAGAATTTTCTCAGCTTTTCAAAAATATTTTTTTCAAAACTGGGCAAACATGTGCACTAATTTTAAAAAATGAAAAACTGCGACTATTTTCAAAAAAGTCACTTAAATATGGCTATAACTTGAAAACGGTGAACTTTATCAAAATTTCACAAAAGTACTTTTTTATTGCAAATTTGATTTTACATCGAAAAATGAAGTTAAAAAATTTTTACGAGCAAAATTTCGATTTTTTGAAAAAATCAGTATTGATTAAAAAATTCATAACTCGGTCAATAATTTTTTGCACAACCTGGAAATTTCTGAAAAGTTGGCATTTTATGTCCTCTAAAACATATCAAAAAACAAAAAAAAATAAAAATAGTGTTTTTTTGTAAATCAAGTTTTAGTGATAAAAAGTTAAATAAAAAAATCACCAAATTTTTTTTACCGTGTATTATTTTTTTCCAGTGTAGTCCGTATCCATACCTACAACTTTGCCGAAGACACCAAATCGATCAAAAAATTCCTTCAAAAGATACAGATTTTTGAATTTTCATACATCATTTTTGTATGGACAGCTGCCAAATTTGTATGGAAAATTATATGGACAAACTAATGATGCAAAATGGCTTCTTTGGGCATACCGAAGGCACCAAAAAAGTTTCAGTCGGATTAAAAAATACAAAAAAAATCGAATGACCGAAATCCTAGAGAACTGCTCTCTTTTGACCTATGGGAGTATGGGTGTTAGAGGCTGTTGCAAAAAGATATTTGGGTTTTAAAAAATCCATTTTTGACAGTAATTTGCAAAAGCTAAGAGAAAAAGTCGAACCAATCCGGGATGTCTATGGCAAATTTTGATGTGCTTCCAAAGACCTTTCGAATGCATCTAAGCGAGCTGGAATTGATGAAGTTTTACGGAAATGCGAGCAATTTTAAGATTTTTTAGGTTTTTTCGACCTCAAACTTCAAAGCCCGTTTTACCCCACTTCCCTTTGTCGTAGAGGGCTCATATTTGGCATGAGTTCATCTCATGTATAGACAAACAAACGCTGAAAGTTTCATCCAAATCGGAGCACCTCGATACGACCTCTAAAACAAATCGAGCAATATTTACAAATACTGCCTCTTAAATCGAAGAACTGCAAATATTTCAGTGGAATGAAAATGTTGGTGGCTAAATCTTGAAAACAAGGCACTTTATCTTAAGTTAGTTCTAGTGAACGCACACAGTGTACATTTGATTTAATAATTAAAAATTTAGTTCACTACTCAGAAAACTGATTAGGAATTTATTTTCATAAATTTGTGGATGATTATTTATAATTGTAGCCACTCATTTGTTTATGAATAGAAAAACCTAAGAATTCCTCATTTTTTAAGATTTTTTTTTCTATTTTCAAGAATCCTTAAAAGTCCTAAAAATAATCCAAAAACTTTCTTTTTCTAAAGTAGTTAAAATATTTTAAGACAACAAAACCTCTTAACAAACATTTTAGCTCATATGCGCATATTTGTCCGCTTTAAATTTTCATCAATGTTGGGGATAATGTGCATTGTATTCGATTCTACATATGGGATAATTATGCGAACATGGACAGAAATTTTGGTTTTTTAAGGAATGCAATAGCTCAGAAAATATATTCAAAAATCTTGTTATTCCACTCTTTAGAGATTAGAAAATCTATCCCTAAGAAATTGTCAAAAAATGCCAAAAAGTTTAAAAGCTTGCATGAAAGAATTTTTTGTCAGTTTAACTTTTTTCATTTCAAATCTCTTGATAATTCCAAAGTGCCACATAATGTCTCAGAAGAAACTTCCTCCCCCAAACGTCCAAAGAAAAACTTCAAATGACCGAAAAGTATTGTTTAAGGAATGAAAACTTTTGGTCACCACACCTCCTCTTTATTCCATTTTTTTTAAAAAACAGCCCCAAACTGATATAGAATCAGCAGCAGCAGATGCACCGAGGATGAACTTTTCGCGACCTGCCCCTCCAGCCCACCCTTCCAACTTTATTATCCAATTAACATTATGCTCACGCGAATAATGAGATAATTTTATGTTATGACTTACTTGAATTGCACGGGGAGGGGGTTGGAAAGAGATTTAGGGAGTCCCAATGGAGCCATTTTAAGCAATCTGTTTCCTAAAAAGCCACATGGTTGTTGTTTTATTGGTGTTTTCATACAGTTTTAATAGAAACAGAATTTAAATTAAAATGAAATTACGACTAGATTTTTTTTTAAAGTGAAAACAACAATTAAATTACTAAATTTGACCACTTATCGAGCCCAGTGTGCCCACTCAAAGAATGACCACATCACCGTGACACTTTTCCCCGTCCCTTGAAGACAATTCCAAAGCTAAACTCAACGCAAATTGGAGTTTTAATTAAAGGACGAGATTTGGGGTTGACTTTTTCGCGCGAAGGCGTTGGCCCGATTTCGGGCGGTGTTACGGTTGGTTGCACGCTAAACGAAACCTGGACGGGGAGGAGAACCCTCTCTTTCTCTGTTGAGCTAGAGTGGATAATTGTACCTCTTTAGGCCACACAAAACGACTCTGGGTTAGAAGGATGAACTTCCGCTAAAAGCTTCTGAACTCTAGGGAAGGGAAATCAATTTGAAGTGTTATTAATGAAAAAAATGACTTCTTTAAAATTTAGAAATTTCAAATATTTTCTAAAAAAAACAATAATAACTCAACTTAATATATTTTTTTTTTTTTTTTTAAATGTATAAAATACCTTCAAGAGACGGTTTTTGTCAGAACTTGCAGCTATTGTGTACAAATTTCCATTTCCACCTCTAGTGTGTAAGTGCCACACCACACACAACGATACTGTTGAAAGTCATCGACCTAGAAAATGAAACTGCACTGCACTTCCACTCGTAGGCAGTGAATGGAAAAAAAATCTTGACAGAAACCAGAATCCCTCGTGTCATTTTTGCTGCATTTTTTATCATAGAGGAAATTCCCAGATGGCAGCACTGTTCAGCGAGGGGTAAATTTTCGTTTTTATAGCAGACGCCATTATGGCAAACTCAAACGTCAAACTTAAAAACAAAAATTCCATGTAAAATCTCACCTGACTGCAGATGTAGTCGTTCGGTTTCATGCAAAAGTCCCCCAGGGCGACGGCACTGGCCAGGTAGATTCCGGACAGCAGCCAGCACACCGTTACCGCCAGCAGGCCGCACACGCTGAAGAAGATGAGGGCGCAGCGCGAGCTGCGCGTGGCGCCAATCACCAGGATGATGCACAGCAGCAGCAGAAACGTCAGAAAGCCGAGCGTGGCGGGCCACCGGAGCTCCTCGTAGAATTCGTACGTCTGGAAGAGAGAGTGAGAGAGGGAAAGCAGTGTGTTTATGTAAATAAAGTGGTTTTTGCTAAACCTAGACAAACGTATTATAAAATTTGTTGCGGCTTCTCCAATATTTCAAGCATTTTCCCAACCATTTCTTATAAACATTGCAGTTTTCTGTTGGATTCCTGAGATACTAAAGTATAAAAATTAAAACAAGTCCTGGGAGTTCTCAGAATATCCCGTCAAAAAATATGTCCAGTTTCTCGAGATTTTTGTAAAAAAAATCGCTTTTGTAACGCTAAACAAATGCGTAGCATAAAAATTAAAAAATTGGGACAATTTCTCGATTTACCATCGACAAATAACGACTGACAATCGAGAAAATCTAGATTAATCTAGTTTCAAAAAAGTCAAGTGATGAGCATGAGCATGAGCATGAGCATGAGCATGGTTGACTGCCAATGAGCTGCTACTCCGTTATTGACAGATCAGCTGAAGTTAAACAATGAATAAAAAATGATCAGTGGGAGCCAACCATCCGTTCACTGTTTAACCTCTGAAGATCCCTACTTTATTAGTCAATACCGGCGCCCTCCCAAGAAGCCTGCAGTTCAACGAAAGGGAGGAATGTTAGTCCGATAGTTGAAGTTGCAGACTCATCAAGCACACAGTTTTTCGCTATATACTTGTTGATACCGCTTGAGACCGTTGAATCCACAGCATCTCCTTCAAGCATCACATGATTATTTATTTTTTTTGGGTTAGTAGGATAAGGTATTGGCTTTTCGATGCCTCCCGAGCTACGACGCTATGGGGAGGACTTTCATAACAGACCCGTCGGCGAGCCTTCCGAGCAACGATGCTATGGGAAGGTCTTTCTGGTTAACACACAAAATCACTCACACACAGTTATTTTGCTCCACTATTAACTCGACGATCAAAAATGTCAGTGCGTCTTTCGATCTTTATATAGAAATGGTTATTTCACCGCAAAAAAATAAAACCTTATTCGAAAAATTAAAACTCAATCCACCCGACGCCGTGCCTTCCGATCAACGATTATATAGGAAGGGCTTTGAAAATCACAAAAAATCACTTTTCACTCCGAATATTGTTTAACGACCACGTGCTCCTTTTGCCAATTATGCACTGATGCCGCTGCATTTTCAGAGGGTAATCTTCTCCTCGCAGCACACAATTCACGACAAAAATGCGAAACAAAAGGCACAAAAAAAAACACATTTCACTCCGAACATTGTTTTACGACCACGCGCTCCCTTTGCCAATTATGCACTATGTTTCAAAAAAGTCAAGTGATCTAAATTAAAAAAAGAAAAACATTTAAATTTAAAAAAATGGAAAGAAATGAAAAACCAGAATTTTTTAAATTTTAAAGAATTTAAAAATATAAGAAATGTTACAAATTTTAAAAATATTTTTTTTTAATTTCAAAAAAAAAGCTGAAATCTAAACCTCTGTCAAATTAAAAAAAAATCAGGAATTAAAAAATAAAAATTTCAAAAATTCATTAAAAATTAAAAAAATATATCTTAATTTAAAAAAAAAATCAAAGTGTTAGAAAAATGTCAAGTCGCAAAATTTTATATTTTTACATCTCTGGAAGTTTTAAACAAAAAAAAAATGCTTTGTAATTTTTAAAATGAGGGAATCTTTTGATTTTTTTATTTTTTTAATTTTTTTCTTTATTTTAAAGTTTTAAAAATTAAAAAAAAACAATACTTTTTTCCAATTTTTTTGTTTTAATTTCAATTATGAAATTTATAAAAGATAAAAAGTGCAAAATTTATGTTATTGCAAAAAATTTAAGAGCTGACCTTATTTTATTTTTTAAAATTTTATTGAAATTAATTAAATCTTGAAAAATTAAAAAAAATACGATGTTAAAAAAAAAAACAAATCTATCAGAAATGTTTAAAAAAAAAACAAAAACCTAAAAAATATCAGAAATTTTTAAAAATATCTTAAATTTAAAAACAATTTAAAAAATTAAAGCAATTTAAAAAAATAGAAATTAAGAAAATTTCAGAAATTTAAAGAATTAAAAAAAATAAACCAGAAATTTCAAGAATTTTTTTTTGATCACACATATCAAAAAAAATTACAAAAATTTAAAAGAATATAAAATTATAAATTTTCTATTCTTTTTAATTTTTGTAAATTTTTGTAATTTTTTTTGATTTGCGTGAATTTTTTGAAATTTCTGGTTTATTTTTTTTTAAGGGTGCACAGCAACGAAGGATGTTGTTGTCTTCTTATTCCAAAATTGTCAAACTTATGGACCCAATCCTGCAACTACGGGATTGTAAAATTAGTGCAATTTTGTTGTAAATTACTTTGTGGACAGTATTTTAGGGGAAGAATTAAAAAATATTTCGATAGTACCCGTAGTTTTAAAGATACTAAAATGTCTGCAACAAAAATCTGGGTGCAAAAGTTCTGGTTGCTGTGCTGTTGGTGCTGTGGTTCCCTAAATTTCTGAAATTTTCATAATTTTTTTTTTAATTTCTTTAATTTTTTTCAATTGTTATATTTAAAGTGTTTAAAAATTTCATGTCTTCATTTTTTTTAAATCTCTGGAACTTTTAAACGAAAAAAAAAATTTTTTGTAATTTTCAAAATTTTTGAATCTTTTGAATTTTTGCCATTTTTGATTTTTTCTTTATTTTAGAAACATTAGGCCGATGCAAATATTTAAAAAAGTTTTTGTCCCTCGGCCCTGGCCGAGGTCAAGGGGGGGGCAAAAAAATAAAAAAATATAGAAATTTAAATAACAAGCCATAGTCTTCAAATTTAAATGAAAAAAGTGTTTTAAAATGCATTTTACACTAGTTCAGTTGTTTTGCAATCATTAGTTTTCAAAAAATCTAAGATCTGACAAAAACAAAAATTGTATCGAAAAAAAAAAGATTTTGCATCGAAAATTTTCAAAAAATCTTAAGAGTTTTTAATAAACCCAAACATGCTAAAAATGATTTTAAACGCTGGAGAATGTATTTTAATTTGATTTCAGCTGGTTGCACTTGAATTTTCATTGAAATTTTGAAGTTTATTGTAAAAATATTTTTTTTGCCCCCTGATTTTTCGGGCCAATTTTGAAGGGGGGGGGTGACAAAAACTTTTAAAAATATTTGTACCAGCCTTAGAAAATAAAAAAAAGTTTTATTATTTTTTTTAATTGAATTTTAAATTTTTAAATAAAAAAAATGCTAAATTATTGTTATCGGAAAAATTTAAAAAGCTAAATTTTAAAGTTTTACTTTTTTTTATCTTGAAAAAAAAATTTATTTTAAAAATATATATCAAAAAAGTTTAAAAAAATTAAAACATAAAAAATTTAAAAAAAATAAAATATCTGATGTTTAAAAAATGTTAGAAATATATATTTTTTTAAATAAAAAAAATATATTTTTTTACCTTTGTCAAAATTTCTAAAAATTTCACGAATCTTAAAAACAACCAGAAATTAAAAATATCACCCTTCACGCCTTATTTTTTTTAAATGTCTTTAACATTTAAATGAAAAAAAAATAATTTTGGAATCTTTTGATTTATTTTGATTTTTTTCAATGTTTTTATATTTTTGAAATTTAAAAAAATATAAAACCAAAAAAATATGTCTTTTGATTTCCTTATTTTTCAATTTTGTAAAAGTTTTAAAAAGTTTTAAAAATGTTATTTTTTTAATTTTTAAATTTCTATTTTATTTGATTTTTTAGCACTTAAAAATTATAAACATTAAAAAAAAAATTTGCGGCTTTAAGTTGTTTTGACGATTTTTTTTGATAAACATGTTCAAAAAATTGTATTACAAATTCCAACCGAAATATTTCGATCCACGATCGGAATTTAACGATAGTATGATCCCGATCTACCATCGACAAATTACGATCGAAATTTGGCTTGAAAAGAATGCTTGAATTGTTACTAACAAAATTGAAAGTTTTATTTTTTTTAAACTTTTCCAATTTTAGCAAAAAAAAATTTTAAAAAAAAATTAACAGTCGAAAAATAAGAATCGAGTGCAATAATCACCATATGTGGTTCCAACACCCAAAATTTTAAAAAAGAGTTATAACACTCAAATAAAAAAAAATACAATGCTGTAACATACATATTTCTTGTAACAAATCTGTTCCTATCAAACCTTTAAGTTTGACTGAATAGTTCAACAGGCAAATATCAAGTTTTTCAATTGAAAAAAGAATATTTTTTTTATTTTAAACCGCATTGTTAATTTTGTAATTATTATGCATTGATTTAAAAAAAATCTTCGATATCATGGAATTTCTTGGCAATTGTGGAATATCACGCTTTCCGCGAAATCGTGAAAATTAACTAGTCCTAAGGAGTTACCCTTCTTAATTGTACAAATAATTTTAGAAGTGAGTTAAATAAATAACTTTGGTCCCTGATCACGATTCTGAGGTCCTTTTGTCGATATCTTGTGACGGAGGGGCGGTACGACCCCTTTCATATTCGAACATTCGGAAAATACGTGTTTTTATCAATAATTTTGATTGTAATGGAGATGATTTGGAAATTTGCTGTCAAAGGAACTGTTGAGTAAATTTGATGGCGTACTCAAAATTCCGAAAAAGAATTGTTCATCAAAAAAACTCACAAACAGTTTTAAAGCATCTGCAATTTTTCTTTATGAAACTTTATAAAAGTTGAACGACATGTTATTAAAAGTATAACCCTCCAATTTTATTAATTATTCAAGATTTTTTAATTTGTGTTTTGCGCACAGATATTATAGGAAAATATTCATTTGTTGTAATTGATTTGAAATCAAATAAATTGCCCTTTGTCCATTATAATTTCAAAATAAACTTGTAAAGTGGAAAACATTTCTAAACTTTTTTTAATAGGTCCTATTATAAGCATATGAAAGACAAATAGGACTTTCTAAAAAAAAATACTCTAGATTTGCAAAAATCTCAATGTTTCTGTTCTGTTTCATAACATCACCAATTAAAATTGATTTCTAACAATTGCTTCCACAGCGAATTCTACACCGCTTCCATTACTAACCATCCAGTTCCTGGGAGCAAAATGTTGAAGATACTTTCCTCAAGTACCTTGTTTGGGCTCAAGTGAGTTGACCTGCGGAGCCTTCGAATTCTTCGTTCTAGAAAGGGGAGTAGAGGGTAGACGACTTGGAGCACCACCACGCAAATTGCCGGAAAATTGGAAAAAGGAGAATCCATCAGCTGGAAAAGAACCAGGGGGGGGATATCTTTGAAGCTTGAAGAAATTATGTAATTTAACTTTCGAGAGAGGTTGAAAGTTTTTGCGAGCAACTTTTCCGACTTCAGAAATGGAAAATTTTCCTGGAAAATTTCTTGTTCTAACTTACGTTAATTAAAATTGACTATAAATAATCAAGAGAGAAGGTTAAAAGTTCAGCTTGAACCGTCTGCAAAGATTCCATCCCTATAACAGCGATTGGTAAACCAAATCAAAAATTCATTCAAGATCAATCCGAGAGAGCTTTCTGCTTTGAATCGTGGACTTCCCCCGCGCTCGGCAATGGGAATGTAATATTGCAACTTTCATCTTCCACCACCGGCGCTCGGCCAAGGGCTTGGGGGGATGTTCGAACCCAAGAACCAATCTCCGCGCGAACCATATTCAATTCACCACCCCCCTCAAATAGAGCATTGGGGGAGGATGGCAAACCAATTGAAATTCGATAAATCCCACCGCTGAAATTGAACTTTTGAAGGAACGTTATTGTTTCAATAGCCCGGGCTCAGCTGGAAGCTTTGGGGCTAGGGTTAAGGGATATTGAATCGTGAAAAGTCGTTGGTTTGAAATGGATTTTCCTCAAATCTGAACCTCGATCAAAGTGACCTCACTGTACGGTATCATCCTGCACCCGGATCCTTCAAGTTGCTGCTGCACTCTATTATCAATCCCAGGCTTGAGATGCATAGGAGAATCCTGGATCCTGGAAAAGGTCTGGTCGGTTCCCAGAAATGTAGAAGTTGATGAAATTGGAAGTAAGACTAAAATAAACATCCATTAAGCCACCATCAGTCCTGCCTCGGCCTCTTACCTCACCTTTCCATTTTTATTCCTCTCATTTACCGGAGGTCGAGGCAAGTAAGTACACGGTTGCCATCCATTTTCATTATCGTGACCCAAATTTGAGAGCAAAAAAATAATAGTACCTATATATTTGCTTCGTTTGCTGTTACATTTGCGGATTCGAGCAGCGTCAATTGTTGAAAAATTCACACTTTCTGAAACATAATCCGGAAAACGAAGACCGACATTACTACTTCAGGGGAAATGGTCGATTGAGCCAGACATGTGACCTTTAGAATTAAATTGAATTATGGATTGAACGTTGAGAGCTTTTTTAAAAAAAGGTTTCGAGTTGAAAAATGTCAGCTTCGATTCCTGAATAGTTTAGTTTGTTTTATTAATTATAATACGCGTTTTGACAACCATAACAAACTATTTTTTGTTATGATATTTAACTCAGCACAAATGAAATACCAGGAAGTTTTGATAAAATTAAAAATTAAAATTAAAGGTTGTATAAACTGTTTTTTTTTTCTCTTTTAGAGATGTTGCAGTTTTAAAACCAAAATTATCTTTCAGCTGGACATCGGGTTTCAAAAATTTGACATTCAGACCATTTTTCAAAAAAACAGTTTTAGTAAATGATTTTTGTATTTTTTTAGGAGAGATATACCATCCTGCATTTTGAGTCTTTTTGTCACATTTAAGGCACAAATTTTGAACGAAAAAAAAATCGTGACATCACCATAAAATTTAACTTTTAAACTAAAAAATTGAAAATCTCATAGAAGTGGCGTGTATTTTCCTTTCGGTGTATTTTTTTCAAAAATCCCATCCAATTTCCTATAAGTTTGTCAAGAACAACTTTTTGATACGATGCAGTAAATTTAAAATACAAGATACAAAAATATTTAAAACACTTACGCCCTTCACAAATGTCATTATCGAGTGTAACTGGCTCCATATGTACAAAAATGGCTTATATAGGCCTTGGATAACATGTCTAAAAAGTTTTATTGAAATCGGAGGAGGTCAGGTACAAAATTACCAGAAAAATTCCTGGTTTGAGCTGGAATTGCTCTATATCACATTATTATTATTATTATTATTATTATTATTTGATTCTTTGTTACGGGTTTGAAATTTCTGAAAATGATATTTTGCTTAAAATTAATAACCCCCCGGGGCATGGCCTTCCTCTAACGTGGGATTTCTGCTCCAGCGCCTCTGACGAGACAGGAGAAACCGGGACCGACGTTTTACTTCACCATCCGATAGAAGCTCAGTGGATAAGGCGGGAATCGAACCCGCGTCTCATAGCATCATCGGGATCGGCAGCCGAAGCCGCTACCCCTGCGCCACGAGACCCACCTTAAAGCACTTATTTTTATTTTTCATCATCGTATTTTTTAAAAATATTACAATTTTTGATGTTAAAATCTTAAATTTTCACAAAAATTCGGTATGTATTAAAAAATATGTATTTTACACTAAACATTGTAACCCAGTAAAAATCTTTGCAAGATTTTGCATCGAGACACCAGATAATCATTAAAAAAAATGTATTTAAAAAAACTAAATAATTTGAGTTTTTTCGCTAAAAATTGTAGAACAGTGACAAAGCCTGCAACCTTTGAGCCCAATAATAGCACGTAGATAAAATTTCCGCCACAATATTCTGAAATAATAGGAATCTAACCAAAAAAAAAATTTATATTATTTTTTTATAAAAAAATTGCATTTATAAAAATTACAAGTTTTTGAGAAAAAAAAAATCACGCTAAAATTTTTTAAAACAGTGACAGAACCCACAACCTTTTAGCCATATAATACGGAAATAAATTGTCCAAAATCAAACCCGACATTTTTTTTTTGACTTCGATTTTTTCATATTTTCGACCTTTTTAAAATGAGGCCTGATTTTAAAATTTTGAAAATATTGATATCGGAAAAATCGAAGAAAAAAAATTGCAAATATTTCGTTTTTTAACATTGAAAAACTGACGAATGGTTGTCGAGTATTCGTCTTTGAAAAATATGATCTAATTGGATGACACTTTTAAAACCCATATTTTATCGATTTTTATTCTTTGTAAGGAAAATCAGCAAACAATTTTCCGAATTTCAAAGTCTAAAACAAAAATTATAGAAAATGTATTATCAGAAATGGACAATGACTTTTTTTTGATAAAAATGTGTCTATCTATTTAAAAAGCCAAAAATATTCCTATTTCAAATCATAAATAAGACCTAAAATTTCTGAAGCTCAAAAATGCGATTAACCAAAAAAAAGCAATAAAATTTTAGATTGCAATTTCGATTTTACTTTAAAAACTGAAATCATTATTTTTTGAAAGATTTTATATTTCCAAAAACACATTTTTATTCGTACTTTTGTAAGGCTATAAAGTTGCGGGTTTTTGCATTATTAGTTTTTTTTTTTAAAAGACGCTTTTAGGGAAATTGATGTTTTGAGAAAAGAAAGGTCAAGGAAAGTCAGCAATTTTTCCAGAGTACCAATTTTTTAAATTCCCAACAAAACCAAAAACTTTTCCGAAGACACCAAATCGATCAGAACATTCCTTCAAAAGATACAAATATTTTTAGAAATGGTCACTCATGGTCACTATCTTTAAAAATCAAAAAACTGCAAATATTTCGTTAAAATCAAACTTTCGGTGGCTATATCTTGAAAACGGAGCCCTTTATCAAAAAATCTGTAAAGTACTTTTCGATTGTAAATTCAATTTTACATCAAAAATTGAGGTAAATTTTTTTTTGTTATAAATTTTCGATTTTTTCCATTTTGGGAAATTGGGTTTTTGTGAATAAAATGTGAATGAAAAAATCGGCAATTTTTTTCCGTGTACCTGTTTTTTTTTCTCCA
Source organism: Culex pipiens pallens (assembly GCF_016801865.2). Taxonomy (NCBI): domain Eukaryota; kingdom Metazoa; phylum Arthropoda; class Insecta; order Diptera; family Culicidae; genus Culex; species Culex pipiens. The sequence goes on from NC_068939.1 coordinate 167,574,198, forward strand.
AAGTCCTCAACAATACCTACAACTTTGCCGAAGACAGAAAATTCTCTCAAAAGTTACAGCTGTTTAAATATTTACGTAACATTTTTTTTGGACAGCTGAGCAATTCTCTACGAAATCGGTCTTTTTTCTTCAATTTTAATTTTTGTATTTTTTAATCCGACTGAAACTTTTTTGGTGCCTTCGGTATGCCCAAAGAAACCATTTTGCATCATTAGTTTGTCCATATAATTTTCCATACAAATTTGGCAGCTGTCCATACAAAAATGATGTATGAAAATTCAAAAATCTGTATCTTTTGAAGGAATTTTTTGATCGATTTGGTGTCTTCGGCAAAGTTGTAGGTATGGATACGGACTACACTGGAAAAAAATGATACACGGTAAAAAAAATTTGGTGATTTTTTTATTTAACTTTTTATCACTAAAACTTGATTTACAAAAAAACACTATTTTTATTTTTTTTTATTTTTTGATATGTTTTAGGGGACATAAAATGCCAACTTTTCAGAAATTTCCAGGTTGTGCAAAAAATTATTGACCGAGTTATGATTTTTTTAATCAATACTGATTTTTTCAAAAAATCGAAATTTTGGTCGTAAAAATTTTTCAACTTCATTTTTCGATGTAAAATCAAATTTGCAATAAAAAAGTACTTTAGTGAAATTTTGATAAAGTGCACCGTTTTCAAGTTATAGCCATATTTAAGTGACTTTTTTGAAAATAGTCGCAGTTTTTCATTTTTTTAAATTAGTGCACATGTTTGCCCAGTTTTGAAAAAAATATTTTTGAAAAGCTGAGAAAATTCTCTATATTTTGCTTATTCGGACTTTGTTGATACGACCTTTAGTTGCTGAGATATTGCAATGCAAAGGTTTAAAAACAGGAAAATTGATGTTTTCTAAGTTTCACCCAAACAACCCACCATTTTCTATCTTCAATATCTTAGCAACTAATGGTCCGATTTTCAATGTTAATATATGAAACATTTGTGAAATTTTTCGATCTCTTCGAAAAAAATATTTTCAAAATTTTCAAATCAAGACTAACATTTTAAAAGGGCGTAATATTGAATGTTTGGCCTTTTTGAAATGTTAGTCTTGATTTGAAAATTCCAAAAATATTTTTTTCGAAAAGATCGGAAAATTTCACAAATGTTTCATATATTAACATTGAAAATCGAACCATTAGTTGCTATGATATTGAAGATAGAAAATGGTGGGTTGTTTGGGTGAGACTTAGAAAACATAAATTTTCCTGTTTTTAAACCTTTGCATTGCAATATCTCAGCAACTAAAGGTCGTATAAACAAAGTCCGAATAAGCAAAATATAGAGAATTTTCTCAGCTTTTCAAAAATATTTTTTTCAAAACTGGGCAAACATGTGCACTAATTTAAAAAATGAAAAACTGCGACTATTTTCAAAAAAGTCACTTAAATATGGCTATAACTTGAAAACGGTGCACTTTATCAAAATTTCACTAAAGTACTTTTTTATTGCAAATTTGATTTTACATCAAAAAATGAAGTTGAAAAATTTTTGCGACCAAAATTTCGATTTTTTGAAAAAATCAGTATTGATTAAAAAATTCATAACTCGGTCAATGATTTTTTGCACAACCTGGAAATTTCTGAAAAGTTGGCATTTTATGTCCCCTAAAACATATCAAAAAATAAAAAAAATTAAAAATAGTGTTTTTTTGTAAATCAAGTTTTAGTGATAAAAAGTTAAATAAAAAAATCACCAATTTTTTTTTACCGTGTATTATTTTTTTTCAGTGTAGTCCGTATCTATACCTACAACTTTGCCGAAGACACCAAATCGATCAAAAAATTCCTTCAAAAGATACAGATTTTTGAATTTTCATACATCATTTTTGTATGGACAGCTGCCAAATTTGTATGGAAAATTATATGGACTAACTAATGATGCAAAATGGCTTCTTTGGGCATACCGAAGCCACCAAAAAAGTTTCAGTCGGATTAAAAAATACAAAAAAAATCGAATGACCGAAATCCTAGAGAACTGCTCAGCTGCCAAAATTATATGAAGACGTGTATGGTTGAACCAATGACACAAAATAGCTCTTTGGTCATATCCCGCATAAAAAAGTACCATATAAAAACTTTTTTTCATATGGTAATTGAACTTTAAACTATATTGTTACTACCATTTCCAAAAATGTTTGACTACTATTTTAAAAATGGTATTTATATGGTTGGCATGAATTTTTACTATCTCACAAATGGTTTAACCATCTGGCATAAGGGTGGTTAGCAATGGTAACCTTAAAAAACTCAGTACTATTTTCGTCAAAAAACTGTTTGTTGTATGGTAAATAAATGGTTTAAGTACTATTTGGCAAAAAGTAACCTTAAATCAAACAGTTCACAAATGGTTTAATATAGTTAAATTTTAATTTTGGGAAATTGAAAAAACGATTTCACAAATAGTTACCATTTCTCAAAGTGTCATTGTATGATCCAATATGGTAATCAAATGGTAATTTTTTATCCGGGATGGAAGGCCCCAACAGAGTTTGAGGCAAATCAAAATATCGGCCGATTTAGTATCGAATTGTTCAAATTATAGAAGTTAAACTTGCAGTAATAAAAATTGATGGTTTTAAAAAGAATGTAAATGTTATTTGTTTTAAACTTAAATAAGTCTAGAAAATTACTCTGGAATACATAAGGGATACCAAAATGCGAAAAATTAAATCTCAAAATTTCCCAAAATGCACTCACATCGAGCAGATTTTTCAGCGTCAGGTCGGAGTACGAGGGCCGGGTCAGGTAGACGACCGTCTCGAGCGCGTTGATGGCGAGCGTCGTGTTGTCCTTGACCATCTTGACCGTGTCCTGGAGCAGGTACAGCGCCGTTTGGTTGTACAGCTGCGGCGGCTGCTCCAGCTTGGCTTCCAGCTCGGACAGGACCACCTTCGACTTGAGATTCTGCTTCACCATCTCGGTCTGCGAAAAGAAAGAAAGAGGAAAAAATGAAAACAGCAATTCATTAGTGATGGGAGGAGGGGAGTGGTTTGTTTGTGAGATTATTACAACTAGAGGAAGAACAAGCCACTACTATTCAGAGCGGCTGGGCAACGAGTAATTAACGTTAATGAAAATTGATTTGACTTTCTGCGAGGGATCTCCCAAGAACCAACCGCAACGGCTTCTCTGGAGGTTGATGCACGGAGAAAAATGGTTTTAAATATTTTGTTAACAATATGATTTAATTTTACCAGTTTTTGTTATTGTTTTTATTTGTCGAAGATTTTTGATCTTTTTCGTGAACTTCCTAGCCCAACATTTCCAACAGTGTCCTCCCTGGACCATTCTGTAAGTGCGCCACCATTTATCTTTTCTCGGAAAGGGATTCCCTTCTTCCCTCCTAGGGAAAAGAAAGAGCAAAAGATTGTGTGATGGCTGATGTTGTCCATGACCACCACCAGCCAGCATCTCTTGGCGCATAAAACGCCGACTATTTATGATGGGTGCAAAATGCTTCTTCCGACCAGCCTCACTCTCTCTTCCGTTCTGTCCGCTTGTATAAACCCACTATAATTCCTTGTCCGCCGTCATGTTTTTGGGTTGTGTTTTAATTTTTGTTCTGCTCACTTCCCAGGGTCCTTGCTCAACCAAGATTACGATGGTGTAGGCTTGAATGAAACAGCAATTCGGGTGTGAGGATTGTTCTACGAGTTGTGAGAAGTTTGTTTTGTTAAGTGAGGGTAAATAAAGTAATAAATGTCAGAGGCACAACAATTTGATCAATCTTGAAAAGTGTTGATTATTAAGTAACAGTATGTCGAAAATGCTGGTTGCATTATGTTTAAACTGATCAAATCAGAATTCTGAGCATTTTGTCAATTTTCCAATTTTGCCAATTTTGAAATTTTTGCCATTTTTTCCAATTTTACCAATTTTGACATTTTTGACATTTTTGTCACTTTTGACCATTTAGACATTTTTGACCATTTTGACATTTTTGTCAATTTTGACAATTTTGACAATTTCGACAATTTTGACAATTTTGACAATTTCGACAATTTCGACAATTTTGACAATTTTGACAATTTTGACAATTTTGACAATTTTGACAATTTTGACAATTTTGACAATTTTGACAATTTTGACAATTTTGACAATTTTGACATATTTTGACATATTTTACCATTATGACATTTTTTACCAATAAGACAATGTTGACAATTTTGACAATTTTGACATTTTTTACCATTTTGACATTTTTGACCAATAAGACAATGTTGACAATGTTGACAATGTTGACAATTTGACAATTTTGACAATTTTGACAATTTTGACAATTTTGTTTGACAATTTTGACAATTTCGACAATTTTGGCAATTTTGTCAATTTTGACAATCTTGATAATTTTGACAATTTTGACAATTTTGACAATTTTGACAATTTTGACAATTTTGACATTTTTTACCATTTTGACATTTTTGACCAATAAGACAATGTTGACAATGTTGACAATGTTGACAATGTTGACAATTTTGACAATTTTGACAATTTTGACAATTTTGACAATTTCGGCAATTCTGTCAATTTTGATAATTTTGACAATTTTGACAATTTTGACAATTTTGACAATTTTGACAATTTTGACAATTTTGACAATTTTGACAATTTTGACAATTTTGACAATTTTGACAATTTTGACAATTTTGACAATTTTGACAATTTTGACAATTTTGACAATTTTGACAATTTTGACAATTTTGACAATTTTGACAATTTTGACAATTTTGACAATTTTGACAATTTTGACAATTTTGACAATTTTGACAATTTTGACAATTTTGACAATTTTGACAATTTTGACAATTTGGACAATTTTGACAATTTTGACAATTTTGACAATTTTTACAATTTTGACAATTTTTACAATTTTTACAATTTTTACAATTTTTACAATTTTGACAATTTTGACAATTTTGACAATTTTGACAATTTTGACAATTTTGACAATTTTGACAATTTTGACAATTTTGACAATTTTGACAATTTTGACAATTTTGACAATTTTGACAATTTTGGCAATTTTGACAATTTTGACAATTTTGACAATTTTGACAATTTTGACAATTTTGACAATTTTGACAATTTTGACAATTTTGACAATTTTGACAATTTTGACAATTTTGACAATTTTGACAATTTTGACAATTTTGACATATTTTGACATATTTTACCATTTTGACATTTTTTACCAAAAAGACAATGTTGACAATTTTGACAATTTTGTCAATTTTGTCAATTTTGTCAATTTTGACAATTTTGACAATTTTGACAATTTTGACAATTTTGACAATTTTGACAATTTTGACAATTTTGACAATTTTGACAATTTTGACAATTTTGACAATTTTGACAATTTTGACAATTTTGACAATTTTGACAATTTTGACAATTTTGACAATTTTGACAATTTTGACAATTTTGACAATTTTGACAATTTTGACAATTTTGACAATTTTGACAATTTTGACAATTTTTACAATTTTGACAATTTTGACAATTTTGACAATTTTGACAATTTTTACAATTTTTACAATTTTGACAATTTTTACAATTTTTACAATTTTTACAATTTTTACAATTTTTACAATTTTGACAATTTTGACAATTTTGACAATTTTGACAATTTTGACAATTTTGACAATTTTGACAATTTTGACAATTTTGACAATTTTGACAATTTTGACAATTTTGACAATTTTGACAATTTTGACAATTTTGACAATTTTGACAATTTTGACAATTTTGACAATTTTGACAATTTTGACAATTTTGACAATTTTGACAATTTTGACAATTTTGACAATTTTGACAAGCTGACGACAGCAAGCAAGCGACAGCTATAAAGTAAACTTCGTTTTCCGGACGATCGAGTCTGGACTGTACTGTCAAATATTTATTATTTATGATGATTTTTTTAATTCATGATGCATAATTCGTCCTTTTGTTACTAATTTTTTTAAGAAACCAGCAATATTTGAATAAACTTTGTGAGTAAATATTTCATTAAAATGAAAACACAAATCTGAATGGGAATGCCGATTTATTTCGTGTTCTTCAGAAATAGTAATTTTATTTAAAAAAAAAAGTTGTGAAATTATGTGTTGTAAAGGAAAAAAGGCTTCAAATAAATTATAAACAACGGATTTAAAAATAATTGTCTCTGATGATATGCATTGAAATGTGTTTTAAAAAAGACTAAAATCAGTCTTAAATAAAGTAAAAACCAGATTTAAAAGAATTTCAATCAATTATCTATTCTTAGAAATTGATGGCTTCCGCAAAACTGTAGGTTTAGATAAGGACTATTTAAAAAAAAATAGATACTCGAAAAAAAATGCAATTTTTATTAACTTATCTTATATTATACTTACATTAACAAAATGATTTTGACTAACTTTCCCATCTTCAATAATTTTAATTTTTTGATATGTATTAGTGGACAAAAAGTGTCAACTTTTGAGCTCTATGGTCTACGTTCTGTTTTGGGTCAAGCTGTGATTTTCATTTTTGTTTTTTTTTTCTGCATTTCATTTTCACTCTTATTTCCATTCTTTTTCATAAAAAAATTTGGTTTTATTTAGATCTAAAAATGTCTAGAAAACACAAACTCTTCTCAATGAAAAACTGAGTTAAAAATGCCTTATTTGAATTCACATTGTAACAGATCATCTTTTACAAAAAAAAATCTTTAGCTTGATGAATTTGTTTTGAAGTAAAAAATAAGATCTATTTCATTCCTCGACCAGACAATACCACCGTAATTTATTCGCACCTATCAAGTTTATTCAAATTTCCTTAAAAGCTAAACTTTTCAATAAAGGAAAAGGACCTTAACAGAGAGAGAGCATCCTTGACCGCACACTCGAGTTGGCTTCTCTAATGACTTTTACAACTTGGTCGTTCCAAGTTCGCTGGCGTGTCCGTCCTGGACGACACCAAAATCAACCTTTTCAACCAGCCAATTGTCACCATTGTCGGACCAACTTACCAACTAACTAAACTAGTTTTGCGTTGATAATCCTCCAAACAAAACTGCTCGAAAAAGTCATTCAGAGGGGCTTCCGGAAACGGCCCCAGCCACCAAGTCTAGACCAGTTTTCAAGTTCTGCAATCCATCCAACTACTTGCACACACACACAGGCTCACACAAAAACACACACACTTCATTCAAGTCCGATCCGGGGTGTGTGAGGTAACTAGCCTGCACCTACTAGTAGCAGCTACTAAACTATCATGTTTCAACCGACCACAAGGAAAACAAGTCCTGGCCAGGTGGGAGGGGGAAGAAGAGTGGACGGGGTAAAAGTTTAATGGATAGAACCATACCGCAGACTACCGAATCCGGTGTTGAGGGGATAGGGAGGGAAGGAGGACTAACAGGTTCCAGCAGGTCTGGCAGGTCTGGCTGGCCTGCCTGAAGAGCCCACAACAAGTTTAACAACTCACGAGGAATCATGAACGAACGAATGGGCCTTCATAATGCCATTTAGCTGCGAGAATGTTCGTGAGGGGAGTGTGTGTGTGAGTTTTTGAATGATTAGTGCAGTTTACCGTGAACTGTTTAGAAATTTAAATTTCTTTTAGGACAAAATTACTTGTTCCGATAGTGTGATTAAATTGATTATGTTTCTTTTTTGTGGAATTATTACAAATTACCATGTGATGAGGACTTCTCGAAACAAATAGTTTTTTCTCTATTTCTTTGAGATTTTGTTGGTAAAATCAATGTGTTTTTTTTTTGTGGAAATTGTCAAAATTTGCCATTTGTCTTACCCCTGGCGTAGGTCACCCTATGGGTCAAGCAAAATACTACGGATCTAATTATATCGGCCTTCAGTCCAAATTTAAGCCCGATACGATCACTTTTGTGTTGTTTTGTGCTCGTTTCAAATGGAATTTCTGGAACTGGGTGTAGTTGGTGATAAGGACAATTTAGGAAAAAATATCTTATTAATATCTTATTATCTTATTTTTCTCAAAAAATTAAATTCTCGAAAACATCTATTATAAATTATTATAAAACTAACTATACTAAGTACATTTTTCAAATTGGCGAGGGCAAAAAATATAATAATTGAAACTACAAGCCAAAAAATCAACATTTCAATGAAAAATCCATTGGAAAGTGCATTATACCTACATGCATTGCATTTTTAACATCTTTCTAAAATCGACTTAACTCAACCATATCATGTTAAATTTGTAATGCTTTCACTAAAATATATTTTTTTGAAAATGTAGTAAAAATACTTAAAATTGTTCACAAAACACCGTATTTTTCGAAAATACTAAAATTTTCACGAAATACCGTATTTTGGACAATACGCAAATTTTTAAATTTGCAATATGGGTATCAAACGAAGCAAAATTTGGTATGCTTCTTCACATTACTATACTTTTTTTTTGGAAAAAACAATAAAAATCACAAAATACCGTATTTCTTCGAAAATATTTTTTTTTATTTGCAATATGGGCATCAGACGAAGCGACATTTTGTATGCTTTTCGCTTTATTAGTCTTTTGAAAAAAAACAAAAGTTCACAAAATACCATATTTTTGGAAAATACTAAAATTTTCAAAATAAGCAAATTTAGGTATCAAACGAAGCAAAATTTGGCATGCTTTTTCACATTACCGGTTTTTTTTTTTAATACAAAAAAAAATAATCAAATTAGTATTTTTTCGACTTTTTTCCAAATTGGCAATCAAACGAAGCGAGATTTTGTATGATTTTAAACTTGTGTTAATTTTTTTAAATTCAATTTTTTTCACAAAATTCACGTATTTTTCGAAAATACTAAAATTTTTAAAATATGCAATTTAGGTATCAAACGAATCGACATTTTTTACCCTTTTCAAAAACCTTAAAAAAATAAATTTTCGCAGAATACCATATTTTTGGAAAATATTTCAATTTTTAAATTTGTGATATGGGTATAAAAAGAAGCAATATTTGGAATGCTTCTTCAATGAACTAGTTTTTTTGTTGAACAAAGCAAAAAAATCACAAAATACCGTATTTTTCGAAAAATACTCCATTTTTTTAAATTTGCAATTTTATCAAACGAAGCGAAATTTTGTATGATTCTTCACTTTAGTAAAGCTTTTTAAATTCAAAAACTATTTTTGAAAAATACGTAACATTGTGAAAATATTTGTGTATTTCAGAAGACTCTAATAAAGCAAAAAAGTATAAAAAAATCGCTTCGTTTGATACCCATGTTGCAAATTATGAAAATTTTAGTATTTTCGGAAAAATACGCTATTTTGAGAAAATTTTATTTTTTAGCAAAAAAAAAACATTTGTGGTGAAATGAAAACGCATACAAAATTTCACTTTATTTGGTACCCGTATTGTAAATTTTGAATATTTTGTTATTTTCCAAAAAATACGGTTATTTGTGAAAATTTCAGTATTTTACAAAAAAATAAATAAAATAAAACAGAAATGAAACAGCACACAAAATTTTGCTTTATTTGAAACCCGTATTGTAAATTTTGTGTGGCAGTGCGTGGCCGAATGGTTACGCTGTCCGCTTTGTAAGCGGATGATTCTGGGTTCAATTCCCATCTGCTCCAACCTTCCATCGGATGAGGAAGTAAAATGTCGGAGTCGTCTCCATGCCATAAGTACAAACAACACACCAAACCAAGCCTACTCCGGTGGAATCGCTGGCGGCGGTTGGACTCGCAATTCAAAGGTCGTCAGTTCAAACACTGGGGAAGAAGGTTCCTTGGAGTAGAAAGAAGTTTGGGTGCTCTCCCCATTCAAGCCTTCGGACTCCTAGGTTCGAGCAGAAACTTGCAATAGAGACCACAAAAGACCCGGGGGTCGTTAATGTGGATGATTTTTTTGATTGGAAATTTTGGAAATTTTGTTATTTTCGAAAAAATACGTTTATTTGTGAAAATTTGACTATTTTACAAAAAAAAAATTAAAACAAAAATGATACAGCACACCAAATTTTGCTTCGTTTGATACCCATCCCATATTCCTAAAACATTAAATAAAATTTGTACCAGCCTTATGTATTATGGTATCGAAAAAGACAACTTTTGTCTAAGAAGAGAATGGTCAAAATTAATTTTAACTGAGATATGATTTTTTGAATTTTCACTTTAAATTCTAGTAATTATTAAAACAAAAAACCAAATAGCGATAATTTTGTTTTGAAAAATGCATAGTTTTTTTAATTTTAAATAGACAATTTTTTTTTATATTTGACATTTTTTTTTTTTTGAGAAACTGTCTATTTATCACGACTTTTTGGATAAATTTTTCAGGCGATGAGACGATGCAAAGAATAGGAGGATATGAGAAAGGTAAAAAGATAATTTTTGGCTCTTTTTTATAAAATATATATTCAATAAATCTAGTACAAAAATAAAAACTAAATATTTTATCATAAGCATTAATTTTTAAGATATCAACGAATTTATAAAAAATATTTCACGCTCCCTCCGTGTACGCACGAGAGCATGCAGCTAGTGCTCAGTGCTCCATCGTTTTTTCGATTTTTTTCGCCGTAATTGATTGTGGTTACCCGCGAGTTTGCTTCTCCAGCATGCCAAAGGCCGGCCGTGGCCGTGGCAGTTCGAGTGCGGCCTCGAAAAACCCGCGAAGTTCGTCTACCGGCCGTGTGCAAAAAGGTAAACAAACCAACGCCGCGTCGTCCGCCATCGCGCAGGGGAGCGTGAGCGCAGAAGGAATCGACAAAAAGTTACTACACCCCGGATATGTTCCAAGATCACCAGTGCGAACCCGTTCGGGTACCTCCGGTGCCACGACCAGTGGCACATCAACATCCGCCAACATTCCCATCAGGAACGAGTTCCAGATGCTGAGCGACGACGAAGAAAACAACAACAACACCGACGGTAGCACCACTACCGACGACGACGACGACGATGGTCGTGCACGGAAAAAAGTGCCGACGCCAAAAAAGAATAATTCTCCAACGGAACGAAGACCACCTCCAATTTTTGTTTTGGACACGTTGGCGGACGATGTTGACGAGTTGCTGGAAGGCCTCGGATATTGTCTGAAAATCGGTAAGTCGGCAGTGCAAGTGATCACACTGAATAAAAAGAGCTTCGACCTGGTGTTTGAAGAATTGAAGCGTAGCAACTTCAACTTCTACACATTCAACCCCGAGAAGCCTCCTGTTAAGGTCGTCTTACAGGGTTATCAAGACCGTCCTATCTCCGACCTGAAGGGTCACCTTTCGGACGCCGGAATAAAACCGCGGGAGATTAAAGTGCTCTCGCGCAAGACAACGGTAACAGGTACACACACACTGTACCTGTTGTACTTCGACCGCGGCACCGTCAAGATCCAAGACCTGCGGCGGACTAAGACGTTGGACGGTTTTTGGGTAAACTGGCGGTTTTACACCAAGAACCCGACGGACGTAGCGCAATGCCACCGTTGCCAGAAATTCGGCCACGGCTCGCGGAACTGCAACCTCCGGCCCCGCTGCGTGAAGTGCGGTGAGTCACACCTCTCGGAGGCGTGCGCACTGCCACGAAAGGCGGACTTGGGGGACAAGGCAGAACAAACCAAGCCGCGCGTAAAGTGCGCCAACTGTGACGGCAACCATACCGGCAATTACCGCGGATGCGTCGCGCGCAAGGCCTACCTCGAGGAGCAGGAAAAGAGGAAGAAGAAAGCGTCCCACCCTCCTCAGCGAAGTACGAGCGCAGCCGTTCCTGCAGCTGGACAGCTTACGGTTCCAGCGGAAAACTCAGCGTTCCCTCCTGGTTGGGGGCGTTCGTTCGCCAGCGTGGTCGCTGCCGGTAGCGGCAGTACGGCCCAGCAAGAAGTCACCGGGGAAGATCTCTTCACCCTGCCGGAGTTCTTTGCTCTCGCGGGGGAGATGATGACGCGGTTTCGGAGCTGCCGGAACAAGGCAGAACAATTCCTGGCCCTTGGGGAACTGATGATCAAACACATCTACAAAGGATAAATTACCTGTGATCTAGATATAAGCTTTCTCTTCCTCTATCCCCTTTCCTTTGCAATTTCTGTAAGTTTTTTTTATAGTTTTTTCTTACTCTTGCTAGTGCCTTAGTTAAAGAAATAATTGTTCCTAAATGGATTATGATGCAACACACAGCTGTAAGGAACTCCAAAACTCTGTTATGCACTTCAAAATAACTCATTGTATCTTGATTATTCACCAATAAAACCGAATTGAAAAAAAAAGAATAAAAAATATTTTCCTTGGTTAAAAACTTGAATTAAAAAACACAGTGGCCTTTTGCGAATGAGCAAAAAATTAAAAATAGCATCATTTTTTTTAATTTGAACAAAAGTGTATCATAATTAATTTGCTATAAATTAAAGAAATGATAATAAGCAAAATAGAAATAGTAGTTTATGCAACAAGTTGCAAAAAGAGGATTTTTTCAGCACGAGTCGTACATTTATCCAACGAGGTTTACCGAGTTGGATAAATACGACGAGGGCTGAAAAAATCAAGTTTTGCAACGAGTTCCATACAAAATTTTTTGCAATTCCGAAAAACACCCATTGAGTGAAATTTTAAGTCAAATTTTCATGTATTTTGTCAATAAATCGTTTAAATCAAAAAATGTTGAAAAGTGTTACATTTCGAAACAAGTGCTGAAAAGTTCAACTTTTCAGCAACCATTTCAGTGCTGAAAAGTAGAACTTTTCAGCATTTATTTTGAAAAATGTTGCTATTCGATTCTGTTATTTTTGGTACAGAAAAGTAGGTTATTTCGTCGTTCAAGAATGACAGGAAAAGTAAGTAGTTTCACAACGGAATTGCAAAAAATTCCATTTTTATAATTTTCGAGTGAATGTTTTTACGACATGTCGTTATTTTAGTGGCAGTCTAGTCATATTTTTTTTAATTAAAACCACTTTATATGAACATATATTTTCAGAGGAATTTAAAAATGTCTGTAAATTTTTTTTTTTCAAAAACACAAAATTCGAACCCACTGTGCGCGTAGCCCCTTGGACTCAAGCCAAAGCAGTTCTACAACCAGGTGCAACAACCAGCCAGGCCTACGCCAGAAGTTACGAGCTTTCCTCCCTTCCCAGGGTGGGTAGGCCGTAGGTGTACGTGCGTGTTTGGAACATGTTGCTCGTGCCTGATTTGCGGTTGCCGTTGATGGGCGAATTGTGGCTTTCCGAGGAACAGGTCAATAAGGGAGGGGGTAGTTGGTGCTTCCCGGGAGCCAATGCATGATTAATGGGATGCAATTAATTTCTATGAATTGGATTTGATCAGGCGAGGCGACCGCCCTAAGGATAAGGCGATGGTCAACTGATTAAAAGCGGTTGGAAATTAAGGGCTAAACTCACCTGGTTCCTCACGTTCAGGATCAGCTGTTCGATCTTCCTCCCGGAACCAAAAATCTGCAGCACGCCGTTGTGCAGGTCATCGTTCCCGTACAGCCCGAGTCCGATCGAGGCACAGCACACGATCGCGAAGAAGATCAGCGTGCACTTCTGGCAGCCGTGGGACTTGGGCTTGCGCGGCTTCCGGTCGCAGCACCGGGTCAGCAGATACAGCAGCAGGAACACCAGCGAGATGATGAGCAGCGCGGCCGGAATCGAGGCCAGGATGCCGAGACTCTGTGGGAAGAGAAATAGATGGAATCAGTTGGGTGGATCTGGGCGGAAATTGAAAAATTACACATGATTAGATCCCGACGACGACGCTGATTACTGATAAACAAAGTGGGACAAAAGTTGGAAGAGATAAACTCAGTTGCAAGAGAAAAGTCAAAAAACAATATCGACGTAATTTTTAGTTTATTTCCACTAAAAGTTTCAACAACTTAAATTTTGACTTCTCCAACTTCAAAACCAAAAAAACAGTTTTATTTTGTCTTCAAACAACTGACACTACATGGCGTCGTGTGTCGTTAACGGTGGCCGGTAGCAGCTCGTTGAGTCTCATTGGTTACGAAGGTTGCCGCGGTCTACAACAGCTCAGCTCAGCCCTCCGCCGATTTCTTCAAATAGCGCGCCGAGATTGACACTGAAGGCCGTCGCCAGTAAAGTGGCTCGCTCGTGATTGGAAGTGAACACCGCACCGTGTAGTGCAGCAGCACGTTATCGGTAATCAGTGCTCTAAAGTGCTACTTTTCGTGCAGATAAGTGGCATGGGCTGATCTCGGGCAAGGCGCGAAAATGATTGACATTTTTGGCGGATTTTTGAAATTTTGTTATATCGAAGACAAATAGGATAAATTCCATGGAACGACCATTCCATATATTGAAAAAAAAAATTAAATTTAAATTACAAGACAAAAAAGTCGAGATTATTTGGAGTATATTTAGTATTTTGAATTTTGACTTGCTTACAATATATTTATGTACTAAGAATTTTACTTATTTAAAAAAAAACGGTAAAGTTAAGATCGGTTAACCAACTGTCAGAAAGAACAAAATTTAACCGAATTTCGGTTGTACGATGAACAATAATGAAACTCATTACCGGATATTGGTAAGTTTGTAACAAATTCGGTAATTTTCATTTACCGAACTGTTCAGCTGTTCAAAATTCGGTAGACTGTACCGAATTCGGTAAAAAAATAAGTATCTTAAGTATTTAATGTATTTTTAAGTATTTAAAAAGTATTTTTAAGTATTTTTAAATATTTTGATTTTTTTGTAAGTATTTTAAAGTATTTTTAAGTATTTTTAAGTTTTTTTAAAGTATTTTTAAGTTTTTTAAAAGTATTTTTAAGTATTTTTAAGTATTTTTAAGTTTTTTTTTAAGTTTTTTTAAGTGTTTTTAAGTGTTTTTAAGTATTTTTAAGTATTTTAAAGTATTTTAAAGCATTTTAAAGTATTTTAAAGTATTTTAAAGTATTTTAAAGTATTTTAAAGTATTTTTAAGTATTTTTAAGTATTTTTAAGTATTTTTAAGTATTTTTAAGTATTTTTATGTATTTTTAAGTATTTTTAAGTATTTTTAAGTATTTTTATGTATTTTTAAGTATTTTTAAGTATTTTTTAAGTATTTTTAAGTATTTTCAAGTATGTTTAAGGATTTTTAAGTATTTTATAATATTTTTAAGTATTTTAAAGTATTTCTTAGTATTTTTCATTTATTTTTAAGTACTTTTTAAGTATTTTTAAGAATTTTTTAGTATTTCTAAGTATTTCTAAGTATTTTTAAGTATTGTAAGTATTTTTAAGTAATTATTAGTAATTTAAAAGTATTTTTAAATTATTTTTTAAGTATTTTTTCAGTATTTTAAGGTATTTTTAAGTATTCTTAAGTATTATTAAGTATTTTCCAAAGTATTTTTAAAATATTTTTTAAGTATTTTTTCAGTATTTTTTAAAGTATTTTGATGTATTTTGAAGTATTTTCAAGTATTTTTAAGTATTTTTAAATTATATTCAATTATGTTTAAGTATTTTAAGTATTTAAATTAGGTTTTTTAAAGTATTTTAAGTATTTTAAGTATTTTAAGTATTTTAAGTATTTTAAGTATTTTAAGTATTTTAAGTATTTTAAGTATTTTAAGTATTTTAAGTATTTTAAGTATTTTAAGTATTTTAAGTATTTTAAGTATTTTAAGTATTTTAAGTATTTTAAGTTTTTTAAGTATTTTAAGTATTTTAAGTATTTTAAGTATTTTAGGTATTTAAAGTATTTCAAGTATTCTATTTTTTTTAGTATTTTAAGTATTTTAAGTATTTTAAGTATTTTATGTATTTAAGTTATTTTAAGTATTTTAAGTATTCTAAGTATTTTAAGTATTTTAAGTATTTTAAGTATTTTAAGTATTTTAAGTATTTTAAGTATTTTAAGTATTTTAAGTATTTTAAGTATTTTAAGTATTTTAAGTATTTTAAGTATTTTAAGTATTTTAAGTATTTTAAGTATTTTAGGTATTTTAAGTATTTTAAGTTTTCTAAGTATTTTAAGTATTTTAAGTATTTTAAGTATTTTATGTATTTAAGGTATTTTAAGTATTTTAAGTATTCTAAGTATTTTAAGTGTTTTAAGTATTTTAGGTATTTTAAGTATTTTAAGTATTTTAAGTATTTTAAGTATTTTAAGTATTTTAAGTATTTTAAGTATTTTAAGTATTTTAAGTATTTTAAGTATTTTAAGTATTTTAAGTATTTTAAGTATTTTAAGTATTTTAAGTATTTTTAGTATTTTAAGTATTTTAAGTATTTTAAGTATTTTAAGTATTTTAAGTATTTTAAGTATTTTAAGTATTTTAAGTAATTTAAGTATTTTAAGTATTCTAAGTATTCTAAGTATTTGAAGTATTTTAGGTATTTTAAGTTTTTTAAGTTTTTTAAGTTTTTTAAGTTTTTTAAGTTTTTTAAGTTTTTTAAGTTTTTTAAGTTTTTTAAGTTTTTTAAGTTTTTTAAGTTTTTTAAGTTTTTTAAGTTTTTTAAGTTTTTTAAGTTTTTTAAGTTTTTTAAGTTTTTTAAGTTTTTTAAGTTTTTTAAGTTTTTTAAGTTTTTTAAGTTTTTTAAGTTTTTTAAGTTTTTTAAGTTTTTTAAGTTTTTTAAGTTTTTTAAGTTTTTTAAGTTTTTTAAGTTTTTTAAGTTTTTTAAGTATTTTAAGTATTTTAAGTATTAAAAAAAGTAAGTATTTTATGTAAGTTTAGCAAGTTTTTAATCGTTTGATGAAGAATTACCAATAAAAAATGAAGGAAATATGGTTCAATTGCTTCCTGACTTTATGAAAACAGGACGGGGAAGCCCTACAAACCTTAAAAAATTGAAATATGTACATTTGAAAACAAAAATTAGGATTTTTTTAGAATTTATAAACAAAGTTGTTCCTTTTTTCAATGTTCGGATAATATTGTCTAATGACTTTTTTTAAGTTAGTGGCTCTCCCCTAAATTACTGTCACCGTCAACGCGGGGAGGCCGCACACTCTTTATCGGTTGGCATCGATCTTATTTTCTTCGAAATGTGGTCTTCGCGCTCGGGCTTGCACCGGTGGTAATAAAATATGCAAAGTTGTTCCACTAGTACCCCGTACTGGTAGGTTTCGTAAAACAGAGAGTGAACCCCAAATGGGCGTGATGCATGCAATTTACTGCAATTGAACACCTCACTCTTCCTACGCAGCCTGGAAATACGTTGTCGTGAGAAAGTGGCAGCTTTTTGAGGTTATGTTTTTTTTTGTGAAAATGTAGAAAAAACGTGATTTAAAATTTAAGTTTGTTTGTAACATACGGCCAAAGCGACCAAATCTTGAATGGTATGAAAATTGATATCGTCAATTTTCCTTAAATAACCGGCACAATTTGGGCTGGAAAAAGGGAGTGAAAGGTGAACAAGTGGGGCAGGCTAGTGGAAGAGGGGGTTTGCTAAACGCGAAATGTGTCCGCTGCAGGAGCAATAATATTATATACCAACCGACCGTAAAATAAGCAACGCGTGTTTGCCTCCACAGGGCGGACCGAGAATGTCGGAATAACCCGTTGTGAAAATTAGAAAATGTACAACCTTTTCAAATTTTTTGTATGTCATAAATTTGACAGGGGCCTTCTCTATGATCAAAGAAGCCATTTTGACTATCATTTGGAATTTTACATCTTAAGCCCTTTTCAAAACCGAAAAATTGTAGAAGTATCGCAAAAATCAAATAAAAAAAAGTGAAATACTTTTTGCTTTCAAATCCGATTGACCGTTTTTCCAATTTTCCATTTTTCTTTCAAAAAATTGGCAACACTGCAATTTGAAAAAAATAATATTCTTTTTCCATTTTGTCCATTCCGTTCTCAAGATAAAAATTCTGGAATATTTAGTGCCTGTTTTTGTATGAAAAGCTGTCAAATTTGTAAAATAAAAAATAAACACGAAAAATTATAAATTTTGGAGGGTTGCTCTGTTGACAACTTTGCTGAGTAGGTCCAAAATAGGTTCATAACTCGATTGCAAGATTCAATACAATAAAAATAGGTTCAATTTGTAATTCATTAGAAATATGATGATACTAAATCTTTTGATAGTCACTGTAATTATATGACACACACTTGAACTAGCATTTTGAACCGCTTGGAAGTGGTAAGGAACAAATCGGTGCCTGTTTGGTGTGTGTGTCTGTGTGTGTGTTCGTCCGTGTGTTTACACCGAAAAACCACCAAAACCGCAAACTCGCAAACTGTGTACACGTGTGTATGTGTGAATGTGTGCGTTCGTATGTTTATTTACGTTCGTGTGCAACCATATCGTTCAGCAATCTAATCGATAACGGCCATCAAGCGTTTAACGAGCAGATTTTTTTTTTCGGGTGATCAAATTCATTCCACTAGTTGACTACGTTTTGAAAAGGGCGCAATTTTGACAGGCGGTGCACGGAAAATTTATTTAACCAAAATTTTGATTTCTCTTAGAAACTTTTTAAAAGTTCTCAAATAATAAAAAATAGCAAGTTTCAAAATGATGCATCTTTCAACAGTGATGGAATGAGTCAATATTGGCAATTTCAAGGTTGCTGCCTCTATCCATCGACTATTATGTTGAAAAAGTGACAACCTCTAGTCGGAAAAGGACGAGAAAAGAAGTGGGAAGGGGACCCGAAAAATGCTACGACAATTTATGGCAGGTACGTGACATAATCGAAGCAGAGGCCCGAATGCTCCTGGTCCTGGCTGACAGTGATAAACACTGAGAGCGCGCTGTCAGAGGGCTGGCAAACTGTTGATAAAAATGAAGGCATTAGCCGTCGAAAAGTTGACTGCGCGAATTGGCGCGATGGAGGGCGGCTGATGGAATACTAAATGGCGGGATTGGCCAAAGTTTGACGAGTTTTGTTTTTGTTTTTTTTTTTTGATGGGTGATAACGATTTAAATGATGCATTATCTCGTGCAAAGTTGTTATGCGTTTAGAATTAATTTGAAGGGAAGACTTCCTGATGGTTGAAACTTCGTCAGATCAAGATTCCTTTGTTTTAACTTGACATCAATATGTCAAAAGTCACTAGACATATTGATGTCAAGTAAAAACAGTAACCATAATTAAATGCATATTTTACATCAGAGAGGTTGGGGGCGTAACATTCAATGTTTGGCCGTATTAAAATGTTAGTCTTGATTCCAACATTTTGAAAAAAAAAAAATCAAATATATCATAAAAATTCAACAATGTTTAATTCTTCAACAGTTAAATTGGACCACTTGTTGCTGAGATATTGGCATTAGAAAATGTGGGAATGTTTGGATGCGACATAAAAAACATCAAATTTAGTTTTGTTCGCTGTTTTTCTGCAAACAGAGTTCCAATCTTCAATGTCTTTTAGACAATTTTACAAGAAATTTAATAAACATTTCTAAAAATATATTTTCAGGAATAGACGATTTTACAATTTACGATTTTACAAAATCGAAAAACGGGAATTTTTCAGTTAAAACTATTAACTTCAAGTGGCTATAGTTTGAAAACGGTGCACTTTATCAAAAAATTATAACTTGGCGGAAAAATGTTTATCCATGCTTCTCTATGGCTTAAAAAGTACGGTATTTTGTCCCCTAAAAACATAAATATAAAAAAACAGAAATATATTTTGAGAAATTGAATATTTAATAAAAAAAATTATGTAAAAAACTGCAGTTTTTTCGTATATGTATGTTCTCTGATCAGTCCTAAAACTTTGCCGAAAACAGCGAATCAATCAGAAAATTGATTCAAAAGTTAAAATTTGTATATGAACCGTTGTCAAAATTGTATGGACAAGGCCCCAATGACATTAAATGGCTTCTTTGGTCATAGCGAAGGTCCCCACAAATTTTTAGCAAAGTTTGAGCAATTATGAATAAATATGGATTTTTTGAATATTTTAGTATTTTCGAAAAGATATATTAATTTCATGGAAAAAATCCGCATAAAAACAAAATTGTCATTAAAAGGTTTGTACAATCTATTGTAAACTACCGTCATCAGGGGTGACGTTGGGTCAGAGGGTGAGATTGAGTCATATAAAAATGCTGAAATTCAATCTCAGCCCCCCAGAACCAATTTCATCCCTGATGACGGTATAAATAAATATAGAATACTTTGTATAACGTCCAAAACCAGGGTGGCAATTTAAATCAAATTTTCTATATCCAGACTTTTTTCAGGCATTTTTCAAAGATTTTAACACGTCAAATACTAAATTTAAAAAAAATAATGCTTGCAAACCGTAAAAAAGTATTGAAAAAAAAATAAACAAAACAAACAGCAATCAATAATGCGCTTATAACATTTCAAATATTAAACTAACTTAAATTAACTTATATTCCCCTAAAACAAAAACGAAGCGAATCGTGATATATATTCAATATAATAATATAATAATATAATAATATAATAATATGAACTTCAGTTAGTTAAGTTACAATAAATTCGGCATTAAAAAATTGAAAACAAGAAAAAGTATCATCTACCATTCCAAAAATTGTACAGAAATAATAAGAAATTTTATCAAATAAATAAACAACATTTGAAAAAACAAAATTTCTACAGTTTTTTTTTTTTAAATGTCCTAAAAAAAGGGAACCCCACATATATATTATACAATCTTTTCAAAATAAACTATTGAATTCAGGAACTGAAAACTTATAATAGATTTCGGAATAATTAAATGAGAAAAGGAAAGGACTTCTTTAAAAAAAAATCTTTTTGGTGTTAGCAACTCAGTTTTGAAACCAAAAGTCTTAAAACAAACTGGAGATAATTGATTTGGAAAATAAAAAAGATTTAAATCTTTAAAAATTCAAAAACAAGTATATGAAACTATATTTTTTCAAAAGAATTTTTCCGAACATGCTGAAGCACACCTTGCGTATATATATCTTTGTATTTTTGATTTTATAATCAAATAGGGCTCATTTAGGCATTATACAAAAAAAAATTGATTATGAGAACACAGATTTTTGCTTACTTTAGGAAAACAAATTATAAATATATTTTTATTTTGTAAATTTTTAACATATGAGCAGTTCTCTACGGAATCGGTCTTTTAATTTTTGTATTTTTTAATAATGCTGAAACTTTTTTGGTGCCTTCGGTATGCCCAAAGAAGCCATTTTGCATCATTGGTTTGTCCATATAATTTTCCATACAAATCTGGCAGCCATACAAAAATGATATGTGAAATTTCAAAAAATCTGTTTCTTTTGAAGGAATTTTTTGATCGATTTGGTGCCTTCGGCAAAGTTGTAGGTATGGATATGGACTACACTGTAAAATTTTTTTGGCGATTTTTAATTTCACTTTTTGTCACTAAAATTTGATTTGCAAAAAAAATACTATTTTTTTTTATTTGCTGATGTGTTTTAGAGAAATGCCAACTTTTCAGAAATTTTTAGAATGGCCAAAAAATCTTTGACCGAGTTATGATTTTTTCAATCAATACAAATTTAAAAAAAATCGAAATATTGGTCGCAAAAATTTTTCAACTTCATTTTTCGATGTAAAATCGAATTTGCAACCAAAAAGTACCTGAGTGTAATTTTGATAAAGTGCACCGTTTTGCCCACCTATGAAAAAAATATTTTTTTGCTGAGATATTGCCATGCAAAGATTTAAAAACAGGAAAATTGATGTTTCTAAGTCTAGCCCAAACAACCCACCATTTTCTAATGTCGATATCTCAGCAACTAATGGTCCGATTTACAATGTTAAAGTATGAAACATTCGTGAAATTTTCCAATCTTTTCAAAAACAAAATTTTCAATTTTTTTTAATCAAGACAAACATTTCAAATGGACCAAACATTCAATATTACGCCCTGTTGAAATGTTAGTCTTGATTTAACATTTTTAAGAAAAATGTCCTTGGAATAAAAAAATATAAAAATTGAATTATCAAGCGATAGTCTCAACATTTGGATGCTTGAATTTGAATGTTTTCAAAAAAAATAAGATTTGAAGAAAACAAAAAGAATATCGAAAAAAAACTTTTTGCGATAATAAACAGAGACAATTTTCAAAAATTCAAGAGATGTTTAAATCAACCCAAACATGCTTAAAAATGATTTTAAACGCAGGGGAATGCATTTTAAATCAATTTCAGCTGATTGCACTTAAATTTCCATTTCAATTTTGAAGTTTTTTGAAAAAATATTTTTTGCCCTCTGATTTTTCGGGCCAACTTTGAAGGGACAAAAACTTTATATAAAATTTGTACAAGCCTTACTATTTTAACAAATATTTGCTTAACTGCCCATGATTTTTTGAACTTTTTTTTATTAAATCAAGTTTACTCGAAACTGTTCGAGTTCGCGCAGCGATTTCCATATTTCCATATATTTAACGTGAAGCCACTGCAATCCGTCTGAAAATTCAAATTACCAACTGCCTGCCATGCGCAACAACTCCAGCAAATCTGTTCACAAAGAACGAGGCACGGTAACGTGTTGAATCCTTTCTGCAGGAGGAGTTGATAGCAAAAACCCGAGTCTCACTTCATTTTACATTCTTTACACCGGGTAGGAGAGAAGTAGTGGTAGCAGGCATAGAAAATGTGACATTTTTACTGAATGACGTCGGGGTTTTAACCCTCAACTGTCAATTTTTTATTTTGAGTAGTTTTTTTTAACAAAAAAAATATGTTTTTATTATTTTGTGAGTCAAATTTGTTTTAACGAGCTTCTGTAATTTCAATCAAATTTTCGTTACGCAAATTTCCGAGGGTTAAAACACAAAGTTGAAAGAACCACCACCGCAAAGCGAACAATCGCGTGCGGAAATAGTTTAAAACATAATTAAACTGTTTCCCACAACGATTTGAGAAACTTTCTACACCTCCTGTCTCCTGTTGACGGCAGAGTTGGGTGGGGGAGGTCGTCGGCCATAAAGAACCTCCCCCTTCCCCCGGTTAAAATGGGGCCTTTGGACCTCTGATGGTTGCTTATGGTGAAGCCTTTTCAGTGTTTTAGCAATTCTTTTTTTTTTTTTTGGTTTTCAGAAAGATGAATGGCCCCACCAGGGTGGTTTAAGGGGGGGGGGGCGTACTTGTTTCGTGTTTTCAGTAAATCGTAAGGACGTGCCCGGTTGAAGGCGTTCCGAGAGCCACCAGGTAAGTAATGGGTCCTTTAGGGGATTTTTTGAGCGGGGTTATTTATGGGTGCTCGCACTCACACACGCAACTTCGCCCTAACAAATAGTACCGTGACCAAAGGTGAGGCTGGTGAGAGCTAATGGACGGCGAACGTTTGACCCAAATTAAGGTTCAGACGCGAAACAAGGGCCATTGGACACGCAATTTGGCAGTTTTAGATGGGAGAAGAATTAATCAATGCTTGAGTTCGAATTTTTATATCGATGTACCTATTTTCGACCTGGTGTCTAAACCACAATCAGCATCTAATATCACCCCATCGACAGCGCAAATACGTGGGGAAGCAGATCCCAGTTTGGAGTGTGGAACCTTCGGATACTGCAAACCCGTAACAAGCCAAGGAAGGTTGACAACTGGCTCGGGCAAAAGTGCGCCCAAATAAGGAAACACCATCGCCGGCCTGGGGCGCAATCTCTGCCTCCAAGGTCATTAACTTAAATTGGTTTTGGCGAGCACAATCAGAAGCGCGTGGTGTGGTTGTTCTTGATTCCCAAGTTGAGGTGAAGTCTGGTTTTGGCGCAATTGTCCCATTGTTTGCCGTAAAAAGAGCAGGAAGTGTGCCTGTTTGGATTTCAATGAATGATTTTTTTAATTGCTTGAATAGTTGTTGGAATCTAGTGAAATGACAACTTGCATCAGGACTTTTGAAAGAAAATTAAAATGTCTAAAAACCTTTTATTTTCAACACTTTTCAAGAAATCATTGTGTTTAAACTACCAACAACATTGATTTTCTTTGAAAACATTTGGAAACGGTCTAGGACACATTACAATTTTTCAGAACGATTTTCCCCTGAAACGGCTTTTAAATTGGATTGCTGTCAAAACATAAAAAAACTTTTCGATGCAAGTGCTGAAAACTGTAACTTTTCAGCACTCATGGATGCTGAAAAGTACTTTTAAGTACTGTTTATTTTGGGAATGACAAGTAGTCCATTTAATAATTCGAGAATAATAAGCATAGTAAGTAGCTTCACAACGGAATCGTATTTTTTTTTTAATTTGATACTCATCGAAACTTTTCTACTACAGTTCAGACAAAAACATATTTTGTGAGTTAAAAAAATGCATGGAATTGTAGGTCACACTGATCTTCGGAACCAATCTTAAAAAAAAAAAAACAAAAATCTAATTGTAATATGTTGAAAACATTTTTTTATTTACATCAAAATACCACGTACTTTTTCTCAAAATATGTTGCAAGGAAGTTCAATGTTAAGTGCATGTTTGGAAAAAGTGTTGACATTTAACTCTAACATTTCAAAGGGCTCAATAATTAAACATTTAATCTTCTTAAAATTTAAGTCCTGATTCAAAAAATTAAAAAAAAAATTTTCGGAGAGATCAGCAAATGTCACCATTTTTTCATTTTTTAACATTGAAAATAGATTAATTTCTAACATATTGGTACTAGAAATTAAAGGCTGTTTGATGAGACTTTTAAAAACACTTCAATTTTCTTGTTTGTATTTCTTTTACTTGCTGCATTTCAGCAACCAGAGGTACAATCCTCAATATCTCTTAGTAAGTTACAGGGTGGCCACTCAATTCCCATTTTTGGATTCTCGACTTTTCCCCGATTTTTCTAGAACCTCAAATAATAGGAATTTATTACTCAAAAAATGGCTGCGAAAACTATTTATAAAAAAGTCAACCGAACATAATTTTGAAATTAAAAAAAAGGAATTTACAATTTTCGTAAAGAGATTAATAAAAAAAATAACTTGAGGCATAGAATCATTCATAATTTCTACAATTGGAGAAAAATAAAACCATCAGAAAAATTTTTGAAACTCAAAAACACATGAGATTTTATGATTCATTTTAAAAATTGTCAAAAATTAAGTTCTTGTTCCTTGGTTTTAACAGGAAAATTGAAAGGAATGGCAACAAGTAAAAAACTCCCTGGGTCCTGTCTCGGTGGAGTCGCTGGTAGGCCGTTGGACTAACAATCCAAAGGTCGTCAGTTCGAATCCCGAGATAGATGGAAGCTTAGGTGTAAAAAGAGGTTTGCAATTGCCTTAACAATCAAGCCTTCAGACACCTAGTTTCGAGTAGGAATCTCGCAATCGAGAACGCCAAGGCAATGCTGTAAAGCGAATAATTTGATTTGATTTGATTAAAAAAAAAACATACCAAAATGTCAAAAACTTATGCAAAAAAATATATATATTTTGTCATTTTTTTTTTGATTTTGTTTATTTTTGGTATTTAATTATAAAAATCCAGTTTGATTTATTTATTTCAAGAATTTTAATGTTAATGAACGCCAAGTGTTATTTCAATCTTTAACCCTTTCAGGCGTGATTTTTTTTTAAACTAATGATGGGAAAATGATGTTTATGACCATTCAAAAATTATAGGCTAGTTTTGGAAATTTCGAATTCTGGTTCATGACCCATGAGGCCTGAAAGTGTTAAACAGAAAAATTACATTTATTCGCTCTTTTAAATTTCACGTAAAAAAAAGCTTTCAATCAACTGATCCATAATTCAAATAAAAAAAAAAAACAAAATTTATAGATTTCAGGAGTAAAAATAACCTAAAATTTGTGTATTTTTTTTTTTTTTGAAAAATTACCTAACCATCACAAAATTAATAAAATTATTCAAAATTAAAAAAAAATCAAACGAGTTTGCTTGGGATTCCAGACTTTTTCAGATTTGTTGACAAAAATCTCAAATACTCGATTTTTTGCGGTTTTTTTTGCGAATTCTAGACTTTTTCCCGACTTTCACGATTCAAGTGGCCACCCTGAAGTCTTAGGCATTTTTTTTGTAATTTTATATAATCTTGAAAAAAAAATTAAATTTAGTAATGGACAGTTACGGACAATATTTTTAAAATATATCTTGGAAACTATGCTATTTATAAAAAATAAACTTTTGATTGAAAATTTGATTTTAAATTAAAAACCAAAGTAGGTAAAACAAAAAAATCGGTTAAAATGAATATTTTTCAAAAAAAAAAAATGAAGAAAATCTTAACTCTTCGGCAAAATTGTTGTCCATACTTTTCTTTTACTTGAAATTTGTAGATTTTTTGTCCCCTAAAACATATAAAAAAAAAACAGATAAAAAATATAGATATTGGGAAAAATACTTTTTGTAAAAAAAGTAAATCGAAAAATAAAGAAAAAGTAAAAATCGAGTCCCATATTTTTTCTAAATAGTCTTTATCAATACCTGAAACTTTGCCGAAGACACCAAACCGATCAGAAAACTCCTTCAAACATACAGATTTTCGAATCTTAAAAATTGTATGTTCTGACGAGAAATTTGAAAAAATCACTTACATTCAACATATTTTTTTTAAAAAAGCCCCCTGCAACATTTATTTTATACGCAGGAAAATACAAATACATCAGATAGTTTTCATTTTATCACACCATTATGTTCATAAACAATTGAAGTTCTTTGAACAAAAACATTTTTTTGTTCCTTGATTTTTTTGTCCCGGAAAACTGTCCCAAATAGAGAGTAAACAAAATAAAAGTGGAATTTTGAAAAGTTGAATAAAAAATATGGTAATATTATGTTGAATAAATGCAAATTTACACAAATTTAAACAAATGTAAACCCGAGCAGCCGGAAATAACTTGGGAAAAAACATTTTTTGATATTTGAAAATACTAGGCCAATCACATTTTATGTTATTTATAACAAGATTTGTTATTCGTCGTTATGATTTTTTTTGTTATTCAATTGTTATTGTAATAACAAGCTAATAACACTTTTATTTATTCTTCAAACAAATCTTTGTTATTATTTTTTGTTATTTTAACAAATAATTCGATCATCCCAATAACATTTGGAGGTATTCTTCCATAACAAAAAATGTTATTCCAAAGTTGTGTTGGCCCTCAACCAATATCAGACCTATAACAAATATTGTTATGATAACATAAACTGTTATTAAACCCTTATGCAAAAATGGATTTTTCAAGAAGATTCCATAACACTTTCTGCTATTTTAACAATATTTGTTATTGAAATGGCATGAATTTTGGTATTACCGTCTGCCCGGGAATTTACACATTTTCAGAGGTAACATTAAAAAAAATTCTGACACAAAATCTGTCATCATTTCCAGATGTACTACATATTACCTTGATTTTTACTACATAATTCGAAGGTTCACAAAAATTGAACGTCTTCCAAATTTACACAATTAGTTATGTGTAGTTATGTTTTATGGTGTGCTACTGGTTTTTTTGTTAGTCTATTGTGCCACACACCTTTTGTCCTGCTAGAAATTGTCGGTTGACGACAGTTTCATCATCCCCATCATCATCATAATCATCAAGCGTGAGAGCATCCGCACACATTTGGTTGGATTCAAATTAAATTATGTTAATTTGCACAAGCTTTTGCTCTCCTTACTGCGTGGACGAGGATTCGCCGGCCGGTGCGTTCATTAGCCGCTCGTTAGGTCAGAACTTGAAGGAGGCAGTGGCCTTTTTTTGACAATTTCTGAAAATCATCATTGAAATAATTTCATGAAAATTTTAACATTTCGTTGAAAAATTACCGAACCAATCAACTTGCCATAAAATTTTATAGCAAAATTTGACAGCTGACTACACCTCTGCCCCTTCACAAATATTCCCGTTTTCGGTTCAGGAAATTCCTACAAGGTAAAGACAACATATTTTCCGCCCCGCTTGCTCATTCTGTCATTCCGGTGGAACAGCTCCGGAAGTGAGGGGATTCGGAAAAGTAGAGGGGGAAAGGGACGCCCCGCTTTGTGCAAATAATCTCCAGCCAGAATCGGTCAGAAAAGTTGAGTTTATTTATATTTTTGTTTTTGCCAACACGACCAACCCTTGTCCACGGCGTCTGCATCGTGGTCCTGGACCAGGTAATGAGGCCAGGGCGGAAAAAGTTCGCCCCAAAGTCGACGAGGCGTGACATTTTGATTAATGGCCTTATCCGGGTTTAGCATCCCTCTCTCTCTGTCTGACAAAATGAGGATGAACTGTATGGAGATGAAAATGAATTCAAATTATAAAAAAATCTCTATTTTTATTATTTGGTAAAAGAACATAAGAAACTATTTGCACATTAAATTATATTGACAGGAACACATTTCTGTTATGTTTGATAATAAGACAATTAAGGGTTAATGGATCTCCAAAGTTAATTCAGGGAGACCAAAGGTTGAGGCGTTGGGAAGGTAAAGTTCGAAAAAGTTCACCTCCCCTGGAAGACTAATGAATTCAAGTTTGCTGCGGAAGTTGAAGCGTCCTGGACCATGATGGGGAGGCGTCGGAATATCGGTCCGAAAATAAAACTGAATATTGACCGATTGACGCAATCAGCTAGCTGGATTTGGAGCTCTCCTGGAACACAGGACGCGGCGAGTTTTGATGAGCAAACAAGCCGGAAATCGATCGATCTGATTAGACATGGAAAATTTGGGGAATTTTTTGATTTTTGCCGACACCTGATGCAAAATTTGAACAGGGTAAATGCTTCTATTGTCTGTTAACTGTTTATATATGGCAACATTGTCTTAAAATACTGTCTTACTTGCCTTTGTATTTTTCCAAAAATTATTTCAGAGATCTTTTTTTAAATGAGCAATTCTTTACGAAATCGGTATTTTTTCTTGAATTTTAATTTTTGTGTTTTTTAATCCAGCTGAAACTTTTATGGTGCTTTTGATTTGCCAAAAGAAGCCATTTTTCACCATTAGTTTGTCCATATAACTTTCCATACAAATTTGGCAGCTGTCCAGTGTTTTTTATGCAAATCAAGTTTTAGTGACAAAAAGTAAAATTAAAAATCACAAAAAAAATTTACCGCAAATCATTTTTTTTTTTTCGGTGTAGTCCTTATTCATACCAACAACTTTGCCCAAGACACCAAATCGATCAAAAAATTCCTTCAAAAGATGCAGATTTTTGAATTTTCATACATCATTTTTGTATGGACAGCTGCCAAATTTGTATGGAAAATTATATGGACAAACTAATGATGCAAAATGGCTTCTTTGGGCATACCGAAGGCACCAACAAAATTGCAGTAGGATTAAAAAATACAAAAAAAAATCGAAAGACCGAAATCTGAGAGAATTGCTCAAATATCTTTTTTTTTAATTATTTAATCTTCTGAATTAATAAGTTCAATAATCTGGAAACAGATTCGTAGATGGTTTTTATAACACATTCTGACACTCTGGGAACACTGCCAAGAAATTTCGATTGTTATTTTTTGCTTACATTAAAATTACAATTTTGCTCCTTTTTTGCATTTAAATTGAGCATTTCTCTACGATTTGTTGGCTCTCCATTCAAAAATAGTAGGTAGATATTCAAAAATCTCTGATCGATTTTGTGTCTCTGGGAAAGTTGCAAGTGTTGGGTTAGTGAATTTTCACGATTTGGCGGACCCCGTGAAATGTGGAAATTTCCATAAAATACCGTGATATTTAACAATTTTCATTGCTTATACATTCAAAAAATATTTCATCCACAAAGCCTTTTTTATAAATTATATTAGTTTTATCATTCAAAAGGAAAACATACATTCGAACTAAATTGTTATCACAAAAAGCAAAGCGTAGCTGTTATTCCTCAAAAAAAAAATAATGTCAATGAATTTGTTGCATATTGTTGTTTTTAGAATATTAAATTAAATATATTTTGTAACTAATAAAGTATGCTGTGGTAAGTTTTTAAAATTCTGCTAAGATTTTTTTCAATTCTCTTAGTCGATATAACAAGAACCAATACAAATATTTAAAAAATTGGAAAACTTGATTTATTCATGATTATATGAATTTTGCCTTAAAAAAAATATTTTGATCTTAAAAATCAAGATTTTTAAAGAATATTTTAGCTTTTTTTGAGTCCCAAGAAATTTTTACAGTAGTATCAAACTTCACAAAGTTACGTGACTGAAAAAAAACTAAGAAATTTAGAAAAGATTAGTAAAATTTATGTAGATAAATTATGATTGACTGCAAAATAATAGAAAAATATTTATAAAAAGAACTTTCTGAAATTTAACTTAGATTTTCGAGGATATTTTAACATTTTTTCAACGTCCGTGAAATTTTCTTGAAATGATCCTTTGGAATTATGGTTCCCGTGAAAATTGCAGTTTTTGAGCGTGAAAATCACTAAGCCTGATGAGAACTATAAAGAAAAACAGAACATAACAGAAAAAATGCCGATTTTTCCACAATTTTTGAAATTATGTTTTATGGAACAAAAACCCGCAATTTTTGCATCATAGAAAAAAAGTACAAAAATGTTTTTTTAAAGAAATCTCACCCAAGAAAGAAAATTAAAGTTCAGCCTATTATGCAAATTTGAATTTGTAAAAGAAATAATACTACCTTCTTATTTTTTTGATAAAATGCATGATATGGAAATTAATTGTAACAGCATTTTTTTTGACAATTTCTTTAAAAAAATCGATTGATAGAGAAAATTTTCTATTCTTTTCATTTTGGAATTTTTAAAATAGGCCATTTGTAGCTGAGATACAGTCTTGCTAAGAAAAAAAATTGATGATTTTGAAAGAAAATAGCTTTTCAAACATTAGTTGAATTTTATTAATGAAAAAACGAAACTTTTTTGAAAATTTCCGATCTCTTAGAAAAAAATAGCCGATGTATGAAAAGTTTTGGGAATTTTGTGGATTTTTTAACATTTTCAAAAATTAGGCTAGTTTTAGAATCTTGGAAAATAAAATCGGAAAGATTGAAAAAAAAATCAAAATTAAGTCAATCTCTAGATTTGTTTAGATGTGGCATAAATATTTTTTCCATGCAAGGCTCCATATAATTTTGAGGGCTGGTCATACAAAATGGTCATGTTAATATTCTAAAATCTATATCTT
The DNA here is from genome assembly GCF_016801865.2 of Culex pipiens pallens. Lineage (NCBI taxonomy): Eukaryota > Metazoa > Arthropoda > Insecta > Diptera > Culicidae > Culex > Culex pipiens. The sequence continues at coordinate 167,605,172 of NC_068939.1, forward strand.
AAAAAGGGGTTTTTTTTTTCTAATCGGTTTGGAGTCTTAAACAAAGTTGTAGGATATTATTGTGATCTTCAGAAATAATCCCTAAAGGGAAAATAAATTTTCCAACATTGTTATTTGACTTTATAACTAAAAGTTAAATTCACAAGAAAAAAAATTAAAAATTTTCGTATTTTTTTTATGATTATTAGGATGGTTCAAAATCTTGTGCCCGTGGGAGTCGCTCAACCTGCATTCCTGTCACACATGAGGTCTGCACAGCTGATTCCACGTAGATTTTTCCCGCCAGTAATGACAGGAAACGCTGACAAACGGAATATGTGCCAAAATCATAAGTGGTTTTTAACATATGAAGGGAAATCATCGTGAACTGGAACTGCCGGTCGTTAGCCCGGGTAAAGTGGAAACGTTGAGATGATTGTTGTCCTCTGCTCTCATCTCGCAAAAAGCCATACAGAGAACCACGTCCCATTCAACCGGCTCCGTGGCTTAATGGTTACGGCTTCTGTCCCCCAAGCAGAAGGTTCAGGGATCAAATCCCGGTCGGTACCTTTGAAATTTGGAATCAGGAATTTGAACTTTGAATATGAACAAAAACGAAATTGAATCAGGTGGGATTCGAACTCACACCTTTGGATTGGTGGTCTGGGACGCTAAGCAGTCGGCCATCAGAAGGTTTACACTCTAGCAGTGAATTGATCCGTAGTGTTGAAACATGTTATCTTCTCTTCTTCTCATATTATTAAATACGCGCTGATCCCTGATTTGCCTGAGGGGATTGGAAGTCTAAATATAGATCGAGTTTCCTTCAGATGCTTGCTTCTATGTTTAGGCGGGGCCGAACAATGCCCAGCGACCTCGGAATTGGACCGCAAGGAGCTCTGTCATTCTGAAATGGGTCGTTGGAAGCAGCGCGAGGGCTATCACCACCTAATACCCGGGACTGAGATAAGCTGTATCAGCATTCAGCATGTACACAGTCTGATACAAATTATACTTTCCCATAATTTCGCTACCGGTTAGCGGGTATTGGATTGGACCACACACACACACACACACACATTAGGATGGTTCAAAATCTTGCACCGGAGAAATGAATTTTCGAAAAAAAGATTTTGAAAAAACTCTAACATTTTGTCAAACAAATATAAAAATAATTTTTAAATGCAAAATCAAATTTGCAATCGCTCATGACTTTACAACTTTTTTGACAAATACTTCGTTTTTAAGTAATTTTTTAAATGTTCATTTTTTCTGCAATTCCCGAGCAGACAGAAATAACTTGGGGATAACACTTTTTGTTATTTGAAAATACTAGGCCAATAACAGTTTATATTATTTACAACAAAATTTCTTATTCGTCGTTTGGTTTTTTTTTTTTTTTATTGGATTGTTATTGTAATAACTGACTTATAACATTTTTAGTTATTCTTCGAACAAATTTTCGTTATTATTTTTTGTTATTTTAACAGCTAATCCGATCATCCCATTAACAGTTGGAGGTATTCTTCCATAACATAAAATGTAAAAATGTTATCCCAAAGTTGTTTTGGCTTTAAACCAATATCAGACCAATAACAAACTTTGTTATGATAACATAAACTATTATTGGACCCTTATGCAAAAATGGATTTTTCAAGAAGATTCCATAACATTTTATGTTATTTTAACAGTATTTGTTATTGAAGTGGCACGAGTTTTGTTATTACCGTCTACCCGGGTTTAAAAATAAAATAAAATAAAATAAAATAAATGAAAACCACCCCTGCAAAAAATATGTTAGAAAGAACTGAGGAAATGTCCCACTTTTTAACTTATTTGGCTTGGAGATCTTACTGCTGGTTGCCTCTGAACTCCTGAAATTCATAGTTTTTTTTCCATGTTCACGAGGTTATATGTCTTGTATTATGTTTTTTGCTTGTTTAATTTTTAGTATTTTAATTTGCATGTATATTTTTTAGTTTATTATTGCTTCTGACAGTGTTATATTCATTATTTTTGAGCAATTCTCTACCAAAACCAGAAATGGGTTTTATTTGTATTTTTTGATTTGGCTCAAACTTTGTGGGGGCCTTCCCTATGACCAAATATGCTATTTTGTGTCATTGGTTCACTCATACAAGTCTCCATACAATTTTGGCAGCTGTCCATACAAAAATGGTATGTAAATATTCAAACAGCTGTAACTTTTGAGTGAATTTTCTGATCAATTTTCGAGAATTTTTGATATGTTTTAGGGGACAAAATTCCGCAACTTTTGAGCCATTGAGAAACATGGTCAAAAAATCTGCCGCCGAGTTATGAATTTTTGAAAAAATAGTGATTTTTGGAAAAAATCAAAGTTTCATGCAAAAACAAGTTTGACATTATTTTTTAATGCAAAATTGAATTTGCAATCGAAATAGTAGTTTATGCAACAAGTTGCAAAAAGAGGATTTTTTCAGCACGAGTCGTACATTTATCCAACGAGGTTCACCGAGTTGGATAAATACGACGAGTGCTGAAAAAATCAAGTTTTGCAACGAGTTCCATACAACATTTTTTGCAATTTCGAAAAACACCCATTGAGTGAAATTTTAAGTCGAATTTTCATGTATTTTGTCAATAAATCGTTTAAATCAAAAAAAATGTTGAAAAGTGTTACTTTTCGAAACAAGTGCTGAAAAGTTCAACTTTTCAGCACCCATTTCAGTGCTGAAAAGTAGAACTTTTCAGCATTTATTTTGAAAAGTGTTGCTATTCGATTCTGTTATTTTTGGTACAGAAAAGTAGGCTATTTCGTCGTTCAAGAATGACAGGAAAAGTAAGTAGTTTCACGACGGAATTGCAAAAAGTACTTTACAGATTTTTTGATAAAGGGCTCCGTTTTCAAGATATAGCCACCGAAAGTTTGATTTTAGCGAAATATTTGCAGTTTTTCAATTTTTAAAAATAGTGACCATGAGTGACCATTTCTAAAAATATTTTTTTTGAAAAGTTCAGAAAATTTGCTATAAAATTGTCTAAGAGACATTGAAGATTGGACCTCTGGTTGCTGAGATACAGCGGCTTAAAGAAAAAGAAACACGAAAATTGAAGTTTTCTAAGTCTCACCCAAACAGCCCACCATTTTCTAATGACGATATCTCAGCAATTAATGGTCCGATTTTCAATGTTAAAACATGAAACATTCGTGAAATTTTTCGATCTTTTCGAAAAAAATATTTTGAAAATTTTTAAATCAAGACTAACATTTTAAAAGGGCCAAATATTGAATATTACGCCCATTTAAAATGCTAGTCTTGATTTAAAAAATTTCAAAATATTTTTTTCGAAAAGATCGGAAAATTTCACGAATGTTTCATGTATTAACATTGAAAATCGGACCATTAGTTGCTGAGATATCGTCATTAGAAAATGGTGTGTTTTTTTGGTGATATTAAGAAAACTTCAATTTTCGTGTTTCTTTTTCTTAAAGCGGCTCTATCTCAGCAACCCGAGGTCCAATCTTCAATGTCTCTTAGACAATTTTATAGCAAATTTTCTGAACTTTAAAAAAAATATTTTTAGAAATGGTCACTCATGGTCACTATTTTTAAAAATTGAAAAACTGCAAATATTTCGCTAAAATCAAACTTTCGGTGGCTATATCTTGAAAACGGAGCCCTTTATCAAAAAATCTGTAAAGTACTTTTCGATTGCAAATTCAATTTTGCATTAAAAAGTAATGTCAAACTTGTTTTTGCATGAAACTTCGATTTTTTCCAAAAATCACTATTTTTTCAAAAAATCATAACTCGGCGGCAGATTTTTTGACCATGTTTCTCTATGGCTCAAAAGTTGCGGATTTTTGTCCCCTAAAACATATCAAAAAATCTCGAAAATCAAAAAATATGTATTTTGGGAAATTGAGTTTTAGTGAAAAAAAAGTTGATAAAAAAATCTGCAATTTTTTTTCCGTGTACCTATTTTTTCTCAAAAGTCCTCAACAATACCTACAACTTTGCCGAAGACACCAAATTGATCAGAAAATTCACTCAAAAGTTACAGCTGTTTGAATATTTACATACCATTTTTGTATGGACAGCAGCCAAAATTGTATGGAGACTTGTATGGGTGAACCAATGACGCAAAATAGCTTATTTGGTCATAGGGAAGGCCCCCACAAAGTTTGAGTCAAATTAAAAAATACAAAAAATAAAAATGGTCGAAATCGGCCGATTTCGTAGAGAGTTGCTCTTTTGCTTCTTTAGATTTTTTTTTCATATTTTTGCAGTCACTTTTTTTTAATTTTTTGCTTTGTTGAAAAGATCATTAGTTGTGTTGGTACGAGCCGGGATATGAACCCGGATCTACTGCTTACGAGACGGAAGCGTTGCCATTAAGCTACGAGACTAAGTCACGAAAATTTTAAGCAAAATTTGAAATATTGGAAACGATCTTGCTTTATTCAAATTTTATGACACATTTATTACCTCATTCTTTACATCGAATAAAATTTTATTCCCAAGCAAACTGACGATTACACCTAATCTAATAACAAACGCCATTTCATACACGTTACGCCTAGGGGGGGCATTACATCAGCTTAGTTATCTTGATTAAATATTCATCCATGGCACAGCGTTTAAGAATTATCACGCCATCTCTGTTCCAATAGCTGTGCTCCGTGTACTGGTTTTATTGATTGATATTGAATTTATATTAAAATTATTGTTGAAAAAGTTGTACCACGATCTCAAAAATTTACTTTTCCTAAAATACCTCCAAACTCACCCCACCGCACGGTACATCTCCGCAGCACTTTCTATAAGCGCTTCTTCCCGAGCAGACGGAAATAACTTGGGAATAACATTTTTTGATATTTGAAAATACTAGGCCAATAACATTTTATGTTATTTATAACAAGATTTGTTATTCGACGTTATGATTTTTTTGTTATTGGATTGTTATTGTAATAACAGACTTATAACACTTTTAGTTATTTTTCGAACAAATCTTTGTTATTATTTTTTGTTATTTTAACAACTAATCCGATCATCCCAATAACATTTGGAGATATTCTTCCATAACAAAAAATGTTATTCCCAAGTTGTTTTTGCTTTCAATCAATATCAGACCAATAACAAATTTTGTTATGATAACATAATCTGTTATTCAGCTCTTATGCAAAAATTGATTTTTCAAGAAGAATCCATAACATTTTCAGTTATTTTAACAATATTTGTTATTGAAATGGCATGAATTTAGTTATTACCGTCTGATCGGGTTCCCGCTTCCTCCTCCCTTAACTACCATACTTTACTGTCACCTTTTATTGCCCGGTCATATTAGATTACAACGTCTTTTCTCCTTCGGGGTTTCCCTTTCGTTCGAACTCAGTCTTTCAGTCTCTCGCCAAGGGTCGATGGTCTCCTTCTCCGCAGGTGACGTCCATAGCAAACGCACCACCCACCCACGTACCATTCTGGTTTTATTTATTGGATGACATCCACTTTGGGCTGCTTTCGAAAGGGCAGCGCACGCAGTGCAGAGTAGACACTACCTTCTGTCTTTTACGTGAGCAAAGACACGACCGGACCAGTTTGAGTTCGATGGATTTTTCGGAAACGGGACTTCCCGGATGACATATTTGAAACTGTTTTGGAATATTAGGGTGGATCACTTTAAGCGAAACTTGTTTTGGGAATTGAGCGGAGATTTTCCCTTATCCTCTTAAAAAAGTGGATTTCAGGTTCAACCTTGAACGCAATCAAGTACTTGTCGTAATTTTTATTGCTAACAACATCATTTATCTCCCTCTAGAAAGAATGCCAATTCGTTACCGCCAACCAAACCGGAAGTGTCCTCAATGAATAACGACGCGATATGATTGTACAGAGTAATACACTTCCTCGAAATTCTCCGACAGTCTCCTTCACCGAACCGAGATTTATTCTGGAAGACACGTAACGACTTCCGCGGCTTCGGTGATGTTCACCTACTTTTAGCCCTCGAGCGTTGCGTTGTTACGGGAGAGAATGTGTCGCTTCCGGAAATCGATTTCTTTCGCCACCAAAGCCAAATTCCCCGGCGTTGATAAATGGGACATTGACGCCTGCCGGGAGGGACGATTTTCCAATTGAGGACACTTTTTTGCGGCTCTCTTTGCGCTGACGGAAACGGAAGTGGTTTGTAGGGGTAGGCTCTCTCGCTCCCATTTGGAGGAGATAACGAGCTGGCGCGGAAGCTGTAGTCATAATTTTCTGGGAGATAAACGATTCTTCGCTGGGACGCTGAATTGGGTTGGGTGTCAAACTGAGAGGGTGTCGTAACTTGGAGTTACGAACAGGATTTGTCCTTACATTTCGGTTTTGATCTGTGAATTCTAGGTCAGAAAAGTTCCAACTTATTCAAAACAAAGTTGATAATTTTAATTACTGAGCACCTTTCCGTGATTTCGGTCTTTCGATTTTTTTTTATTTTTTAATCCAGTTGGAACTTTTTTAAGCCTTCGGTGTGCACAAAGAAGCCATTATGCATCATCAGTTTGTCCATATAATTTTTCATACAAATTTGGCAGCTGTCCGTCCATACAAAAATGATACATAAAAATTCAAAAATCTGTATCTTTTGAAGGATTTTTTTGATCGATTTGGTGTCTTCGGCAAAGTTGTAGGTATGGTTAAGGATTACACTGAAAAAAATGACACACGGTAAAAAAATGGTGATTTTTTATTTCACTTTTTGTATTTAAAACTTGATTTGTAAAAATAACTATTAATATATTTGTTTATTTTTTATATGTTTTAAGGGACATCAAATGACAACTTTTCAGAAAATTCTAGGTTGTGCAAAAAACTCTTTGAACGAGTTACGAATTTTTGAATCAATACTGATCTTTTCAAAAATTATAAGTATTGATCGCAAAAAATTTTCAACCTGATTTTTCGATGTAAAATCAAATTTGCAATAAAAAAAATACTTTAGTGAAATTTCAATAAAGTGCCCCGTTTTCAAGTTAAGACCATTTTTAGGTAACTCTTTTGGAAATAGTCGAAGTTTTTCATTTTTTTTTAAATCAGAGCACATGATTGCTCTTTTTTGAAAAAATATTTTTGAAAAGCTGGGAAATTTTTTATATTTTGCTTTTTGAACTTGGTTGATACGACCCTTAGTTTCTTAGATATTGCCATGGAAAGATTTAAAAACAGGAAAATTGATGTATTCTTAGTTTCAGTCTTGATTCAAGACTAACATTTCAAAAGGGCGTAATATTGAATGTTTGGCCCTTTTGAAATGTTAGTCTTGATTTAAATTTTTTGAAAATATTGTTTTCGAAGAGATACGAAAATTTCACGAAAGTTTCAATTATAACATTGAAAATTGGACTAATGAGTTGCTGAGATATTGACGTTAGAAAATGGTAGGTTGTTTGGGTGAGACTTAGAAAACATAAATTTTCCTGTTTTTTAATCTTTCCGTGGCAAGATCTCAGAAACTAAGAGTCGTATCAACCAAGTTCAAATAGCAAAATTTAGAGAATTTTCTCAGCTTTTCAAAAATATTTTTTTTTTCGAACATGTGCACTAATTTAAATAAAAACGAAAAACTGCGACAATTTTCAAAAAAAAAAAATACCTGAAAATGGCTATAACTTGAAAACGGTGCACTTTATCAAAATTTCACTGAAGTACTTTTTGATTGCAAATTCGATTTTACATCAAAAAATGAAGTTGAAACATTTTTGCGACCAACATTTCGATTTTTTGAAGAAAAATCAGTATTGATTCAAAAATGTATAAATCGGTCAAAGATTTTTTGCCCGATCTGGAAATTTCTGAAAAGTTGTCATTTGATGTCCCCTAAAACATATCAGAAAAAAGAAAAAAATATAAAAATAGGGTTTTTTTTTTGCAAATCAAGTTTTAGTGACAAAAAGTAAAATTAAAAATCACCAAAAAAAATTTTACCGTGTATCATTTTTTTAAGTGTAGTCCTTATCCATACCTACAACTTTGCCGAAGACACCAAATCGATCAAAAAAATCCTTCAAGAGATAAAGATTTTTGAATTTTCATACATCATTTTTGTATGGACAGCTGCCAAATTTGTATGGAGAATTATATGGACAGACTCATGATGAAAAATGGCTTCTTTGGGAATATCAAAGGCACCAAAAAAATTTCAGCCGAATAAAAAAAAATTAAATTAAAACAAGACCGATTTGGTAGAGAGTAGCTCTACTACAAAATTTTAAATAGGTTTAAAAACAGCAAAAAAAAAAAATTCAGTTGAGTAACTTATTAGTCATTGCAGTCCGGCTTAAATCAATTTCTAAACGCCAACTTTCAAACCTTCGGTATGCCCAAAGAAGCCATTTTGCATCATTAGATTGTCCATATAATTTTCCATACAAATTTGGCAGCTGTCCATACAAAAATGATATGTGAAAATTCAAAAATCTGTATCTTTTGAAGGAATTTTTTGATCGATTTGGTGTCTTCGGCAAAGTTGTAGGTATGAATATGGACTACACTTAAAAAAATAATACACGGTAAAAAATTTTTTGGTGATTTTTTATTTAACTTTTTGTCACTAAAACTTGATTTGCAAAAAAAACACTATTTTTATTTTTTTTTATTTTTTGATATGTTTTAGAGGACATCAAATGCCAACTTTTCAGAAATTTCCAGAATGGGCAAAAAATCTTTGACCGAGTTATGATTTTTTGAATCAATACAATTTTTTTCAAAAAATCGAAATATTGGTCGCAAAAATTTTTCAATTTCATTTTTTGATGTAAAATTGAATTTGCAATCAAAAAGTACTCTAGTGAAATTTTGATAAAAGGCACCGTTTTCAAGTTATAGCCATTTTTATGTAACTTTTTTCAAAATAGTCGCAGTTATTGATTTTTTTAAAATAGTGCCCATGTTTGCCCACTTTTGAAAAAAATATTTTTGAAAAGCTGAGAAAATTCTCTATATTTTGCTTTTTTGAACTTTGTTGATACGACCCTTAGTTGCTGAGATATTGCCATGCAAAGGTTTAAAAACAAGAAAATTGATGTTTTCTAAGTCTCACCCAAACAACCCACCATTTTCTAATGTCGATATCTCAGCAACTAATGGTCCGATTTACAATGTTAAAATATGAAACATTCGTGAAATTTTGCGACTATTTTCAAAAAGTTATCTAATAATGGCTATAACTAAAAAACGGTGCACTTTATCAAAATTTCACTGAAGTACTTTTTGATTGCAAATTCAATTTTACATCGAAAAATGAAGTTGAAAAATTTTGCGACCAATATTTCGATTTTTTGAAAAAAATAGTATTGATTCAAAAAATCATATCTAGGTCAAAGATTTTTTGCCCGTTCCGGAAATTTCTGAAAAGTTGTCATGTGATGTCTCTTAAAACATATCAGAAAATAACAAAATATAAAAATAGTGTTTTTTTGCAAATCAAGTTTTAGTGACAAAAAGTGAAATTAAAAATCACCAAAAAAAATTTACCGTGTATCATTTTTTTTTCAGTGTAGTCCTTATCTATACCTACAACTTTGCCGAAGACACCAAATCGATCAAAAAATTCCTTCAAAAGATACAGATTTTTGAAGTTTCATGTATCATTTTTGTATGGACAGCTGCCAAATTTGTATGGAAAATTATATGGACAAACTAATGATGCAAAATGGCTTCTTGGGGCATACCGAAGGCAAGAAAAAAGTTGCAGCCGGATAGAAAAATACAAAAATTAAAATTAAAAAAAAAAACGATTCCGTAGAGAATTGCTATACTACAAAAATTTAAAAGTTTTAAAATAGCAAAAAAAAAACTTCATTTAAGTTGAGGAACTGATTAGTCATTGAAGTCCAGCTAAATCAAGTTCTAACTCGTCAACTTTCAGACAGTTGATTCATTCAACTCTTGTACCAACCTTTGCCTAATTCAAACTGACAGACATGAACAATACTGACTGACAAGACATCGTCGCCACCACCATCACCTCAACCTCCTGGTAGCACTACCTATTTGTCTTCATTTGCATTGCCTGCCTGGCTACCTTAAAGATCTACACAGTTGACAAATATGTTTGAGTTGAGTTTATGAACTATTTTAAAATATTTTTCATAAAATCATTTGGAATTTTTTTTCACTAAAATTTTATTTAATTTTTACTGTGAAAAATATATCCAACTTTTTTGCTTTTTTTCATATCTACTCGCAATCCCTCAAACAAGTAGCGATGATAGTCACGCGCAAAAGGTGGATAGTTGCTTTGACTAAGCAAACACACCTTCTCGCTCCTCCTGTTGGCATGAATCATGCAAGAAGGGGAAAGGGCTTTGCTTCCGTTGAATTGTGGGTGCTTGTTAAATAGTGATCCATCATATTTTTTTTCCCCTCTATTCTCGGTTTTGTTTTGATTCCAAGGAGTCTGAAGTGATGTTTTGAGTGGGAACATAATTCTGCGAAATCATGAACGTTTGTCACGGAAATTAAGAATTTGTTATTAATTTGAAGAAAAAAATCATAAAGTTAACCCACAATCCCTTCTTTACAATCCACACCGGGATCGGAAATTTTCTCCCAAGGAAAAAGTGGGTCGTCTAAATACCATCGCATCCGAGGACTTCATAGAAGAGGGGTTGCCACTGACGGACCAAACAGCCAAAAGCCATCACGGTTCTTACCTGAAAGCAAAAAAGAAAAGAGAAGAGTAAAAATTGGTTAGATTTGTTTCGATTCGATTTCCGCTAACCTTTGGCTTTTTTGCCTTGGTGAGAAAAATAGACACGGAAAAGTATTTGTGTAATTTTTGGATTTCTTTGAAATATTCAACCGAAAATAAAGACTTTTTATGACTACCCGAGCAGACGGAAATAACTTGAGAATAGCATTTTTTGATATTTGAAAATACTAGGCCAATAACATTTTATGTTATTTATAACAAGGTTTGTTATTCGTCGTTATGATTTTTTTGTTATTGGATTGTTATTGTAATAACAGACTAATAACATGTTTAGTTATTCTTCGAACAAATCTTTGTTATTATTTTTTGTTTTTTTTATAGCTAATCCGATCATCCCAATAACAGTTGGAGTTATTCTTCCATAACAAAAAATGTTATTCCCAAGTTGTTTTTGCTTTCAATCAATATCAAACCAATAACAAATTTTGTTATGATAACATAAACTGTTATTAAACTCTTATGCAAAAATGGATTTTTAAAGAAGATTCCATAACACTTTCTGTTATTTTAACAGTATTTGTTATTGAAATGGCATTAATTTTGTTATTACCGTCTGGACAAATGACAAATGACTTTTTTAAAGAGAGACATACAATCCTGAATTTTCGTGAGTTTATTTGCAACATCTCAGAAAGTCCTAAAAGTTTGTCTTTGACCACTTTTTGATACGATGCAACGGCTTTGAGACACAGTAATATTTAAATTAAGAAAAACATAAATATGTAAATAACATACGCCCTTCTGAGATGCATAAGCACTCGAGAAATACGTTAGAGAAGAGCGTAACTGAAAAAATCGATTAATTTAATTTCATCAAAAATCGGTCGCCAACAAACTTGTAGAAACATTTAAGGAGTTTCGGAAAAAAAATAATGAATGAAAAATACACTCTTTTTCATTTGAATTTTTAGTCGCTCCCTTAAAATATCAAAATCATTTAATGGAACCCTTTTTTAGTATTGGAAATAATTTCAAAACTTTCAAAAATTGACCCAGGAAATTCATTTTTTGACATCTGCGGCACAATAAAATCTTTAACTGAAGTTTTTGCGAAACTCTCCTCAAAATTACATCGAATTTGGTTAAAGTATCTACTTTGAGAATAACTGCAATTTTACATAGTTTTAGGAGGTAACAAATAAACGAAAAAACTTCATTTTCAACGTGAAAAGGGCTGATTCCATATAGAGGCGACTTTTTTTAACGATTCAGATCAAGAAAACAGGACTTTTTTTTTTAATCTGAACATAATTGCAAAATAAATGTTGAAAAATTTGATTCTCAACAATCATGGTGTAAAATTACATCTTTGTTATGTAATTTTATCTTAGGCTGGTAAAAATATTTTCAAAAGTTTTATTTTACGGTTCGGAAAATTATATCTCCATTTTTTTTATAAATTCAGGTAAAATTAAATTCAAAAAAGTGTATTTTACTACAATTTTTAACTCGTATTTTCTTTGAATATTTTAATTTGACTTAGGCTTTGTCAATGCATTCCCTTTGCCAATAGAAACTATTTAATTAAAGTCGTTTTATTTTTAATACAGGTTTTTTCCTTAAAAATTTCAGGCTTAAAATACAAAATGGGCGTTCGATATTCAAAAATCTGTAAATCGAGGTGGTATTTTCTGATAAAAATGTACTTCGACAAAGTTGTTTGTTTTGGGTTGGGCAACTTTTCAGAAAACAATTCTTTTACAAAAAATATTTGCTTTTTATCATTAATCGTCAAAGGGGACCAAAAAGGGGCCCTTTTTACTAAAGTTTTTGGTACCGAAAATAATGTTTTCTGAAATAAATATATTTTTTAAACTTATTTTGTTTGGGTAAACAAACTGTTTTATCAAAAGTTGTTGAATTTTTAGCAACAACTTTCAATTCAACTTTGGTGATTGGAGTTTGATTGCTGAGAAAAAGCTTCTTGAATTTCAAAAATTGACTTAAAAATCTCACGGAGTCACCTAATAAGCGTAAATGCTTTGAATGAAACTTCTGTGAAATTTTCTGCTCTTTAAAATTAAAACAAACTCGAAATTTTAAAGTCACGTCTAACATTTTAAATCTCTGAAAGAAGTGGATTTAGCCTATTTCGCCTATTTAGCCTATTTAAACAAAAAAAATATGACAGTAATTTAAATTTTTTTTCTTTCAAAAATCCATTTTTTTTTTCAGAAAATGGAAAAATTCTTATCAGAAATTCCTTCTCAAGTAACAGGTTTGCGAAAAATAACATCCCCGTTTGTTTGACCAACCCGCAAAATTTGGTCCATATAGGGACAAATCAATAACATCAACTAATCGCATTTTTCCTTCTCTTCTTCCTACTTTTACTTCATGAGTGAATGTCAAAATTTGAATTTGACATTTAGTCACAGAAGGTATTTCCGTGCTTGGAAACAACAGGAACAATAAATTAAAAAGGCTGATATAAACAATAATTAAAACGTTTAGGATATTCTAAAACCAACAACAGAATATTTTTCATATAATATAGGATAATTTGAGAAAGAAATTCCTTAACCAAAGGATTTTGTACAAATAAGACAGTTTAAAGATAGTTTCCACGCTTTTCACATGTTGCTTCAGAGAGCTTCTCGGCAGCGGTAGCTGCCTATCTGTCAAACCATGTGATTGATTGCTGAAATTTGAATTCTTGGTGGCACGTCAGTTCGCCAGTCAGTGATAACAATGCATTGACAAAGTTTCCATATGAAAAAAAAAAATCAGAAATAAAAAAATAAAAATTCAATAATTCTTTTTCAAAATTCTAGAAAGTAGCTCAGAATTAATTGTCACCTCAAATTTTTTATCGTTCTATATCTACATTTTATTACTTTCTATCCAAAGTGTAAAAAACTTTTTTGTAGCTTTTTGATTGGAAAAGAAATCAATATCATTAATAAACATAAGTATTTATGAAAAATCATCAAGTTTGCATCATCATCTTTATTGCAGTTTTGACCTTAAATAAATAGCAGAAAAGAAACATGCTTCGCTAAAAAGTAATATTTTTAGTTATATTCCATTCTACAGCTCAATTTCTAAACATCAAAGTATATAAATCAAGAAAATCGAGTATGATTTAACAAAAAATCGAAGCAAAAGTTCAACACAGTATCAAACGGTATTACATCTAGAAAAGTTATGCCAGGAAAAAAAAAATGTGACTCAACCAGAGAAAATATGTAATTCCACTTTTTGAACCTAAATTATTGTAAAATTACATCGAAAAGAAGTAACATTAAACCACAAATTTCACACCTTCTTAATTTGCATTTTATTACCGTGCATCAAAAAATTATTAAGGCGTGATTATTTTAATTGCAGTTTTTTAAGAATCTGAGAAAAAAAACTTACATTGTTTTAATATCCTATCTGTGTTTGAAAAATTATTATTTTTTAAATGCAGTTATATGAACCAATCAATCAAAAATGGATAATCAAACAATAAGAAATATATTTCTCTCCGTGCACCCTCTATTAAACTGGAAAACCTCCGTAGAAAATCCACTTTTTTCACTTGCGTTGTGCTTTCCGCAGATTACTTTGCGCTGGCATATTTCGTTCGCTTTTCTTTCGTTTTGGACATTTCTCCCCCCTCAGAGCTGACCTTTCTGGGATTATTCCGAGCCACGAAGTTAGGGGTAAAGATTTGCCCACCGACCAGCAGAAGCAAACAAGGGAAAAAAAATCCGCAGCGTTAATGGATTGACATGGTTTACCCTTAACGGGTTCTTGGTATTTTTTTGCAGAAAATTGAAAATTTCTCGCTGGCCTTTGAGAGGTGAGTGAGATTATAAGGGTTAGCTTAAGGTTGAGAGTTTGAAAGCTTCTCAGAATACAAATTTTTCCTAATTTTTTGGTGTGTTGATTTTAAAGCTATTTTTTATTGCTTCATTTTCAATCGTTTCAATTTCATTGGGTTCTATCTCTTCAATTCAGTACGTCTACTTTATTTCACATTCAATTATTTCTTTCCGATTTACTCTTTTGTACTAATTTGCCCCCGCTGCTTGAATCTTCTGAATGGCAAAAAACACCGACACTTCAACTTCGGACAATGCCGAACCAGCTCATGTGCGAAACTCATTCAACCTAAAATTTTGTAAATCAAAGCGGAAAAAATGAACACGATAGAATAGAACACATCGAGTTCTTGCAAAAGCTCCACTTTTTTCATTGTGTAGCAAAAAAAAAAAAACAACCACCGTTGTAAAAGGGTGTTTGGGGGTGGTGCCGATTCTCACGCGAATAATTTATCACGCCCATGGCTTTTCGCCCACTTGAAGTGGGAAATTGCTTTTTTTGTTGTGAGAATAATTTGCAAAAAAAAACTGTAGCGTCGGTGCAGAGATTTGATTTTATCGATTAAATCGAATCTTTTGAATTAATGTTGAAGCCATTTTGCATAAATTTTGCACTATTTTTCAATCTTTAAAATCTTTTTTCTATTTGTTACTGTATATCTTGTTTATTCTTCCTTTATTTTCAAAATTTGTGATTCGAAAATTTATTTTGAATTTTTAACCTGAATCATGAAAAATGGTCTAAAAATATTTCCAAAAATACCTAAAAACGGAAAAATACAAAACAATAATCGGTTATGGCCAAGACAACCCGAAAACCACCCCCTCTAACGCTCGGTAGCGCACTTCCGGTGAGTTTATCGCACTTTAACGCGGCACATCGTTCCCACGTGTGCGCGCACGTGTTCTGTCATACATTAACGCGCACAGTAAACTGAAGAGTACGCAACGCCAACCTACGCTTTCAACCAACTGGCATTGGTACCTTAAATGGAATAAGTAATGATTACTGCTTGTTAGTACGGCAGAAAAAGAGCACTCTTGAGTGGTCGAAATTTCCAAAAAAAAAATTCGCCATGAAAAATTGCAATAAAAATGATCAAATACATAAAAATTTGTTAAAACTTAAAAATTAATTTCAAAAGAAAACTAAAAAATCAACCGTTTAAGAGTTCCCAAGAACAAAACACAATTCTTCTCAAACTTGAAACAGACTTGAACAAAATAACAAGAAAAATAAATAACTTTCATTCTCCATCCTGTGCCGCTGTTGCTGTTGCTGCTGCTGTACTTTAAAGATAATGATCATTCAAATTTATTCCGAATTTCAGAGTGCGGTGACAAACACACACACACACACACACCTGGGAGTGCGCACAGAATAGCTTGGAACTTTTGCGTGTGTGTGATGAGAGCGGCTAAAAGGAAGGAAGTTAATCCGATTTGGACACTTTCGCGGGGGATATTAAACGATTTAGTGGCTCATGTTTTGAAGCGATATAAAGTTGGGTTAAATATGACGGATATTAAAAAAAAAGTTTGAAGAAAAATGAGGCTGCATAACCAGCACCTAATAATGTGAAACACAAGATGAACAAAAGAAACTTTTTTTTAACTTTCTGAAATTATTATTGCTTCCTAAACTAAACAAAACTCATTTTAATAAAAAACCTCAAATTTTTACCAAAGACAAACATTTTTTAATGCATAAAATTTAATTTCTTTGAAATTTAGTTTGCCAAAAACTCAAAAAATTATTGAAAAAAAATGTTTTCTTTTAAAAATAATTTCTCAGGTTATCGTGATGAACCTTCAGATGTCCAATCATTCTTTAATTATTTTTTTTTGTCGAATACAATCCAATATTTGAAACACTGTGTTTTCAGCATCGCTTTCAACAGAAAGTTGACTTATATCTTTTTAAAAGCTCAGTATTTTTTTCAATTCTTTTGCATTACTTAGACAAAAAAGATTAAAATCTCGATTTTGCTCGAGAGGGACTTTACATAGGTTTAAAAGCAAAATCAGAAAATAAACAAATTGGTTCTGGAATATATTTTTTTTTAGTGCAATGTTTGATTTTCCTTTTCTACAACCTTCAACTAATTTTTGACTAAAAAATTTGCAAATTTTTAAAGGTAAAAATAAAACATTTGCTGTCAATAAAACATTTAATGAAAAAGGGTTTCAAAATTTCAAGCAATTCACTGCAATTGTTTAATTTTTTTTTACATTTTATAATCGTAGCAAAAAATCTGCAACAAACTTTGAATCTTGATAGCGTTTTCTTCCAAAGAAAAATAAAAAATCAGATAAAAATTATTAATTTCAAATATATAGGTATCACCGAAAAATTTCAATGCAAAGAAGTTTCAATTTTTACATTTTTTTTATTATTTTGTACAACCTATAATAGTATAACCTACTTTCACATTTTTTGTTTTTTTTTTTTTTTGTCAATCAATGTTTTCAATTTTTGATCTTTTATCTCGTTTTTAATATGTTTTAAAAAGTCATCTAAATGTCAAGTTGAACATTGAAAATAAATTTGAATTAGTAAGTGAATCATTATGTATAAAAAATATTCTTACTTTAAAAAAATTACAGTTTCAAAAAACATCAATTGAAAGACATTTTTTGAGTTGTTTTCTAAAGGTCCAATAAATCAAATTCAGATTTTTTCCATTTTGAAAATTTTTGAACGCCACTAAAAATAGGCATAAAAACCACCCAAAAAGAATAAAATTAATATTTTGTTCATTGAATCATTAAAAAAAAAACTCTGCAATTATTTTTTTGTACAAAAATTTGAATACTTTGAAATTACTCAAATTTTTATAATTTGTAAAATGGAAATTTTGTATACTTTTCACTTTTATTAGATTTTTAGATTGTTTTTAGATTTTACTCAAATTTTTACAATATCGATTTTTTTAAATACTTTTTTTTGATGTTGCAATATTTCACATTATTTGATTTTTTTTTGTAAATACTCAAATCTTCGCAAGATATCGTGTTATTTTAAATACAAATTTTTGAATAATTAGCATTGTTGGTATCAAATGAAGCGAACTTTTTAATGCATTTTCAATTTATTAAGGTGCTGTTTTAAAATACTATTTTTTACAAATTGCCGTTTTTTTCGAAAACGCTAAAATTTTTATAATATGCAATATGGGTAATGAACGAAACGAAAATTCACAAGTATTTTCATTTAGTTATGGTTAATATTTTATAAAACTTGAGTATTTTTGAGAAAATACGATAATTTATGAAAATTTAAGTATTTTCGGAAAAACTTGTATATTCACTTAGTTATAGTTTTTTAATTGTAAAATACTGGAAATTTTTACAAAATGCTATATTTTTTTAAATATTTTATCAATCATTCATTGAAAATAGAGTATTTCAGAGAAAATATGATAATTTGTAAAAATTTAAGTTTTTTTCCAAAAAAAATTTATTAACACTTAGTTATCGTTTTTTTTTTGTTAATTATTGGAAATTACATAGAATACTATATTTTTTTAATATCTTATCAAAAATTCATTTAAAAAATAGTATTATGGAGAAAATACGATAATTTGTAAAAAAAATAGTATGTTTAAAAAAAACTTGTATTTTTTTTTACTAAGTCTTTTTTTTTTGTTGAAAACTTAAAATTTCACAAAGTACTATAATTTTTATAATACTTTGTCAAACATTTATTTAAAAAAAATATTTTGAAGAAACTACGATAATTTGTTAAATTTTTAGTATTTTCTGAAAAAAACATGTATTTTTACTTGGCTATATTTTTTTTGTAAATAACTGGAAATTTCTCAAAATACTATATTTTTAAAATACCTTATCAAACATTCATTAAATATGAAGTATTTTGGAGAAAATACGATAATTTGTGAAAATTTAAGCATTATACAAAAAAAACGCCAAAATGTTTAGCAAGTTTTTTTTTTTAATTTTTCTTGCTCTTGTTAGTGCCATAGTTATAGAAATAATTGTTCCAAAATGGATTATGATGCAACACACAGCTGAGAGGAACTCCAAAACTCTGTTATGAATTGCAAAAGAACTGATTGTATCTTGATTATTCACCAATAAAACCGAATTGAATTGAATTGAAACGCCAATATGAGAAAATTTTAATATTTTGCAATGAAAACTCAAATAAGGCTGGTACAAATATTTTTTGTCACCCCCCTTCAGGGGTGCCAGGTTGCCAGATAAATCTGGCATTGCCAGATTTTTTGCGTGCCAATTTGAAAAAAATAATTTTCTATTTCTTCCACACATTGTTTTATTGACGTATTTTGTTTATTTTGTGAAGCTATAATGTATAAAAAGTGAAAATACACTGTTTTTGAACACAAAATTGCTTATTACTTTGAGAAAAGTGGCTTGCCAGATTTTTCCCAGATTTTTTGCCAGATTTTTTTCTCTTCAGACCTGGTAACCCTGCCCCCCTTAAAAGTCGGCTCAAAGAATTAGGGGGCAAAAAAAATATTTTTAAAAACTTCCTAATTTCAATGGAAATTGAAGTGCAATTCTATTCAAAATGCATTTCCATAATCGTTTCAAGCAAAGTTGGGTTTACTCAACGATCCTTTGAAATTTTGAAAATTTTCGACGCTCAGCATCACAAAAAGATTTGTTTTCGCTAAAATTTTTGTTTTCGTCAAATCTTTTTTTAAAACTAATGATTGCAAAATAACTGAACAAGTGTTAAATGCATTTTCAAACACTTTTTTTCATTGAAATGTTGAGACTATTGTTAATTCATTTTTTTCTATTTTACAAGCAAAAAATTCTAATAAATTAAAATTGAATATTATGAAAATTTAGTTTTTTGAAATCAAATAAAAACCTTAAATTTTGCTATTTTACAAATAAAAACACAGTTAAGGGACCGTGCATGCTTAAAAAAACCGAAAATTTAAATAACCAAAATCCAACCAATTTATTAAGTCTTCAATTGGCATTAACATTTCCGAAATTCAATCGGGCCCATCCGGTACCAAGAATCCACTGCGACCCCTGCGCTTCATTACATAAATCCGTCGACCCAAATTCCGTGGCCCGAAGAGAAGTTAGCGTAAATCGTCAAATTCCCCACAGAAATGTGTGCTGCTACCGCTGCTACCAACTCTGATCAAGTCATAATACCCACGGAACCGCAAAAACCCGGAGGCAACCCAACAGAGCCGACGTCAACGCACGAGGAACTCAATTATTGAATTATCCTGCATGGGCTTGAATGTGCGTGTATCGACGCGGTTTGGTTTGCGTTGGTTGCCGGGCCGTCACATTACAATTCGCCTCCAAGCTGCGAATTGTGTGAATGATTCTCGGGTTTAGGGGGGAGTGACTTTCAAGTAACAAAAAAAAACAAATTTGAGGTATTGTTGTTTAACAAAAAATTGGCTTAATAAGTAATAAACAAGAATTTTGAAATTAACCTTCAAAAATGAATTTTTTTTTCAAAATCATAACTTGAATGCCACTACTAGCCACACTCCCCTACAAGCGCCAGATGCTCAAAGTGTTGCCGCCTGTGGCATAGAACATAATCCGGAGTGTGTCGATTCAGCTGACTATGCTCCACATTCCATGTGCCAAAGCCGGCAAATGCGACCATGTTCATAAACACTCACACAAACATACAGTATTAAAATGAATGTGCGTGTGCTGTTCAGCAGCATAAAAAAAACAAGCATAAAAAGCAGCATACCAGAAGGAATTTATGAATATTTATGCTCGCTCTCTCCCTCTCTCATCTTCTCGCAAACCGAGTTTCTTCTCTGTTTGGAGTCGGCATTCTACCATCAGCGGAGAGCGGTTTGATTATGTTGGGACGCGCGTGCTCTAATGTGTGTGTGTGAGTTAATGAACAAGTTGTGGGGGAGTGTGTCTCATACTCATATTTTTATCGATTTTTGTTCCTCCCTGCTTATCCCTTTTCCGGATTAGCCTGGAAGAGGATTTACTTCCCTAGCCTGGCAGGGCTTGAAATAACACGATGTGTTCAGTGTTGGTTTTAAGATAAACACACACACACACACTAGCAGAATGATGTTATTTTAAAATAGATAAACTTGCACAGAAAACACATCTGCAGAAATCAGAAAGGAATTCTTCTGTTACAAGATATATTGAAAAAATGTATTTATTTTTAGAATTAATAGAAGAAGAAAAATATTTTGTACAATCAGTCTGTACGAGGTTTGATTCAAAAATGTTTTTGTTGAATAATTTATTATTTATTTTTATTAATCAATGCCGATTTTGCGTTGAAACACACCTTGATTTTCTCAATTCCACAAAAATCTTTCCTTGTTTTAAAAAAGTTGAACAATTTTCTTACAATAAATAAAACAAAATTCATAACTTAAACATCAAACAATAAGCTGAAACAACTAAGCAATTCTCTAGGCAATAGGATTTTTATAAAAATTTTGTATTTTAATCCGGCTGAAACTTTTTTGATGGCTTCGGTATGCCCATGGAAACAATTTTCAATCATTAGTTTGTCCATATAATTTTCCATACAAATTTGGCAGCTGTCGATACAAAAATTATTTAAAAAAAGTAGAAAATCTGTATCTTTGGAAGATTTTTTTTGATCGATTTGTTGTCTTCGGCAAAGTTGTAGGTATGGATAAGGACTACACTGAAAAAAAAGATACAAGGTAAACAAAATTTGGTGATTTTTAATTTCACTTTTTGTCACTAAAACTTGATTTGCAAAAAACACTATTTTTTTCTGATATGTTTTAGGGGACATCAAATGCCAACTTTTCAGAAATTTCCAGAACGGGCAAAAAATCTTTGACCGAGTTATGAATTTTTGAATCAATACTGATTTTTTCAAAAAATCGAAATATTGGTCGCAAAAAATTTTCAACTTCATTTTTCGATGTAAAATCGTTTTGCAATCAAAAATTTCTTAATTGAAATTTTGATAAAGTGCACCGGTTTCAAGTTATAGCCATGTTTAGGTAATTTTTTTGAAAATAATCGCAGACATTCATTTTTTAAAATAAGTGCCCATATTTGCCCAACTCTGAAAAAAAAATCTGAAAAGCTGAGAAAATTCTCAACATTTTGTTTTTTTTTAACTTTGTTGATAAAACCCTTACTTGCTGAGATATTGCCATGCATAGATTTAAAAACAGGAAAATTGAAGTTTTCTAAGTCTAATTCAAACAAACCTATATATTTTTTTAAATTCTTGAAGCAAGACTAACATTTCAAAAGAACCAAACATTAAATTTTATGCCCTTTTGAAAAGTTAGTCTTGATTCAGAAAAAAATGAAAATATACGACTAATTTAGTAACACTAAGTAAAACTATTTTTTTATAATTTTCATTCTTCACTATGCCATGTCTCAGTGAACAAAGAATCGGATCAGGGTAATTCTCCGCCAACTCACACAGCAGTAGCCCCGACCCCTCTTCGATTTGCGTGAAACTTTGTCCTAAGGGGTAACTTTTGTCCCTGATCACGAATCCGAGTTCCGTTTTTTGATATCTCGTGACGGAGGGGCGGTACGACCCCTTCCATTTTTGAACATGCGAAAAAAGAAATGTTTTTCAATAATTTGCAGCCTGAAACGGTGATGAGATAGAAATTTGGTGTCAAAGGGACTTTTATGTAAAATTAGACGCCCGATTTGATGGCGTACTCAGAATTCCGAAAAAACGTATTTTTCATCGAAAAAAACACTAAAAAAGTTTTGAAAATTCTCCCATTTTTCGTTACTCGACTGTGAAAAATTTTGGAACATGTCATTTTATGGGAAATTTAATGTACTTTTCGAATCTACATTGACCCAGAAGGGTCATTTTTTCATTTAGAACAAAATTTTTCATTTTAAAATTTCGTGTTTTTTCTAACTTTGCAGGGTTATTTTTTAGAGTGTAACAATGTTCTACAAAGTTGTAGAGCAGACAATTACAAAAAATTTGATATATAGACATAAGGGGTTTGCTTATAAACATCACGAGTTATCGCGATTTTACGAAAAAAAGTTTTGAAAAAGTTGGTCGTCATCGATCATGGCCGTTCATGGTCACCCGCGACAGACACGGACGACGAAACAAAGAAAAACGCAAAAAGTACAACTTTGTAGAACATTGTTGCACTCTAAAAAATAACCCTGCAAAGTTAGAAAAAACACGAAATTTTAAAATGAAAAATTTTGTTCTAAATGAAAAAATGACCCTTCTGGGTCAATGTAGATTCGAAAAGTACATTAAATTTCCCATAAAATGACATGTTCCAAAATTTTTCACAGTCGAGTAACGAAAAATGGGAGAATTTTTAAAACTTTTTTAGTGTTTTTTTCGATGAAAATACGTTTTTTCGGAATTCTGAGTACACCATCAAATCGGGCGTCTAATTTTACATAAAAGTCCCTTGGACACCAAATTTCTATCTCATCACCGTTTCAGGCTGCAAATTATTGAAAAACACCTCTTTTTTCGCATGTTCAAAAATGGAAGGGGTCGTACCGCCCCTCCGTCACGAGATATCAAAAAACGGACCTCGGATTCGTGATCAGGGACAAAAGTTACCCCTTAGGACAAAGTTTCACGCAAATCGAAGAGGGGTCGAGGCAACTTTTCCCGATTTCGTGTGAGTTGGTAGAGAATTACCCATCAACAATTTTAAATAATATAACATTTTCTAAGTCATTTAATAGTTGTTTATGCAACAAGTTCAAAAAGAAGATTTTTTCAACACAAGTCGTACATAATACGACGAGTGCTGAAAAAATCAAGTTTTGCAACGAGTTCCATACAAAAATTTTTGCAATTCCGAAAAACACCCTTTGAGTAAAATTATAAGTCAAATGTTCATATGTTTTGTCAATAAATCTTTCAAATAAAAAAAAATGTTGAAATGTTTTACTTTTCGAAACACGTGCTGAAAACTTCAACTTTTCAGCACCCATTTCAGTGCTGAAAAGTAGAACTTTTCAGCATTTATTTTGAAAAGTGTTACTATTCGATTCTGTTATTTTTGGTACAGAAAAGTAGGCCATTTTGTCGTTTGAGAATGACAGAAAAAGTAAATAGTTTCACGACGGAATTGCAAAAAATATTTTTTCCAGGCTGGGCGCAAATGAAAACTATAATTCTTACTTAAAAAAAAGTTCTTTTCGATTCCAAATTTAATTCAACAATCACAAATATCACAAATATAGTATGTATGTATGTATGTATGATCCCCATACCCGCAGGCAACTTGGTCCTGGAACACATGTGAGCGCTAGGTGAACAATTCGATCATCTTTTACTCCGTAATCTGTACACCCACGTGCATAAGTTTTTTTGCACGAATTTTAATGCTACAAATACCGGCGCATAGATCAAAATGGTTTCCCTCTTCCCTCCCAAGCGCCGGAAATTTGTAGCGGGTGTAGGGACACTTTGCATAGACGCCCTTGCTCCCATCACGTCACTGAGGGTATGGAGCGACGAGAAATTAATAAGCATGCCCCCTTAGTCGAACCTTCATTAGAGAAGCAGGCAATCCACAACTCACAGCGAACGACCAAGGGAACACCCTACCGCGTATTTAGTAAAAATTGGCGTGGTTTGTCTTTATTGGTCTGAATGAATGATAGTGTAAATGAAAGAGTATTTTGATAATTATATAGGAAAGATCTCACCAAATAAGAAAAACTTCAGGGGTTGGTCCATTCCAAACGATTCGCCACGCGTCTTCCAGCTTCCAGTATAGAAACAGATCTCGCCTGATCGGATACTGCTGGGGTGTTGACGTGCTGCTGCAAGCCTTGATGAATTTCTTTAGCAATTCGTCCTTGGTCCAAATCCAACAGCTCGCTGGTATTGATGAGAGCTCGCAGTTTCC